>NW_028318294.1:12666250-13010833 GCF_062004578.1 Staurois parvus | reverse complement strand
CTTAGGTGCCTCCCAAGACCGGCAACCTGTATGTTATAGTTACTGGATTATGAAAATTGTTTCTGTTTTAAGGAATGTTACCTTTGGTTATTTGTCAAAGTGGAGTTCCACCAAAAGTGGAAGCTCCACTTATCTGCCATCTCCCCCCTCCGCTGCCACATTTGGCACCTTTTGAGGGGGATCGGGTACCTGGATTTGACAGGTACCATTTCCATTTTCAGCCCCTCCGCAGCCCTCAACAGGTCCAAGAGGACTGCAACCCATTGACAAAGCACAGTCTCACAGATTCGCGCATAGGCAGTAGGAAACCCGCCGTGGAGCCACAAGGCTTCACGGCCAGTTTCCCTTAGTCAAGATGGCAGCAGATTGAAGAATCGGCTTGGGGTGAGGATACCGCTGGATCCCTGGACAGGTAAGTGCCCTAATATTAAAAGTCAGCAACTACAGTATTTGTAGCTGCTAACTTTTCATTTTTTTTTGGTGGGGGGGGAACTCTTCTGTAATAAATGGTCAAGCTGGCCAACTTTTTCTCTAGATTGTTGTTCTTAGACATTTTTCTTAGATTAAGTTGGGGGAGGGGATATTTGTGGTAACAAGTTTAATATGATTTGGAGACATCTGTGATACCCTAGTCATGAACATTTTTCATGGATGAATTTTTTATACAAGTTTTTTGTTTAGGAATGAACAAAACTTCCAAGCTTTCCAAGTAGCACAACCTGATGGCTAATATATCCAAAGTTTCAGTTAACACTACTTTAAAAGAAGAAAATTATGAGCTAATGCTTAGATGGTACTGAGCTGTCACCAAACTAGCTAAATACAAACCAGAAGCTGCCTCCAAGTGCTTTGGGGATGTTCAAGTGAAGGTACTAATGGCCACAAATGGTGGTTGGTTCTAAAAGTTCAGAGGTTGTGGAGCAGAGTTTATGAACTTATATATGTATACATATGAGTAGAGATGAGCGAATCGAATTTGGCGAAGTGGAATTCGTTTTGAATATTAGGAAAATTTCGATTCGCGACGAATCCGAAAACTAGCAGACTTCGGATGCGCGAATCAAAATTTTTCCTAAAAAGGCGGCGACATGTGCGGCGACGGAGCGGGGATCTCTGGGAAGGCACGCAGACAAGGCGCGCTGACCCATAATGCATTAATTCATGACATGTGATCGCATTAGCCAATCAGCAGCCAGCCAGCACTGTGTAATGGTGGAGCTATAAATTGCGGCCATCTTACAATTCTCCATTTGCCTCCGGTCATTCAACAGAGACAGACCTATCTGTATTAAGGACAGAGTTAGGGCCACAGATACTTTAGGGACACAGAATCGTTACTTAGGGACACAGAATTGTTACTCAGGGACAGACACAGAATTGTTACTCAGGGACAGACACAGAATTTTTACTGAGGGACACAGAATTGTTACTGAGGGACAGACACAGAATATTTACTGAGGGACACAGAATTGTTACTGAGGTACATAGAATTGTTACTGAGGGACACAGAATTGTTACTGAGGGACACAGAATTGTTACTGAGGGACACAGAATTGTTACTGAGGGACAGACACAGAATTGTAACTCAGGGACAGACACAGAATTGTTACTCAGGGACAGACACAGAATTGTTACTGAGGGACACAGAGTTGTTACTGAGGGACACAGAATTGTTACTGAGGGACACAGAATTCTTACTCAGGGAAACAGAATTGTTACTCAGGGACACAGAATTGTTACTCAGGGACACAGAATTGTTACTCAGGGACACAGAACTGTTACTCAGGGACACAGAATTGTTACTCAGGGACACAGAACTGTTACTCAGGGACACAGAATTGTTACTCAGGGACAGACACAGAATTGTTACTGAGGGACACAGAATTGTTACTGAGGGACACAGAATTGTTACTGAGGGACACAGAATTGTTACTCAGGGACACAGAATTGTTACTCAGGGACACAGAACTGTTACTCAGGGACACAGAATTGTTACTCAGGGACACAGAATTGTTACTCAGGGACAGACACAGAATTGTTACTGAGGGACACAGAATTGTTACTGAGGGACACAGAATTGTTACTCACGGACAGACACAGAATTGTTACTGAGGGACACAGAATTGTTACTGAGGGACACAGAATTGTTACTGAGGGACACAGAATTGTTACTCAGGGACACAGAATTGTTACTCAGGGACACAGAACTGTTACTCAGGGACACAGAATTGTTACTCAGGGACACAGACAGAACTGTTACTCAGGGACACAGAATTGTTACACAGGGACAGACACAGAATTGTTACTGAGGGACACAGAATTGTTACTGAGGGACACAGAATTGTTACTGAGGGACACAGAATTGTTACTCAGGGACACAGAATTGTTACTCAGGGACACAGAACTGTTACTCAGGGACACAGAATTGTTACTCAGGGACACAGAATTGTTACTCAGGGACAGACACAGAATTGTTACTGAGGGACACAGAATTGTTACTCAGGGACACAGAATTGTTACTGAGGGACACAGAATTGTTACTCAGGGACAGACACAGAATTGTTACTGAGGGACACAGAATTGTTACTGAGGGACACAGAATCGTTACTCAGGGACACAGAATTGTTACTGAGGGACACAGAATTGTTACTCAGGGACACAGAATTGTTACTGAGGGACACAGAATTGTTACTGAGGGACACAGAATTGTTACTCACGGACAGACACAGAATTGTTACTGAGGGACACAGAATTGTTACTGAGGGACACAGAATTGTTACTGAGGGACACAGAATTGTTACTCAGGGACACAGAATTGTTACTCAGGGACACAGAACTGTTACTCAGGGACACAGAATTGTTACTCAGGGACACAGACAGAACTGTTACTCAGGGACACAGAATTGTTACACAGGGACAGACACAGAATTGTTACTGAGGGACACAGAATTGTTACTGAGGGACACAGAATTGTTACTGAGGGACACAGAATTGTTACTCAGGGACACAGAATTGTTACTCAGGGACACAGAACTGTTACTCAGGGACACAGAATTGTTACTCAGGGACACAGAATTGTTACTCAGGGACAGACACAGAATTGTTACTGAGGGACACAGAATTGTTACTCAGGGACACAGAATTGTTACTGAGGGACACAGAATTGTTACTCAGGGACAGACACAGAATTGTTACTGAGGGACACAGAATTGTTACTGAGGGACACAGAATCGTTACTCAGGGACACAGAATTGTTACTGAGGGACACAGAATTGTTACTCAGGGACACAGAATTGTTACTGAGGGACACAGAATTGTTACTGAGGGACACAGAATTGTTACTCAGGGACACAGAATTGTTACTGAGGGACACAGAATTGTTACTCACGGACAGACACAGAATTGTTACTCAGGGACAAACACAGAATTGTTAATCAGGGACAGACACAGAATTGTTACTGAGGGACACAGAATTGTTACTGAGGGACACAGAATTGTTACTCAGGGACACAGAATTGTTACTCAGGGACACAGAACTGTTACTCAGGGACACAGAATTGTTACTCAGGGACACAGAATTGTTACTCAGGGAAAGACACAGAATTGTTACTGAGGGACAGACACAGAATTGTTACTGAGGGACACAGAATTGTTACTGAGGGACACAGAATTGTTACTCAGGGACAGACACAGAATTGTTACTGAGGGACACAGAATTGTTACTGAGGGACACAGAATCGTTACTCATGGACACAGAATCGTTACTCAGGGACACAGAATTGTTACTCAGGGACACAGAATTGTTACTGAGGGACACAGAATTGTTACTGAGGGACACAGAATTGTTACTGAGAGACACAGAATTGTTACTGAGGGACACAGAATTGTTACTCAGGGACAGACACAGAATTGTTACTCAGGGACAGACACAGAATTGTTACTCAGGGGCAGACACAGAATTGTTACTGAGGGACACAGAATTGTTACTGAGGGACACAGAATTGTTACTGAGGGACACAGAATTGTTACTCAGGGACAGACACATAATTGTTACTCAGGGACAGACACAGAATTGTTACTCAGGGACAGACACAGAATTGTTACTGAGGGACACATAATTTTTACTGAGGGACACAGAATTGTTACTCAGGGACAGACACAGAATTGTTACTCAGGGACAGACACAGAATTGTTACTCAGGGACACAGACAGAACTGTTACTCAGGGACACAGAATTGTTACTGAGGGACACAGAATTGTTACTGAGGGACACAGAATTGTTACTCAGGGACAGACACAGAATTGTTACTCAGGGACAGACACAGAATTGTTACTCAGGGAAAGACACAGAATTGTTACTGAGGGACAGACACAGAATTGTTACTGAGGGACACAGAATTGTTACTGAGGGACACAGAATTGTTACTCAGGGACAGACACAGAATTGTTACTGAGGGACACAGAATTGTTACTGAGGGACACAGAATTGTTACTGAGGGACACAGAATTGTTACTGAGGGACACAGAATTGTTACTCAGGGACACAGAATTGTTACTCAGGGACAGACACAGAATTGTTACTGAGGGACACAGAATTGTTACTGAGGGACACAGAATTGTTACTCAGGGACACAGAATCTTTGAATTAAAGAGTATGTCAGACAACATGCAGAGGAGTGTCAGAGGAGGCAATGTTTTAGGAGCGAGCAGACGTGGCAGCAGAGGAAGGGGTCGAGGCAGCACTAGTCGCAGCCAGAGGCCAGTGCTCCCGGTGTCATCCAGCGGTCATGTCTCCACCGACAACCCTGCCGTCATCGATTGGTTGGCTCGGTCGTCTTCCTCTTCCCAGGTCACCTCTGACACCTACAGCCAACGGTCGGTGGGTACGTCAGACACAACCGTTAGTTGGCATGGCCCGGGAGCAAGCCCACTGAAATCATGTGTCCTCTACCTGCCCCTGTCCTTTGGTGTTCCCTCACCAAGCGAAGTATCGCATGCTGTGGGCTCAGCCCCACTGTACAGTGAGGAAGAGCTAACAGAGGGCGGTCAGGAACGGGGGGAGACATCCGCCTCTTCAGCAGCCAGGCGAAGAAGTACTGGCGAGGAGAGTGGCTCGGTAGCCGGTGTAGAGACAGGTCTGTCTCCTGACCCACACGCAGCCGAGGGGGCTAGTAGTGAGGCGGAGACCCTTATTGATGATGATGAGGCTGATCGCACTTGACAGCCTCGTCGTCATCAGGCTATTGCTTCCGCATCATCAGGAGAAGAGGGTGGCAGCTTGGCAGCGAGCAAAACAGTCGGTGGGTTGCCCAGGAGGCAGCAGGGTCGCAGCAGTGTCAATGGAGGCAAACGGCCACGGAGTAGAGCACCAGCTCCACTGCAGCCTACCACCACGGCCAGTAGTGGTGCCGGTGTGCACGGGGGAAGTAGCAGTCAGCCAGTGAGGAGTAGCGGAGGCAAAGTTTCCTACTCGGCGGTGTGGCAATTTTTCCTCAAGCCGCCCGAGGAAGTAAACGTAGCCGTATGTCGACTATGTGGCCAGAAAGTCAAGCGTGGCCAGGGGGCCCATGTTGGGACTACAGCGTTGCGGCAGCATATGCAGCGTCGCCATTTGGTGGCCTGGGAAAACCGTGATAAAGATACGGTGGTTCTGCCTGCAGCCTGCAGCGTCGCCATTTGGTGGCCTGGGAAAACCGTGATAAAGATACGGTGGTTCTGCCTGCCCCCGCTCCATCACCCGCTCAGTTACTTGCTCCGTCACCCGACGTCAATCGCCCTCTATCAGCCAGTCAAGGCTCCAACACCTCTGCTGAGGGGAGTTGTCGCTCGTTGGCATCTTCCGCTCGTTCAGATGCTCCTTCTCCTGCTACTCCTCTTCACGGATTCCGTCAGCAGTCTTTCTTGGAATCCGTTTCCAAGAGACAACAGTTTGCGAGCACGCACCCGACGGTGCAGAAGCTGAACGTCCTCCTGTCCAAGTTGCTGGTGCTGCAGTCCCTCCCTTTCCAAGTGGTGGACTCAGCACCTTTCCGAGAAATGATGGCTTGTGCCGCGCCGCGGTGGAGAGTGCCAAGCCGTCATTTCTTCGCCAAAAAGGCAGTGCCAGCCCTGCATTCACATGTAGAAGAGATGGTGGGCCAGTCTTTGAGCATGTCGGTCTCTGCCAAAGTGCACGGCAGCGCCGACGTGTGGAGCTGTAACTACAGTCAGGGACAGTACATGTCATTTACGGCCCACTGGGTGAACGTGGTGCCGGCACAGCCGCACCAGCAACTTGGACAGGTCACGCCGCTTTTGCCTCCACGTTTGCACGTCCTTGGTCCGGCAAAGATGTCCGCCTCTACCACCTCTTCTTCCACCGTGTCCTCAGCCGCCACCCCTGTGCCAAGTCACATTACCCGACCGGCATATCACATGTGCAGGGCCGCAACGGTGTCACGCTGTGCTGCACCTGGTATGCCTTGGCGAACATAGTCACACAGGGGAGGAACTTCTGAGTGTAATGAACAGAGAAATCGACAGATGGCTGTCTCCGCGCAAACTGAAAATCGGAACCATGTTGACCGACAACGGAAAGAACATGGTGTCTGCTCTGCGTCAAGGAAGGTTGTGCCATGCGCCATGCATGGCTCACGTGTTCAATCTGGTTGTCAAGCGGTTCCTAAAATCCACCATCCCACTGCAAGACATCCTTAAAATGTCACGGAAACTTTGCATGCATTTCAGCCATTCCTACACCGCAAAGCACACCCTCCTTGAGCTGCAGCGGCAGAACGGAATTCCACAGCATCGCCTGATCTGCGACGTTGCAACAAGGTGGAATTCAACCCTACACATGTTAGACCGCCTTTACGAACAGCGAAAGGCCATCACCGATTTCCTGATGTTACAAGCGGATAAAGGTACTCCCCTGTGTAACTTCGATGTCAGCCATTGGCAGCTCATGCGTGACACCTGCCGCTTGCTCAGGCCCTTTGAGGAGGCCACGCTATTCGTGAGTCGGTAGGACTATGGGATGAACGACGTCATTCCTCTGTTGCACATCCTGGAACAAATGCTGTTAACAATGGCTGGTCAGGGTGCGGTAGACGTGGCGCACAGATCTCAACGCCACATGACCCCTGTGGGGGCAGGACAGGAAGAAGAGGAGGAGGTAGAGGAGGACATTGGTGCTCAGGAATTATTGAGTGAAATGGGTGGTTTTTCCACTCAGCGGACAGGAGTGGAGGAGCAGGAGCATCTGGTAGAGGAGGAGGAGGAGACAGAGGACCCAGATGCACCGTGGCAGTATGCTGTGGAGATGGAGGCAGGGAGTCCCTCGCATTCCTTGGCACAAATGGCCCATAGCATGCTCGGTTGCTTGCGTAGCGACAGCCGAATAATAACCATCAGACAGAGGGATGACTTTTGGCTGTCCACCTTGTTGGACCCTCGCTACCGTTCAAAAATGGTGGCCTTTTTCACACCTGCTGAGAGGGAGGCCAAAATAACGTACTATAAAAACCACCTATGTAGTCAGTTGGTCTCTGCCTTTCTGCGCCAACGTCCATCCTCAGACACTGTGGGCCCTGTGCGCTCGCGTTCCGCTGCCATGGCAGCAGGGGAGGGGTGGGGTGGTAGGAGCAGTGGCAGCTTCACCAGCAGCGGCTGCCACAGTCTGCAGTCGATGATGAGTAGCTTTCTTCACCAGCGCAGTGAGGAAACTACTAACCAGCCGCAGCAGCAGCAGCATCAGGTGGACCTGGAGCAGGACCTCAAACAACAGGCTTGGGCCTACTTGGACAGCACCCTGCCAACCGAGGTAGACAATCCCCTTGACTACTGGGCAACGAAACTTGACCTTTGGCCCCAACTAGCTGAATTTGCCCTTGAAAGGCTGTCATACCCGGCCAGTAGCGTGGCATCGGAGAGCGTGTTTAGTGCGGCAGGAGGTATTGTAACTCCGCGGAGGACACGACTGTCCACCCAAAGTGTGGAGAGACTCACGTTTGTGAAAATGAATCAGGCGTGGATTAGTCTGGATTTCAAACCACCAGTTCCTGACACAACTGACTAAATCCGCCATGAATCATACCCCAAACATGTGCCACTTTCAGGTCTCCTCACACTGCTGGTGTGTTCCATTTTTTCATAGGGTGCTGGCAGATTTCGAGCCTCCCATTGCTGCTGCCAGGCCCTTAATCTGCCATGGGCCCCCGTACCGCCTCCTCATGCTGCTGCCAGGTCCAGAGTCTCTCATGGGTCCCTGTACGGCCTCCCATTGCTGCTGTCTCCATCGCCACACTCTGCCATGTGCCACTTTCAGGTCTCCTCACACTGCTGGTATGTTCCATTTTGTCATAGGGTGCTGGCAGATTTCGGGCCTCCCATTGCTGCTGCCAGGCCCGTAATCTGCCATGGGCCCCCGTACCGCCTCCTCATGCTGCTGCCAGGTCCAGAGTCTCTCATGGGTCCCTGTACGGCCTCCCATTGCTGCTGTCTCCATCGCCACACTCTGCCATGTGCCACTTTCAGGTCTCCTCACACTGCTGGTGTGTTCCATTTTGTCATAGGGTGCTGGCAGATTTCGGGCCTCCCATTGCTGCTGCCAGGCCCGTAATCTGCCATGGGCCCCCGTACCGCCTCCTCATGCTGCTGCCAGGTCCAGAGTCTCTCATGGGTCCCTGTACGGCCTCCCATTGCTGCTGTCTCCATCGCCACACTCTGCCATGTGCCACTTTCAGGTCTCCTCACACTGCTGGTGTGTTCCATTTTGTCATAGGGTGCTGGCAGATTACGGGCCTCCCATTGCTGCTGCCAGGCCCGTAATCTGCCATGGGCCCCCGTACCGCCTCCTCATGCTGCTGCCAGGTCCAGAGTGTCTAATGGGTCCCTGTACGGCCTCCCATTGCTGCTGTCTCCATCGCCACACTCTGCCATGTGCCACTTTCAGGTCTCCTCACACTGCTGGTGTGTTCCATTTTGTCATAGGGTGCTGGCAGATTACGGGCCTCCCATTGCTGCTGCCAGGCCTGTAATCTGCCATGGGCCCCCGTACCGCCTCCTCATGCTGCTGCCAGGTCCACAGTGTCTCATGGGTCCCTGTACGGCCTCCCATTGCTGCTGTCTCCATCGCCACACTCTGCCATTTGCCACTTTCAGGTCTCCTCACACTGCTGGTGTGTTCCATTTTGTCATAGGGTGCTGGCAGATTACGGGCCTCCCATTGCTGCTGCCAGGCCTGTAATCTGCCATGGGCCCTTGTACCGCCTCCTCATGCTGCTGCCAGGTCCAGAGTGTCTAATGGGTCCCTGTACGGCCTCCCATTGCTGCTGTCTCCATCGCCACACTCTGCCATGTGCCACTTTCAGGTCTCCTCACACTGCTGGTGTGTTCCATTTTGTCATAGGGTGCTGGCAGATTATGGGCCTCCCATTGCTGCTGCCAGGCCCGTAATCTGCCATGGGCCCCCGTACCGCCTCCTCATGCTGCTGCCAGGTCCAGAGTCTCTCATGGGTCCCTGTACGGCCTCCCATTGCTGCTGTCTCCATCGCCACACTCTGCCATTTGCCACTTTCAGGTCTCCTCACACTGCTGGTGTGTTCCATTTTGTCATAGGGTGCTGGCAGATTACGGGCCTCCCATTGCTGCTGCCAGGCCCGTAATCTGCCATGGGCCCCCGTACCGCCTCCTCATGCTGCTGCCAGGTCCAGAGTCTCTCATGGGTCCCTGTACGGCCTCCCATTGCTGCTGTCTCCATCGCCACACTCTGCCATGTGCCACTTTCAGGTCTCCTCACACTGCTGGTGTGTTCCATTTTGTCATAGGGTGCTGGCAGATTACGGGCCTCCCATTGCTGCTGCCAGGCCTGTAATCTGCCATGGGCCCTTGTACCGCCTCCTCATGCTGCTGCCAGGTCCAAAGTGTCTAATGGGTCCCTGTACGGCCTCCCATTGCTGCTGTCTCCATCGCCACACTCTGCCATTTGCCACTTTCAGGTCTCCTCACACTGCTGGTGTGTTCCATTTTGTCATAGGGTGCTGGCAGATTACGGGCCTCCCATTGCTGCTGCCAGGCCTGTAATCTGCCATGGGCCCTTGTACCGCCTCCTCATGCTGCTGCCAGGTCCAAAGTGTCTAATGGGTCCCTGTACGGCCTCCCATTGCTGCTGTCTCCATCGCCACACTCTGCCATGTGCCACTTTCAGGTCTCCTCACACTGCTGGTGTGTTCCATTTTGTCATAGGGTGCTGGCAGATTACGGGCCTCCCATTGCTGCTGCCAGGCCCGTAATCTGCCATGGGCCCCCGTACCGCCTCCTCATGCTGCTGCCAGGTCCAGAGTGTCTAATGGGTCCCTGTACGGCCTCCCATTGCTGCTGTCTCCATCGCCACACTCTGCCATTTGCCACTTTCAGGTCTCCTCACACTGCTGGTGTGTTCCATTTTGTCATAGGGTGCTGGCAGATTACGGGCCTCCCATTGCTGCTGCCAGGCCCGTAATCTGCCATGGGCCCCCGTACCGCCTCCTCATGCTGCTGCCAGGTCCAGAGTCTCTCATGGGTCCCTGTTCGGCCTCCCATTGCTGCTGTCTCCATCGCCACACTCTGCCATGTGCCACTTTCAGGTCTCCTCACACTGCTGGTGTGTTCCATTTTGTCATAGGGTGCTGGCAGATTACGGGCCTCCCATTGCTGCTGCCAGGCCTGTAATCTGTCATGGGCCCCTGTACCGCCTCCTCATGCTGCTGCCAGGTACAGAGTGTGTCATGGGTCCCTGTACGGCCTCCCATTGCTGCTGTCTCCATCGCCACACTCTGCCATTTGCCACTTTCATGTCTCCTCACACTGCTGGTGGGTTCCATTTTTGTCATAGGGTGCTGTATGGCCTCCCATTGCTGCTGCCTCCACCGCCACACTGTGGCTCCACACTCTGGTTTTGGCCCCGTGACTGCCCAAATGAGTGAAGTGTGCCGTGATTCTAAGATCGACGGCACTCATCTGCATGTCATACTGACTGACAGTATTATTTCTCTTTCCCAGCAGACTCCAAGGGCATTTAAATTAAAGGTACAGTGTTCTGCACTAATATAAAGGCTCTCTGAAGCCTAGAAACACCCTTTTATAAGTTAAATTCGCAGCGAATATATTCGCCTCGAATCGAATTTATTCCTCGAATTCGCCGAATCAGCCGAATCGAATTTTTGAATACTTCGCTCATCTCTACATATGAGGCATTATTAGGTAGCACATCTGGGCAAATTATTATCGTATATGTTTCCATCTGCTAGAATTGCTTAGCTAGATGTTAGAATAAGTCTGTGATCCCCTTGGAACTGGTTAAGAGTAAACTCAAATGGATCATGGTTAACAACAAGTTTTCAAGCATTTTGAACAATTCACATTCTAAATTTAAAAACATCTGTGAAAGGTGGTTTCCATACATCTCACCTCCCTGATCCAATACAGAGTTTCCTTTGCAACTGATCCTCTCTTTTCACACTCATTTTCCTCCCCCTTACCCTCTCTCCTTGTTATCTTTTGAGTTTGCATTTTCTCCATTTAAGTGTATTTATAGAAAATGTGTATGGATACAATGAGAATATTGTTTTTTCCCCCATATGCACTGATAAACCAATATCTATGTGTTCTGTAAAATAGTGATGACTATT
The DNA here is from genome assembly GCF_062004578.1 of Staurois parvus. NCBI lineage: Eukaryota > Metazoa > Chordata > Amphibia > Anura > Ranidae > Staurois > Staurois parvus. The sequence goes on along the minus strand of NW_028318294.1, from coordinate 12,999,185 downwards.
TTCATATTCATACACGATCTTGAACATTATATATTTATTTATTTCAGGTACTTATATTGCGCCGTCAATTTACGCAGCGCTTTACATATATATTATACATTCACATCAGTCCCTAACCCTCAAGGGGCGTACAATCTAAGGTCCCTAACTCACATTCATACATACACATACTAGGGCCAATTTAGACAGGATCCAATTCACCTACCAGCATGTCTTTGGAGTGTGGGAGGAAACCCACGCAGGCACAGGGAGAACATGCAAACTCCAGGCAGGTGGTGCCGTGGTTGGGATTCAAACCAACGACTCTAGTACTGCCAGGCGGAAGTGCTAACTATTTATCCACTGTGCTGCATATATATATATATATATACAGTATATATATATATACACACAGTGTAATGTCCTCTACCTTAGCCAGAGAGAGTTTGTTGTTTCATTTTTTAGGCAGAGGCTAAGTAGCAACATGGAGTTGAGTCTGTCTGGGAGTGTGGTAGAGAGGTTGATGGCACTTTAACATTTTTTTCAAATATTACTTATTTTATTGAGATTTATTTTTTTACAATGTCCTTTATTTTTTTTTAACAACTTTATTGTTTTCACAAGAGATGAACAACATTCCTTGTGATAGCATGGGCCAAGACAGGTCCTTTTTATGGAGAAATCGGGGGTCTATGAGACCACATATCTCTCCTCTGGCCTCCAAGCATCTGATCAAGCAAATATTGGTTTGATTAGATGATTTCAAAAGCTTCAAACCGAAAAATGGATGTGATGAAATCTTTGTTGCTTTCAGTTTCCCATATCGCACAGTGGGGGAAACAACATCAGTTCCTCTCACTGTCTACCTGGAAAACAATGCAGCTGGTTGCATCCATACCGGGCTCCCTGATGAGACAGGAGAGTCTGGTAAAGATGGACCCCTTACGCCACCTGTAGAAGTGATTGCGTGGCTCTATAGCCACTGAAATCACGTCTACATAACAGAGAATCACCAGCTGAAAATTTTAATACCAGGATGATGCCTTTAGGTGCAGAACATCATATGACCTCCTACGGGTGGCAAGTGGTTCAATAAAACTGACTACAAGTCAGAATTTTATGCAAGACCTGGCATTTATAGTATCCTGCACAATATATATAAAGTAGACACATAAAGAAACCATGCATTCTTGTATGGTGATGGGAATGTGCACAATGCTGTGTGCATTCCAGCTGTGTTTAGATGTGAAAGTATTTATTACATTAAAATATATGAAATAATTAGAGAAATATTTAAATACAATTAGGCTGTAATGGTAATACTTAGTGAGCAGGACTTGACATAAGGTGGCTGACACCAGGAGGTGCTCAGTAAACATTCACTTCAATTAAGGGTTATACATTTTAATAGAGAAACTGAGTTTGGTGGCATGCTCCAATCGCTATTGTTTCCTTTTGTGACAAGAAGCCAAGCATTTGTGTTTTATGATGGAACTGTAGGACAGCAGTGCTGGAGGGATGTCAGATTGTGGCTGCATGTCTGACTGCCCTCTGAAATCCATGGGCACATTTAGCACTTAATTACTTAATATTCATCATTCTATGAAAAAAAATTAAATCAGTGAATTATATTATTTACATGACCAACAAACGTGTATTTATCTAGAAGATATATTAGTAAACCCTAAGTAATACAAAAAAAAATCATTATTAAGATAGCAACAGCAAACATTCTAAATACTTTTACTGGTTCAATAAATATAAGCAACAGACGGATCTGTTTTGGACGGTTTAGTATAAATTGACACAATATGCTGCATTGCCCTCTGGCATCAAGAATGGGTTTTATTTTAAATGTCATTTTTGTGTTGAATTGGAAGGTGAACCTGTATGGTCCTGTTTTTCTACAACATATAAATACTATATACTGTATATGTGTATATATATATATATATATATATATATATATATATGTATATATTTATATATATATATATTGCATTGAGGTGCTGGATAGTGTGTGTTACCTAGGTTTCTCACCTACACATAATGAAGGGTTCCAAGGTCTATTATGGAGAAAACATTTTTTTTAAGAAAAAGTCCTGTACTGGGTCCTGGAGCCATGAGGCTTTGATGAGCTTTCAGTGGTAATATGTTTCCATTCCCAGGTCCATATCATACCTGCTAGCCTGCCCTTCAGCTGTTTGATGAAAATGTCATAGGATAGCTTGTAGACTTCACCGTCGTAACATCTCTAAAATTCGCCCCTTTTAAACTAACGAAACCACCGAGCTACTCATTTATTCCCTTGTTATCTCTTAACTTGACTATTGCAACTCCTTTCTCCTAGGCCTACCTCTCCAGAGTCTATCCTCTCTCTAGTCCATCATGAATGCTGCTGCCAGACTCATTTACCTTACCAACCGCTCAGTGTCTGCCACCCCTCTCTGCCACTCCGTCCACTGGCTTCCGATTGCCCAGCGAATTTAATTCAAAATACTAACATCATACAAAGCCATACACAACTCTGTCTTGAGCTACATCACTAATCTTGTCTCCAAATATCATCCAAATCATTCTCTTTGCTTCTCTCAAGACTTTCTGCTCTCAAGCTCCTTTGTCTCCTCCTCCCATGCTCATCTTTAGGACCTCTCTAGAGCTTCTCCCATCCTCTGGAACTGTCTAACTCAATCTGTCCAGCTATCTCCTACTCTGGCTGCCCTTAGACGATCCCTGAAAACTCATCTCTTAAGGGAAGCCTATCCCACCTCCAACTAACTGAACTTTTATCACTATCTATCCCCCACAGTTATAAGCCTTTGTACCAGTTGCCCCACCTTATTAGATTATAAGCTCTTAAGGGTCCTCTTAACCCTCTTGTATTGTATTTTATTGTTTTAAAACTGTACTGTCTCTCTTTATATTGTAAAGCTCTGTGCAAATTGCTGGCGCTATATAATTCCCATATATTAATAGTAGTAGGAGAATTCAGTACGCTGTTTGTTGCAGAGGAGGAATCAAAAACATCTTAACAGTGGGGCAAAAGGACTAAGAGCTTACAAGAGCCGAGTTTGGGGACTGTGTGCCTGCAGAGCAAGGAGAGGTGTGAAGCAACCACATAATTGTGGTCACAAACATGAAAGGTTCCCTCCCTTGGATCTGCCTTTTAGTTTCAGGAAGAAACTGGAACCTGGGAAAGCATGTGAGTGGTTTTCCAGAGTGAGCCTGGAGACTAAATCCATGAAGATGGAATGTGTCTTGTGGAAGTGTTAAAGCTTTTGGCACACCCCACTTAGGGTGCCCCACCCAGAGTGCTGGATGTGAGGTTGGACACGCTGAGGCGTCTGGATCTGGAAGCTCCCGATCTTCTTTAGTGTCTCAACTCTGAAGTTAAAGAAATTTCTCTGGAAGTGCTCTGTGGTCTGAAGTGAAAGCATAGTCCCCACCGCCCCCGTGCTGGATGAAAAGGCTGAGTGTTGACAGGACACTAAAACAGTTAGTTTAGGAGGCACCTTGTTAGTTGGAGACTGACCTGAGTTTAGTTGGTGGCTCAAAAGAGCAGATTTTTTTTTTTTTTTGGTTTTATGCTGTGGACGTGCTGTACAAAGCCCTCCTGTGCCGAACTGTGTTTGTTTCCTGCCTTGCCGAATAAAGAGCAAGACAAATCTACTTTGACTGTTCTTGGGTGTCCCTGCATGGTTTACCACTGCAAATACTGGTTGCGCCCCTTACTATATATGTATATATTTATATATATATATATATATATATATATATATATATATTGTGGGGTTAGCTCAGGTGGGGGATCTCCTTCCCTGGGAAAAAGGTAGACCGCACAGCAGGCTTTCGTCAAAATCTGACTGGTTGTCAGCTTTATTTAAAAGGTTTGCAGAAAATATCAAAATAAACAAAACATCAAAATAAACCCTTGCCATCCAGGCACTAACTAAACAGGAGACGTTTCCTCTCTCAGAGGTGAAGGGCTTCTCCCTGTCACCAAAACAAAACAAAAACAAACCTTTTTCTTGTAGGTATAGTACACACACAGCTCTCTCAGAATACCTCTCTGAGTCCCAGGCCACGAGCGACTCCTTGCTCCAGCCCTGCCTCCTTTATACCAGCTGTTGGTGGTCATCAGTGGAGTACAAACTCTGGTCCGGAACTGTTGGGAATGCAACGGCATGTACTATAATGTACTATATACAGTATTCTGTGGTAATATCACTTGACCAGTAAATGGCACTGTACGCTAAAGGTTACTAGTTGTGTATGTGTAAAACTTGCTGCTTCTTTCCTTTTCTCTATCATCTCTTCAGGAAGTAATATGTCTGCTGTTATACAGTCTGCTGAAATGTGCTCTGTATGTTTGTAACTTAAGCCACACAAGTAAAGCCTGAATTCTGCTATCACTACCAGTGTCTTCTATAACACATAACCAACAGGTTATGGGCCCAGCTCCAGACACTGAAAAAAAAGGAAAACTACAAGCAAGTAAGTGCTGCATTTACAATCCAATTCACTGAAAGATGGAAAGTGCTTCAGATATGAAGTTTACAATAGCAAAGCTCAACAATACCAACTACCAGCTATGGAAGTTTAAGCTTGAAATGCTGTTATCCAGAGATGACTTGTGGCAGGTACTAGATACACACAGACCCAATGACAACCCGGAAGAATGGGACAGAGAAAACAGGCAAGCAAAAGCAGTCATAAGCCTGTTAGTGGAGGACGATCAACTCATTCATATAAGGAAAGAAAGCACAGCTAAAGGTATGTGGACTGCACTACAAACACTGCATGAACGTGCAAACCTAAACAGTAAACTATATCTGCTACGCAAACTGTATAAGATGAGGCTGGAAAAAGCGCAGGAAATGGGTGAACATGTAACTGCTATGCTAGAAATTGTGGACCAGCTGGGTGCAATAGGTGAAGAAATAAAAGGCAACCATGTTGTGGCGCTACTTCTGTGCAGCCTTCCAGAATCATACAGTGCCCTTATAAATGCTCTAGAAACTAGACCGGAAACTGAACTGACGCTAGAATATGTTAAGGGAAAATTAATTGATGAATACAGCAGAAGAAAGGAAAATTTGCATAGTGAAGAGAACGAGAGACCAGAGGCAGCTCTGAAGGTGCATGAAGGCATAAGACAAAGCAAAGAAAGCAGGGTATGTTTTCGCTGCAAAAAGGCCGGTCACCTGAAAAAGAACTGTTCAATCTGGAAAGCTGAGCAGCAAAAGCGGGAGCTACCCACAAGAGAAAGAGCTAAAGCAGTCATGAAAGAAAATGAAAGTGCATCATGGAGTGGTACTTTTAAAGTGACTCAGAATAGTACCTCACATGGATGGTACATTGATTCAGGGGCAACAAGTCACATGACAAGCGACGAGACATTCTTCACAGAAATTGATTTTAATGTGAAAGAAAAAGTCTTCCTAGCAAATGGGAAAAGTATTACAGCAGAAGGTAAAGGTCAGGGATTTCTGAACTGCAAAACGCCATCAGGGGGCAAGCAGAGCATCCTTGTAAAGAATGTTCTATATGTTCCAAGCCAAGAAGGAAGCCTCCTATCATTTAAAACCCTTGCAAGCAATGGACTCAATGTCCAGTTCAGAGGTAATGAATGCACAATTCAAAATGGAAAGCAAATTCTAGCAAGAGGAAGATTAAATGAACATCTGTACAAACTCATCACTGAAAGTGAGAAGGCTAATGCGGCAACTCATAACCCACATGACAAGTGCATCCACCTGTGGCATAGAAGACTGGGGCATCGAAACCCAGAAGCTATAAAGGACTTTGCAAAGAGAGGTCTATCAGAAGACATGAAAATATTGCCTTGCCACACACTCAGCAAGTGCACGTGTTGCATCAAAGCAAAGGCCACCCAAACCCCTCTTCCACAGACCAGTCAGAGTAAAACCATTAAACCCATGGAACTGATACACAGTGATGTGTGCGGACCAATGAAAACCATCACACCTGGCGGAAACAGGTATTTACTGACTTTCATCGACGATTATTCCAGGTACACAATAACGTATCTAATGAAGCACAAAAGTGAGACATTAGAAAAACTTCAAGAGTTTGTAGCTATGACAAGCAACAAGTTTCAAAGGAAACCTGGAATAATACGCACTGACAATGGAGGGGAATATATGAATAAAGAGATGGAATCATATCGAAAGAAACAAGGTATTATACACCAAACAACTGTACCATACACTCCTGAGCAAAACAGGGTAGCGGAAAGAAAGAATCGCACTCTTGTAGAAATGACAAGATGTATGATTACGGATGCTGGCTTACCTAACAAATACTGGGGAGAAGCAATAATGACTGCAACATACCTACAAAACAGGCTCCCATCAAAAGCTATTGAGAGTACACCATATGAAATGTGGAATGGATCAAAACCCAACAAAGGACATATCAGAGTATTTGGCTGTAAAGCATATGCCCACATTCCAAGTCAGAAACGCTCCAAGTTGGAGAACAAAGCCATAGAAGGCATTCTGGTTGGCTACAGTGAGCAGAGTAAGGGATATAGAATCCTTTGTCCAAAGACCAACAAGGTCACAGTAAGCCACAGTGTTTATTTTGATGAAAGTGAAGAACCAGATAATACAATTTTTGAAAAATGTGGAGAGGATTTACACACAGAATCGGCAAGAGACACTGATTTATGCAAAGCAGGACAAGAGCCAGAACAAGAAGTGGAACTTACAATCAACGATCCAATAGAACCCACTGAACAACAAGAAATCAGAAGATCCTCTCGAATGACAAAAGGGATACCACCCCGCAGATTATCATACGCTGCTAAAACACATCAAACACAGGAGCCAACATCCTGGGAAGACATAGAAACTTTGCCGAGAAGGGAAGCCGATCAGTGGAGAAAAGCAGCTGAAGAAGAAATAAAATCACTTCAAGAAAATAAAACTTGGTCACTAACAGAACTCCGTCCCGGTCGCAAAACCATCGGAAGCAAATGGACTTTTAAAGTAAAATATGATGCAGAAGGAAACATCCATAGATACAAAGCAAGATTAGTTGCCAAGGGATACTCCCAGAAATTTGGAGAAGATTACGATGAGACATTTGCTCCAGTTGTGAAACATTCTACTATAAGAACACTCCTTAGTATTGCTGCCGAAAAGGGAATGCAAGTAAAGCATCTAGATGTCAAAACTGCCTTTTTGTATGGAGACATCAAAGAGGATCTGTACATGGAACAGCCACCAGGCTTTGAGAAAGAAAAGAACCTTGTATGCAAACTGCAAAAGAGCATCTACGGGCTCAAGCAAGCAGCGAGAGCATGGAATGAAAAAGTGAACGAAATACTCAGAAAAGAAGGGTTCTCAAAAAGTAAAGCAGATCCATGTCTGTATTCAAAGAATCAAGAGAACAAATAGACATACATTCTAATATACGTCGATGACATCTTGACGTGTTTTGAACAAGAAGGGGACTATGACCAAATAGTTCACAAACTGAAACAAAATTTTGAAATTAAAGAGTTGGGGAACATTACTCACTATCTAGGAATTCAAATAGAGTGGGAAGAGGCTATCTTCTTAACCAAAGTCAGAAAATTACAGAAATGTTAGAACAGTTTCACATGCAAGATGCAAAGGAAGTGAAAACACCAATGGAACCAGATTATCTAAAAAACAATGGAACATAAAACTTGTTACCTAACAATGATTATTACCGCAGGGCAATCGGAAAATTGCTATACATCGCCACCGTGACAAGACCAGACATCGCCCTAGCAGTGGGAATACTTTGCAGGAAAGTCGCAACACCGTGTCAACGCAACTGGAATGCAGTAAAGAGGTTAATGCAATACCTAAAGGGAACAAATCGGATGAAGCTGCGACTTCCAGCATCGTCAAACCCAAAACTGATTGGATATGTGGACGCCGATTGGGCTGGAGACACCACTGACCGCAAATCTACAAGTGGTTACATCTTCCAGTATGGACAAGGAACCATAAGCTGGTCTAGTCGGAAACAAGTGACTGTTGCACTCTCTTCAACTGAAGCGGAATACATAGCAGCAGCACATGCATGTCAAGAAGCCATTTGGATTCGTCAACTTCTACTAGACATGGGACTGAATATGTCACAACCCACACCCATCTTTGAAGACAATCAGGGATGCATAAAGCTTACACACTCTGAGAAGATTAACCCAAGAAACAAGCACATTGATGTAAGATATCATCTGCTCAGAGACATGCAAGAACAAGGGGTTATCGACATCCAGTACTGCCCATCAGAGGAGATGACTGCAGACGCACTCACCAAACCTTTGCCAAGGGAACATCATTGTTTTCTACAAAAGAGACTAAAGCGTCCATCCATCACTTTGCCATTCATACTGTCACAATATATATATATTTTTGGTGGGGTTGCTAGTGCAACCAAATGCAATACTTGAGCGAAGAAAAACCTACTATTTGGGTAATAATTGGTGTTTCTTTTATTGGAAATTCCCTACTCTTCTGGATACACTTCAGCAGGGATTGGCTGGAGACCCATAAATATTCAAGCTGCTTGCCCTTCTCTTCCTCTCACTATGTTCTGGAACACTCCAGAAGACAGGGGAAAGTAGCAGGACACCAACCCGTGAAACACTGCATAGCTCCTAACCCAATGAACCCCTGTTCCTCTGCCTACAGAGGAGCCAACTAAATTTACCTAGCAGCTTACCAAGCTAGGAGGATGCTACATCAGTACCGTTTAACCTGACAAAGGATTGGTACTTCTTTCCAACCAGGTCTGAGGTTTACTCAGCTTTGCAACACAGTGTAGACATGTAGTTTCACTTACACTTACAGGTCCCCTCCCTGCGGCTGGACATTAAAAAAGAGAAGCGGCATGTATATGAGCGCATCTCTCTGTCACTCTGCTTTCTCCTCCTATCAGAATGCTCCATCTATTGTAGTACACCCGATTGGCTCATTGTACTGCCTTCCCCACTTCTTTCTGAGCAATGCTGTTTAAACTGTACAGTAAAATGCATGAGGCTGAAAACTAGTGCTGGGCTTGATGTTCAAGTCGCACATCACAGTATTTAAGAAGTCATCCTGGTGCAGCTGTTTTCTTTTTTCAGGTCGGCGTTGGCAGTAGGCATCATGATTGATGTTGGATCTACTTCGGGGGGACATTTTTTTTATTTTTGTTGCTAATAAAAGACTTGTCAAAGACTGCCTTCTGTGATTTTTTACACTACATTTTTTTTTTGTGAATGAGTAGTGGTACCAAGTACCAAGTAGGGGGGGGGATCTGGAAGCCCCCATGTTAAAGGGGGGCTTCTATATTCTGATAAGCCTTTTGCCTGCAGACCTCTACAACCACAAGCCATGGTTGTGAGGAAGAGGCCCTTGTCCCCATCAACATGGGGACAAGGTGCTCTGGGACAGGGCCTCCCCCCCTCCCATTTTGAGGGCATGTGGCCTGGTATGGTTCAGGAGGGGAGGCACTCTTTCGTTGGGCTGCATGCTCGGATGAGCATCTGGTATGGATTTTGGGGGGACCCCCAAGCCATTTTTTTTTTTAAATGTTGGTGTGGGGGGTTCTCAAAATCCGTTCCAGACCTGAAGGGCTTGGTATGGATGGGGGGAGGACCCCACCAGGGGCGGACTGACAACTCATGGGGCCCCCGGGCAATAGGGGCCCCTGTGTCCTTGCCCAAACTCAAAAAAGCCTATGAAAAAGGTACCAGGGGCATCTCATGGGGCCCCCTACTGACCCTGGGCCCTCGGGCAATGCCCGAGTTTCCAAATGGTCAGTCCGCACCTAACCCCACGCATTTTCTAAAAAAACGTTTTAATTGCTGGGCAATGTCGACAGTTCATTTGGGAAACCTCTGCTGAAAGTTGAAACATTAAAGAATGTTTTCACTACTAAAATACCACATCACTTAACAATTTAACTCATGCGGTATTTTGGTAGCTGTGCGATATCTTACCACATACTCAGATACGGTAAGATACCGCTTAGTGAATTGTCCCCTCTGTTCAAAGTTCGTGTTCGAACTTCCGTTAGGTTCAAATGTTCAACCGTGAACCGAACAGTGGGGTGTTCAGCCCATCACTACTGATACCAAGTCAAATTCAGGTACTTATACTGCTTGTATTTAAAATAATAAATTTAATGATATATGAATGATTATGAAGCAGTATTAAATAATCCTTGCCTGGAGATCAGCTTTAACCACTAGCCTACAGGGCACTTATACCCCCTTCCTGCCCAGGCCAATTTCCAGCTTTCAGAGCTGTCACACTTTGAATGACAATTGCGCGGTCATGCACCACTGTACCCATATGAAATTTTTATCATTTTTTTGTGACAAATAGAGCTTTATTTTGGTGGTATTTAATCACCTCTGGGTTTTTTATTTTTTCTTAAACAAACCAAAAACCACTGAAAATTTTGAAAAAAAAAGTTTTTTCTTAGTTTTTGTTATACAATTTTGTAAATAAGTGATTTTTCTCCTTCACTGATGTGTGATAATGAGGCTGCAGTGATGGGCACTGATAGGCTGCACTGATGGACACTGATAGTTTGCACTGTTGGGCACTGATGAGAAGGCACTGGTAGGTGGCACTGATGGGCATTGACAGGCATCACTGATGGGCACTGAAAGGCAGCACTGATATATGGTACTGATAGGCAGCACTGATAGGTGGCACTGATAGGCGGCACTGACTGGCACTGATAGACGGCACTGACTGGCACTGTGAGGTGGCAATGACTGGCACTGTTAGGTGACACTGATAGGCAGCACTGACGGGCACTGATAGGTGGCACTGATGCACACTGATAGGCGGCACTGACTGGCACTGATTGGCAACATTGATAGGCGGCACTGATACACACTAATAGGCGGCACTGATAGGCAGCACTGACGGGCACTGATAGGCAGCACTGATGCACACTGATAGGCGGCACTGACTGGCACTGATAGATGGCACTGACTGGCACTGTGAGGTGGCACTGTGAGGTGGCACTGATAGGCAGCACTGACGAGCACTGATAGGCGGCACTGATGCACACTGATAGGCAGCACTGGCGGGCACTGATAGGCGGCACTGATGCACACTGATAGGTGGCACTGACTGGCACTGATAGGTGGCACTGATTGGCATTGATGGGTGACACTGAAAGGCAGTTCAGATGGGCACTAATATGTGGCATTGATATGCACTGGTAGGCACTGATATGTGGCATTGATGTGGCACTGATGGGCACTGACAGGGGGCATGGATGAGCAATGAGAGCTGGCACTGATGGACACTGACAGGTGGCACTGCTGGGGCTACACTGATCATCAGGGCACACTAATCATCAGTGCCCTGATGATCAGTGTACATGTCCTCTCCGAGGAATGACGATTACCGCTCGTGACAGCTCGTGAGGAGAGAAATGCTGATAACCTGCATTTCCCTGTTTACATGTGATCAACTGTGATTGGACACAGCTGACCATATGACCGAGCCAACATCTTCGTCTCTTTCCGTGGATCGGTGATCCGCTGTGTCCGAGGGACACAGCGCACCACCAATCACCATGCTGCACGCTCCCGGAGCTGCTCATTCGAGGTGAGAATGTGAGTACATCGTATGACGTCCTCCCAGAACGAGAGAACCGCCTTGCGCCTGTCATTGGACTATATGGCGGATGGGAGGCAGTTAAAGGCCATGTCTACCCAAAAGCTGATGTTTCACTTGTTGATGCATTCATCATTTTTACCAATTTCACCTTTGTAGCTACTGATGATGATGGCCTTTTAGAAAATAATAGTGTTAGTGCATATAAGAATTTTCATGAGCTCTGTTTAGTATGGAAATAGCAAACTGAACACCAGAACTGCAAAGTCGCAACCTAAGTGCACTTTTGCTTTTCCGATCGTGTGCATAAAAAATGTTATCTATTGTATTTTAATGTATTTATTATTTTTTTGGGGGGGAGGGAAGCGCGGGTTTGAATCAAAGATCAAATGATTAGGCAGATTGTAAAATGTCCTTTTATTTTTTATGCAGTTGTGTGTGTAATCATATCCATTTTTTGCATTCTACTATCCAGCCAACAGATGGAGCTTTAGGCTTCATGTTTAGATATAAAACATTATAGAAAATAGAAATAAAAATAAGATTGGTCCAAAGCCAAAAGTTTCCATTAATTCCAAGGAAAAAAAATGTAAACAGTCTACGCTCTACTTGTTTGTTCCAGATCAAAGAAAATGAGCAGAGCTTAAGAGAGCAATTTGAAAATGCATTGTTATGTATTGAATTGTTTCTTATTGTTTTGTATCTTTTTCTTTCTTGTTTCATTTGCCTTTTCTGTCTGATGCTGCTTTTATTATAAATCTTTTTTACTTTCCTCCTTGTCCTTTTCTTTGTAAGTTACAACTTAAAATGTAGTTTGTTTTTCAACATTAGACCATTCAAGTGTTCCTGAGAAAGTCAGAGCAGCCACTTCAATCCTTTGTTAATAAATAGGAGGGTACGTCTATATTTTTGGAAGTTGTAGGAATTCTTAAGGGGAGCATATTTATGAAAGTCTCATGCAGGGGCGGACTGACAACTCGTGGGGCCCCCGGGGCAATAGGGGATCATGGGGCCCCTGTGTCCTTGCCCAAACTCAAAAAAGCCTATGAAAAAGGTACCAGGGGCATCTCATGGGGCCCCCTACTGATCCCGGGCCCTCGGGCAGTGCCCGAGTTTCCAAATGGTCAGTCCGCCCCTGATCTCATGCACACAGACACTTTCAGACATCGGGTGAAAATTGAGGAATTATTTCCGTATCCAGGAGAGACCTCTGCAGCGTACAGTCACCCATTGTAAGGAAAGGCTGTACCCTTAGGCTATGTTCACACCAATGTAGTTTGCGTTTGATCCATTTCTGTGGTGCATTTTGCATTTTTGCTCCTGGTTTTTTTTATGCGTTTTGCGGGGTTTTTTTCAACTGGCCAGAATAAAAGGCAAAACACATCAAAAATACATTCAAAAATCATCAAAAATATGTCAAATGCATCAAACACGCACTACATGCTTTTCTGCAGCGTCTCAATTGAAGTCTATACAACCAAAAACACGTTTCGCATTTAAAAAAGTCCCTGACCCTTTCCAAAAAACATGCTGGGTGAACAGGTGGAGCTGTGAACCTGTCCCATAGGAAATTATGAAAAATGGACTTCTGTGCGTTGCTGTAAAACAAAAAACGCAGGGGAAAACACATAGGTGTGAGCTTAGGCTAGTGCAGGCCATACGTGGTTCGAATTTTGAACGATTTTTGTACAAAAATCAGACCTAAGAATAATTGGCCGATATTCGCTCTGCTAGTGGGGCAATGGCATCGGCCGATTTTCTTTGTTCCTCCCCATTTCGTTTATCAGGCATGCTGGAAAATTCATTAAAAATGACTGATTTTCGAAATCATTGGTAGCACCATCGGATTACAGAACAAATGACATTTTGATTTTCGGATGAAAAATCATTCAGAATTCGAATCATGTATGGCCGTCATTACTGTAAACAGGTGTATGCTGTTTTTACTTAAAGTCGAACTAAAGCTCTCCTGATTTGCCTCCCCCCCTCTTTTGCGTCACCATTTTTTTTTTAAATCTGCATGTGTAGACTTGTGCAGAGTGAAAAAATGTTGTTTTGTTTCATTTTGATTCGTTATTTTAAAAAAAATTGGTTTAGTTTAATACGTTTTCGGAATTTGTTACGTTTATTCATTTTCAAATTTCATTCAAATTCAGTTTTAGAAAATTCAGAAAATTCAAATAGTCATTTGAATTCAAATTGGCATTCAAATTTATTCTATTCGAAAATTGAATTTCAGAAGACGGCAATATTCTTTTTATTTTATTCTATTCTTTTTTATTCTATTCTTTTTTATTTTATTTGTTATTCTTTTTTTTTTCTATTCTACTCTAATCTATTAGAATTCAAAATTATTCTATTCGAAATTTAAATTTCGGAATATGGTCATATTCTTTCCATTCTATTCTGTTCTATTGTTAGTTCTATTCTTTTCTATTCTATTCTAATCTATTGTATGCAAATTCAAATTTATTCTATTTTAAATCTGAATTTCGGAAGACAGTTATATTCTTTATATTTTATTCTACTTTAATGATTTTTTTCTATTCTATTCTAATTCAAATTTCTTCTGTTCAAAATTCAAATTTCCAAAGACAGTTATATTCTATTTTATTCTATTATGTTATTTTTTTCAATTCTATTCTTTTCTGTTCTATTATTTGCTATCCTGTTCTAGTCTATTTTTTCTTCTATTCTATTCTTTTCATTTTCAAAATTGATTTAAAAAAAAAAATCTGAAGAATATATTTTACAAAAATATATTTTTAAAAATATATATTTTTTAAATATATTCTTTAGATTTTTTTTTACATAAAGTAATTCTAACATATATTTTTACATATACTTGTAAATGCATTCCAGAAATGTAGATTTGTATTTTTAAAGACATACAGTATATTTGAAATTTATTTTTAAAAATATTTTTCATATTTTGTAATAAAAAAAAATATATATATATATATTCATATTTATTGAAAATGGCCAAAATTGTAGTATTTCAAATATATGTCAATATATTTGGGAAGAATATTTTAAAATATATTTCAAATACATTTTTCTTCCATGTGGGTTAGTTTGTCCTGATTGGGCAGTACAAGGGGTGTCATTAACTTCATAATTTACACAACATTTTATTTTTAAAAAGTGATCACAATGATACTACCTCCATCTGCAACTCCCTCCTCATTGGCTTACTTTTACATAGGCTATGCCCCACTTCAATCCATTATGAATGGCAGATTCATCCACCTTACCAACTGCTCAATGTCTGCTAATCCACTCTGCCAATCCCTCCTCTGCTTATGTTCACCCAACAAATTAAATACAAAATATGAACAACTACTTACAAAGCCATCCACAATTCGGCCCCAAGCAACATCACTAACCTAGTCTCAAAATACTTACCAAATCATTCTCTTCATTCTTCCTAAGACCTCCTGCTCTCTAGCTCCCTAATTACATTCTCCCATGCTCACATCTAGGACTTCTCCCGAGTCTCTCCCATTCCAATGGAACTCCCTACCCCAGTCTGTTCGACAATCTCCTACACACTTCACTTTTAGGCAATCCCTGAAAACCTTTTGCTTCAGAGAAGCCTATTGTGCCCCCACCTAACAACTAACAACCTACTTTTATCTTCTCCATCAGTTCATCTCCCACAGTTATTACCTTTTGTATCACTTGACCTTCCCTTTTAGATTGTAAGCTCGAATTATCGGGCCCCTCTGATTCCTTCTGTATTGAATTGTATTGCAACTGTACTATCTGCCCTCACGTTGTAACTGCTGGTGCTATATAAATCTCAGATCCCAAAACTGTTGTGCTAAAGGTGATCTTCTTAAGAACATCTGGTCGGATGAAACATACGTCAGGGTGGAGCCTGTGCTAACGTCATCACACAATTACCTTGTTACCTAGATTACTATACCTCTTTAGAGTTCTCCCTACACTTATTTTTTCCAAGCCATACAGAGTGGCTTTCTACCCAGCCTAATCTGATCCAGCTTCATTGTGATTGTGGCATGCCTAGGTCTTAACGTGCCTATTGGACCTGTTTCAGGTTTAAAAACTCCCTGCCTTTTGGGAACAGGTTCACCTCCCTGCAGGGGAATTTTTTTCATTATCTCCAGATCTCCCATTTCTAGTGACACACACGCATATGTGCTCCCCATGATCTGGACCTCATATCTAAACTATACTCTCATCTTACCTCCCCCCCCTTTCACCCTACCTACTTATGCGTCTAACTGGGCCTTGGACTTTGGACTACAGCTGAAGCAGGAGGACTTGTATGATGGAGTATGACCAAATAATCTTTTCAAAATATACGGCAGTAGAGACTAACTATAAGGTTCTCCTATGATGGTACTTGGTCCTGGCAAGAATCTCCAAAATTTTACCAGCCTACCTCTGTGTGTTTTTGTGGTTGCAGGGAGATGGGCACTCATGTTCAAATTTGGTGGACATATCTGGTTGTCTGGCAGTTTTGGGTAGAGATTTTCAGGATGGCCTCCACATTGATTAACTAGCCTTTAGACTCTGAACCAGAACTTGCTTTGCTGAATTAATGTACCCTTGATTTGACCAGAGCCCATTGGAAACTATTATTGCAAGTTATGACCGCATCCAAACAAACTATAGTGAGGGTCTGGAAGACCCCGACACTTTGTATACTGGAGATCAAAACCAAGGTGACCCAAGCTATCATACATAGTAAAATAAAGGCCACCATACTGGATATGATCCTTAAACACTGCAAAGTATGGCAGCCTTGGGTAGACCTCTTCCTTCCACCTGGTTTTAACTTGCCCCTCCTTGAGCCTTGATGTTTCATTTTGGGTCTAGGCTGTAGCTTGTGAACAGATGACCTTTCCTTTTTCTTCCTCTTCTTTTCCTTATTTTCTTCCTTCTCCCTTCTTGTCTCTTTACTAAGATACCCGAGGTCATACCCTATGTATCTTATAGGACCTTTTATCTTGGTTATCTGTTGGCATTATATTTCTTGATTGCTAGACTTATATTAATTTTGAAGTTTTTGGTGGCTCCCAGCCCCCACCATCATTATCAATACCCAGTTGTTGGACTGTTTCTCTTCATTCTCTTATCAGTTTAATATGACTCATTGTCATACTTTTTCAACATGTTCCCTGCGTATCGCCTATATTCATATCTAATGAATCGTTGTAATTGCTTCAATAAAAATATTGTACAAGAAAATAAACTAATTGGTTTTACACTATTGGAGGCTGTCATTTATTTCCTTTGCCAGTTTATCGCCGTCAGAGCAGAGGAGACATACGACTTTATTTCCTGTTGGTGTGCTCTGTGGCTCCCCAGATTGGAAGATCCATTTCCTGCAAGGTTCACTCTTCTGAACTTGTACCACCTATAACTTGGGGGATTTTTCTCTGGCAAGAGTATGTGTGAGACATGGTGGAGAGATTCACTGGAGGCACTTCAGATGAGATGTTGCACTAATAGACTCATTGTGATTTTTTTTTTTTTACACGTGGTGTTTATTTTATATATACTGATTGTGGTATATAACACATTGGACATTATTTTGTCCTTTTATTAGTTTACTTTATTGTTTTGTTTATATGGAGTGTATTTTTTACACAGGGCAATAGTTTTGGTATCAATGAACATCAACCAGGCCCAACCTGGCTATAGGTCACACAGGGCATTTGCCTGGTGGCTCAGCTCCACCAGGATAGGAGGGGAGGAGGGGGCTTCATATACAGCAACCAATCAGTCTATTTCCCTCCTGCCACTGCTGAATGTCCTCTTCTCTTCCTCTCGCTCCTGCAGACATTCAGTGGCTGTAGGTGAGAAATGGATGGATTGGTACCCCTATATGCTTCCCCACCATCTTCCTATCCTTCTTCTTTATGCTGCCCCTGTACCCCTGTCCTCTCTCCTAGTCCCCCTCTGTGCGCTCTCCAGGCCTCTCTGCTCTCTTGTGACCCCCTCCTCCCCTGCAGCACTGCCGGGTTCCTCCCTCCCATCTCCCACTGGCTGCCGTCAGTATGGAGAGCGGGGAAGGGGCTGATAAATATGTCCTTTACTGACTCCTTTCTTGTCTGAATGGACAGTCGATGATCGGTACCGAACACTGACTTTATCCATTCATAAATGAGGCATAGTAAACTGTGTTTACTATACTTCACTTTATTAATGAACAGGAAGTTCTATACAGAGCTATTACTGTCCATTAATTCTGTTTTGCTGAGGCTGCAGAGATGGAGATTAAGGGCTGTGTACCTAATCTCCTTTCTCTGTCTCAAAAGTGAGATTTCAGGGGTTTGTTTAGACCCCTTTTATCTCACCAAAGCCCCCCCCTCCCCTCCCCAATGTATCTATTTTTTCAATTTTATTTTTATTATTTTTTACCATTTTTTTTAGGAAAAAATTGTAAAAAATAATAAATAAAATTGGAAAAAATAGATAAATAGAATAGTAAAAAATTATTTTAAAAAACTAAACTACCGACACCAGTGGCGGAGCAACCAGGGTTGCAAAGGTCTCACTTGTGACCGGGCTCTGGAATTCCACCACTGGACTCCTAAGAATGGGTACCTGCGCTTGGGGCTGATAAGTCTAAAATGCCTATCTTTTGTCCCAGTCCATGCATGTATTTGTATTTTTGTATTTTCTGAGTGCAACTGTAGTTTTTACTTATACTTTTTGAGCACAAAGTGCAGCTTTTTCCTGTTTAAACATTCATGCTTTATAATTTGTGTACAAGATTTTAATAATAAAAATATCTGTGCCTAAAAACCTGCCACTGAAGTTATCATGATGAAAACCAAATCTGCAGCTGGTCCATATACTGTATCAGATCCAAGAGCGGGCTACGCTAAAAAATGACACATTTCATAGGTATAAGGTCACATTATATCTGCCTGAAAATGGTATTTTTCTTTTGAATGGCGTGTCTCTTCTTATAGCTGTTAGCACAGCTACATCATTGGCAGGACAATCTTCTTTGTCACATAAAATATAGCGGTGTGCTGTGAGTAAGATGGAGATTGAGGCCTTTCTCTATCTCAAAGGTGAGATGTCAGGGATTTGTTTAGACCCCTTTTATCTTACCAAAGCCCCCCCTCCCCAATTTATCTTTTTTTAATTTAATTTTTACAATTTTTTTAGGAAAAAAAATGTAAAAAATACTAAAAATAAAATTGGAAAAAATAGATAAATAGAATTGTAAAAAATTATTAAAACAAAACTGACACCAATGGAGGAACAACCAGGGTTGCAAAGGTCTCACTTGCGACTGGGCCCTGGCATTCCACCACCGGAGTCCTAGGGTTGAGTACCTGGGCTTGGGGCTGATCAGTCTAAAATGCTTACTGTACTAGATCCAAGAGCGGGCTACACTAAAAAAATGACACATTTTATAGGTTTAACCACTTCCCGACCAGAAACAGCCGGACGGTGGCAGTGCAGGGTCGGGTGGCCCAGGGAGTGCGCAGCACTGCAATCCGGTGCCCGCTGTGTCCTCCGGACACAGTGAAACACCGATCGTCGGACGGGACCTCTGTCCTGATCATGTGATCACTGATTGGCCAATCAGTGATCACATGCAAAGTAGTAAGCAAGATGTCACTTGTGACATCATTGCTTACTACGTGTGAAATCTGTGAATGATCACAGAGGTCACATGGTACAAGGCTATTCACAACAGCCTTGTACCATGTGACAAGCTGTGACCAATCACAGCTCACTCAGTACTTCTCAATGAGTGCAAGAAAGCAGACAGAGAGAAAGAGAAATGATTGCTTTTACATCCTACATGGGTGTAAAAGCCATCAGTGTAAAAAAAACCCAAAAAATCTTCATCACCCCCCACAAGTAGTACAGTGCCACCATAGTGACACTGTACTGCTAGGATGACAGTATGTAAAAAAAATAAAAATAAATAATATTAATAATATAAAAAAATAAAATACAAATGTAAAAAAAAAATGTTTAAAAATTATAATTTTTGGTTATAAACTAATTTGGATTTTTTTTTTACTAAAAAGATAACGGAATAAATGTTGGCAAAGATTTATGATGAAATATTATTTATTTGCAAAATTTTATAAAAAAAAACACTTTCTTTCAAAATTTTTGGACGTTTTCATTTACATAGCAAAAAAAATAAAAATCCCAATGGTGAATAAATACCACCAAAATAAAGCTTTATCTGTGTCAAAAAAATGGTAAAAATTTCATTTGGGTACAGTGTTGCATGACTGCGCAATTGTCATTCAAAGTGTAATAGCGCTGAAAGCTGAAAATTGACCTGGTCAGGAAGGGGGTAAAAGTGTCCGGACAGGAAGTGGTTAAGGTGGCATTATATCTGCCTGAAAATGGTATTTTTCTTTTGACTGGCGCGTCTCTTCTTCTAGCTGTTAGCACAGCTACATCATTGGCAGGACAGCCTTCTTTGTCACATAAAATATAGCGGTGTGCTGTGAGTATGACCAAAACTCACATTAATCCTTAATATTCTTTTTTTTTCTCCGAATTGCAAGCTGAAAATGCAGGTTGATTGCACAGCTGACAGCTCAAGGGCGGAATTCACATCCTGGCAAAAGATTGCTTTGATTTTGTTGGATTAGGTTGACACGCCACTTTCATTTAAATCGGGTGCACTCCAGACTTTTAGCTGTACCTCAAAGCATCGCAACCACTTTTTTTTTGTCCTGTGAAAGTGCTACAGTCAGCATCAGAAAAGGACTTCAAGATGAAAATAAGGAAACACATGAGACTGGGCATTTTCTGAAATCTGTCAAGTGTAGATCTGCTCATTCAGATGAAAGAGTTTGAATATTCTATTCTTCAGGTGATGTTTTTGTAAAGTGATGTTCTTTGTGTTCATGTGTCGTATCTCAACATTTATATACTTTGAGGATGTCTGTGAAGAGTGAAGCACTAAACCTAAAATGTGGGTTGTTGAACATTAAAGGAAATGTAGCAAGACATACAAAATGACAGCCTATAATCGCTTTCTATCACATGTAGTTTATCATTTGCATACAGTATATATGCTAAGCTGTACTATCATCTTCCTGATCTGTGGTCCTACTCTATTTTATGGGGGTACCCAAAAGGATACAATTAGCAGAAAGTATAGAACGCTTTAATAATCAGCCTTGAACCTTGGCCATCTGCTGGTTGGTACTCAGCACTGCAACTCAGGTCTCCGGTGCACACCTGGACAATTTAGTGGACTTTAACCTCCCTGGTGGTATTCCCGAGTGTAGCTCGGGGTAAAGTTTCAGTACCAAAAGCGGTAACCCCGAGCTACACTCGGGCTTACCATGCAGCGTTGCATAGGGAGTCCCTGCAGCGCTTACCTTGTCCTTCGCTCCCGCGATGTGTCCCCTGCAGCGTCCCCGGCCATCTCCTCCGGCCAATGCCAGCATCTGGCTTCCGTGTTCCGGTCCCTGTGACGTCGGGACGTACGGGTGCCGGAACCGGCGGCAAATTTGAATTTTTTTAAAAAATGTCATTTTTTAAAAAATGATTATTACATAGTAAAACATTGCTGTTTCAATGCATTTCACATACATTTTGTCCCGAGTGCTTTGTCCTGTCCCCTGAAAAGTCCGTGGCATCCAAAAAGCATCCCTTTATGTCAAAAGCGGTTTTAGACCAGCTAGAGAACAGCGATAGTAAATCAGAACCACTTGCAGAATTGAGTGATAATGATTCGTGGGGAAATTCATCATCAGACACTGAAAACGATTTTGCGACTTTGCTCAGTGATGTCCGAACTTGGCACTCTATTTCAAATTTAAGTGTTTTTGGTTTGATTATATTATTTAATTAAATTTATAATTATTATATTATTATTTTTTATGATATACATAGTAAAACATTACTGTTTCAATGCATTTCACATACATTTTGTCCCTACTGCTTTGTCCTGTCCCCTGCCTGCATTTTGACTGTTCTTTCTGCCTGGAAACTTAGAAAAGTCCATGGCGTCCAAAAAGCGTCCCTTTAGGTCAAAAGCGGTTTTAGACCAGCTAGAGAACAGCGATAGTAAATCAGAACCACTTGCAGAATTGAGTGATAATGATTTGTGGGGAAATTCGTCATCAGACACTGAAAACGATTTTGCGACTTTGCTCAGTGATGTGCGAACTTGGCGCTATATTTCAAATTTCAGTGTTTTTGGTTTGATTATATTATTTAATTAAATTTATAATTATTATATTATTATTTTTTATGATTATTTATTAAATTATAATTTATGATTTTGTGTTTCAAGTTTTATCATATCCGGAATGTTTACTAGACTCTTGTTCGGACAGATTTCAGTGAGTTATTCCTAAATTACAGCCTACAATAAAAAAAATACATATTTCCATGCAAAAAAATGGTACCGCTTTTAGCACCAAAAATCTGAAATAATCATACCGCCAAGGAGGTTAAAGTGAAGCCAGATCATCATGCCAGGTCAGGGCCGTGGATAAGGGGGTACTGCCAGTCCTCCTGTACGGGGCCCAGGCCAGTTGAAGGGGGCTCAGGGGCGGACTGACTATTCGAGCTCTCGGGCACTGCCCGAGGGCCTGGCATCAGTAGGGGGCCCCATGAAATGCCACTGGTACCTTTTATAGGCTTTTTTGAGTGTGGGCAAGGACACAGGGGCCCCATGACCCCCTATTGCCCAAGGGGGCCCCATGAGTTGTCAGTCCGCCCCTGGGGGGGCCCAGGCAGCTCGGTGAATCAGATGTTAGCAGAGAGGGTGGTCATGGCAGGCGACAATTACGGGAACTGATCCCCTGTATGGCTCTCTCTGCGGTAGTGGAAAGCTGAATTCTTCTTCTCTCCCTCCTCCTGGCTTTCAGCTGCTGCAGAGAGAACCATACAGGGGATCGGTTCCAGTAATTGCCCCCCACCCCCCGTTTCACTCTCCCTGTGCGCTTTACATTTTCCCCTGCTGCCCATGTACACTCGTGTGCCCCCACCACCACAGTGTTGCTAGCTTCCCTGCAGTTGTGCTTGCAACTGCAAGCACACAATAGGATCCTTCAGGATGGAGAGTGAGGGAAGGGTCCGGTAAATATGTTACATTTACCAGCCTCTTCCTTTCCTGAATGAACACAGTGAGTGCTCACCTCCAGAACTTCTCCTGAGCTTCTCCCATCCTATTGAACTCCCTACCCCAATCTGTCCGGCTGTCTCCTAATCTATCCACCTTTAGACAATCCCTGAAAACCTTTCTCTTTAATCAAGTCTATCCATGCTTCTACCTAGTAAACAGCCATTTATTTCCTCCATCAGCTCATCCCCCACAGCTATTACCTTTTGTATCACTCAACTCTTCCTCCTAGATCGTAAGCTCCCAGGATCAGGGCCCTCTGTTTCCTCTTGTACCAAATTGTATTGTAACTGTTATGTCTACCTTCATTTTGTACAGCTCTGCACAATCTGTTGACGTTATATAAATCCTGTATAATAATAAGATAATAATAATGAGTGATCGGTACCGATCGCTCACTGAGTTCATTCATAATTGAAGCATAGTAAACTGTGTTTTTTTTGGGGGGGGGCCCTGTCATGTTGGCTAAATGGGGTCCCATGGTATCTAAGAGCAGCCCTGTGCCAGGTCAACAGGTTTTTGTTTGCTTGCTCATGCCCAGGATACAGTTCTGTCAGTCTCTAACTTTTGGCTGACTGTTCATGCTTTGTATTATTCCTCTGTATTGTTTGGACTACCTTTGTGCTCACCTTGTCTGTTCTTCTATTGATTATCAGCCTGTTACCTCTGCTATTGTGGGTCATTGTTCTGTTTACTTGCCTGGAACCTGGACTTTGTGGGGGTTATTTACCAAAACTGGAGAGTGCAAAATCTGGTACAACTCTTCATAGGAACCAATCAGCTTCCAGGTTTTATTGCCAAAGCTTAATTGAACAAGCTGAAGTTAGAAACTGATTGGCTACCATGCACAGCTGCACCAGAATCTGGGGGATCCAGTTTTAGTAAATCATTGTCATTGTCCTTGGTAACACAAACCAAGCATGGGGACCAAGCCAGCAGAGGAACTGGTTCAGTTGAAGCTTAATAAAGCAATGGGTCCTGATGATATTTATCCTAGATTTCTAAGAGATCCTCTCTGAATAGGTATTGGTCATTAACTGATCTTTTTATTTAATTCATTTATGGCAGCTAAAATTATTGTTTATAACAGTGAACATCAATGTTATAAGCAATAACAGTGTAAAATAAAATCCCTGACACCCCCCAGAGTAGTACAATGTTACTACAGTGACGCTGAACTACTCTGATGAAAGCATGTAAAAAAAAATATTAAAAAAGAAAAAAAATGTTAAACATGTCTTATTTATTTATTTATTTTTTACATAATGTTACCAGTCAGTATGCCTGATCACGGCCACACCAGTCATATGATGATGCTGTACTGCACTGGTGACAGTATGTAAAAAAAAAATAAAAACATTTTTATTTAATTTTTTGTTTCCAAAACATTTTGACAAAAAAAATTGCAACTTCATAAAATCATCCAAGCATCTTACTAAATACCTTGGACTGTCTATTTTCCGAAAAGGGGTAATATCTGGGGTATTTCTACTGTCCTGGCATTTTAGAGCCTCAAGCAATGAGGTTGGCCGTCAGTACATCAGAATGAATCAATTTTCATATATATATATATATATATATATATATATATATATATATATATATATATACCATAATTTGTAGACTTTCTACCTTTCACACAGACTAAATAATATACACTGATTTTGGTTATTTTTACCAAAGAAATGTAACAGGATACATTATGGCCTTTATTTATGAAGAAAGATTATTTGCAAAATTGTGTATAAGAAACTAAGAAAAATGTGTTGTGTTTTTCCAACTTTTTGGTATTTTTTCATTTATATAGCAAAAAAAAAAAAACCCCAGTGATTAAATACCACTAAAAAGAATGTATGTGAAAAAAGTGATACAAATTTTTATTTGGTGTTGAATGAACAAACAATTGCCAATTAAAATAGCGCAGTGCTGAACAGCAAAAAACTCCCTGGTCATGGATGGGGTAAAACCTCAGTGGTTAAGTTAGACAAGCAAGATAGAAATGAATAAATAAATACATTATAAATAAATTATAAATCTTGATTTCCTACTATAAGTTGTATGCAGGGGTGGACTGACAACTTATGGGGCCCCCGGGCAATAGGGGATCATGGGGCCCCTGTGTCCTTGCCTAAACTCAAAAAAGCCTATGAAAAAGGTACCAGGGGCATCTCATGGGGCCCCCTACTGGCCCTCGGGCAGTGCCCGAGTTTCCAAATGGTCAGTCCGCCCCTGGTTGTATGTCTTATGAGTCTATATAGTGTTTTTCGACATGTAATGCAAATTAGACACCTCTACTATTTTTTAAAAAAAAAATCTTGCATGTAAATAAGGCCACCAACATAAATGATTCTATCTTTATTCTTTTATCTCCCAGGTCACACTTGTTGTACATTCTTTAAAAATATACTGTATGTCAACTATCCTATAAAAAAATGGACTACTGATGTACTTTTTCACATTGTAAATAAACTTCTTGTGAATATATCAGTACATTTTTTTTTCTTTATGTGTTAGTTGCTGTATAGTTTTTTTTTCCCCTTTACTTTTTCTTTGTTGTTTTTCGAGCTGTCATTAGAGAACTAAGTATTTCTGAGCCCTCA
Organism: Staurois parvus; assembly: GCF_062004578.1. Lineage (NCBI taxonomy): Eukaryota > Metazoa > Chordata > Amphibia > Anura > Ranidae > Staurois > Staurois parvus. The sequence goes on along the minus strand of NW_028318294.1, from coordinate 12,973,872 downwards.
GGTGGTGGACATTTTAAGCTAAAGAAATGACTTCTGCTTTAGTAAATAGGTGGGTGTACCTACTGTGTCAGAAAATCACTATATTGACTGCTTGCTTACATAACAAATGGAGATCATAAGCTCTTGCTAAATAGTCAATACAGCATAATAGGGAAAGTAAGAGACCACTACAGAGTTTAACATTTTCCATCCCACACTGCCTTGTAACCATCCAGGTCCATTTCACTTCACATGAATTACCCTCTATGGTGGCAAAGGCAGAATCACCAATCATTATGCATTACATACTCTCCCAATGGTAATCGCAACGTAGAATTGGTGACCAGTAAAATAACCAATTTAGATAAAAAGTCCCCATATAAAAGTATAACAACTGGAGATTTCACATAGCAGGTGATAGTTTGTAGACTATATAATTTGTCAAGAATAAAATATAGAAAAATTAAAGCTGATATCCTGGCCCCCATCCCCACACATGCCTACAAGAGGGGACAGGTGTTTGGTATCCAAAGAGGAGTAAACGCTCATAGGGCCAAAGTAAGGCAGCACTATGATTTGCTAAAACTGGAGAGTGCAAAATCTGGTGCAGTTCTGCATAGAAACCAATCAGCTTCCAGGTTTGATTGTCAAAGCTTACTTGAACAAGCTGAAGTTAGAAGCTGATTGGCTACCATGCACAACTGCACCAGATTTCCCACATTGAAGAAAAATATATTTGAAATATATTTTAAAAATATTCTTCCCAAATATATTGCCATATATTTGAAATGCTACAATTTTGGCCATATTCACTATATTTAAAAAATAAAATAAAATATATATATATATATATATATATATATATATGTATATATATATATATATATATATATATATACATGGGCAGCACAGTGGCTAAATGGTTAGCACTTCCACCTGGCAGCACTAGGGTCGTTGGTTCAAATCCCAACCACGGCACCACCTGCCTGGAATTTACATGTTCTCCCTGTGCCTGTGTGGGTTTCCTCCGGGTACTCCAGTTTCCTCCCACACTCCAAAGACATGCTGGTAGGTGAATTGGATCCTATCTAAATTGTCCCTAGTATGTGTATGTATGAATGTAAGTTAGGGACCTTAGATTGTATGCTCCTTGAGGGTTAGGGACTGATGTGAATGTACAATATATATGTAAAGCGCTGCATAAATTGACTGCACTATATAAGTACCTGAAATGAATATATATATATTGCATGTTGAAATGCGTTTTTATTACAAAATATATGAAAAATATTTTTGAAAATGCATTTCAAATATAGTGTATGTCTTTACAAATTTACATTTTCGGAATGCATTTACAAATATATGTAAATATATAAGTTAAAATTACTTTTTATATGTGAAAGAAAAATCTAAATATATTTAAAAATATATTTTTAAAAATATATTTTTTTAAATATATTCTTCAGATTTTTTTAACATATAAAAAAGTCATAGCTATATATGTTCTATTTTATTTTCTATTCTATTTTATTCCTTTTATTTTGCATGCTATATTCTATTGTATTCTATTCTATTATTGTTTCCTAATATATTCTACTCTATTCTTTTCTATTCTATTTTATTCCTTTATTTTGCATGCTATTCTATTGTGCTTTATTCCATTCTATTCTATTATTTTTTTCTCTATTCTATTTTATTAGTCTGTTTTATTCTATACCAGTCCGTTCCTTTATTTCCTATTCTATTCTGTTGTATTCTATACTGTTCTATTACATTTTATTCTATTTTATGCTATTATATTCTATGTTTTTAATTCTATTCCATTTTATTCTATTCTATAAAGCTGCCTAAGTAGGATTCATTATCTTATTTCACCTTTTACCTTACTGTATTTATTGCAATATGTTTCCATATCGAATTTAAATTTATTTTCAAATTTGAATTCATTTTCAAATTTAAGGGGACAGTCTTATGGAGATCCTGATGTAAGGGGGCACTCTGATGTAAAGGGGCACTCTGATGGGTACTCTAATGTAAAGGGGCACACTGATGGAGTCCCTGACGTAAGGGGGCACTCTGATGGGGACACCTGTTGTAAGGGGGTACTCTGATGGGGAGGGACACTTGATGTAAGGGGGCACTCTGATGGGGACTCTGATGTAAGGGACACTCTGATAGGGACCTTGATGTAAGGGGGCACTCTGATGGGTACCTTGATGTAAGGGGGCACTCTGATGGGTACCTTGATGTAAGGGGGCACTCTGATGGGTACCTTGATGTAAGGGGGCACTCTGATGGGTACCCTGATGTAAGGGGGACTCTGATGGGTACCCTGATGTAAGGGGCACCTTGATGGAGATCCTGATGTAAAGGGGCACTCTGATGGGTACTCTGATGTAAAGGGGCACTCTGATGGAGAGCCTGATTTAAAGGGGCACTCCGATGGGTACCCTAATGTAAAGGGGCACACTGATGGAGTCCCTGATGTAAGGGACACTCTGATGGAGATCATGATGTAAAAGGGCACTCTGATGGAGATCCTAAAGTAAGGGGCACTATGATGGAGATCCTGATGTAAGGAGGCACTCTGATGAAGATCCTGATGTAAGGGGGCACTCTGATGGAGATCCTGATGTAAGGGGGCACTCTGATGGAGATCCTGATGTAAGAGGGCACTTTGATGGGTACTCTGATGTAAAGGGGCACTCTGATGGGGACACCTGATGTAAGGGGGCACTCTGATGGGGACACCTGATGTAAGGGGGTACCCTGATGTAAGGGGCACTCTGAGGGTACCCTGATGTAAGGGGCACTGTGATAGGTACCCTGATGTAAGGGGCACTCTGATGGAGATCTTGATGTAAGGGGGCACACTGATGGAGATCCTGATGTAAGGCGGCACTCTGATGGGTACTCTGATGTAAAGGGGCACTCTGATGGAGAGCCTGATGTAAAGGGGGCACTCTGATGGTAACCTGATGTAAAAGGGGACTCTGATGAGTATTCATAAAGTAAAGAGGGACTCTGATATGGGCATCTGATATAGGAGGGTACAGGTTCTGTTTAATCAGCCTAATCTAATGGCAGCCTAATACATACTAGTGTGTCCCAGGTTGTGACACTGTGTGACAGATTGTCAATGACTTTCACACAGTGTTGACACTATTCCCCCTGACATTTTTCTTACTGAACCCCCAGCTCTGGCAGGCTAGATCTGGCCCTGATCAGAAGTAAGAATGTCTCAATTATTATTTACAGAAGAGTATCCTGAACCCTCCATGCTACTCCTCCCAGATCCAGACTATCCATTCAAACTGGAATACATATAACATGATGCCTTGGGACATATGCTGTTCATCTAGACCTCATGTGTAATAAAAACCATATACAAATCTAACTTTTTTTGAGAGATGTGCTGGCCATGTTGTTAGGAATGTCCTGGCCATAGTACGAGATTGTAAACAAAGCTCTGGACAGCTGAATACATATGACAGCAAAAAATTTATTTTCTGCTAGCACACTATAAATCAATCTTTGTGTCTCCCAGTCCTGAAATTGTTTATTGGAACCAGTCAGGGCTGCATTCTTCGGTGTTACAAAAATGGAAAAATATTTTTCTTTTTCAACATTTATAGGCTTATCCTGTAAGTCATTGGAAAACGCGCTGTGGATATGTTAGGTACAAAAACCCATGCCAACCGATCAGATTGTACTATCCAGAAGTCCGATCACTCAAAGGGGAATTCCAGAGTATACCGTGGTGGTCTCAAACAGTACAAACATGTCACAACTGTCACTTTGTAATGCAGATGCTGCTAAACAAAGTTGTACGCAGATATAAGATGATTTACACATACCCTCCAGTTATTGCAGTCTGCAGCCTTGAAGCTGTTCCCCTCCATCCCACAGAGTATTAATTAAAACACCTTATGTAGATAAAAGGAAATTCTCTGGAAATGCACTCCTATGCATGCCAGATCCCGAGAAGGGTGAGAGACATTCCTATTAATAAAGAAATAGGCTAAGGAGGATACCGATGTTTAAAGCAAGCAAAGCAAATGATGGCAAAAGTTATGTATATACAATATATGGCTAAGAGTATGTTAACGCCCTCCAAATTGTTCAGTTCAGGTCCATATAGACATATTTTAACAAATTTTGTGGAGGAACATTAGTGGCTTACATAGAGCAATGACCTCAACGCTACTAAACACCCTTTGGTCTTGGCTTAGGTCTTCTCATCCAACACCAATACTTGACCTCATAAATGCTGTTTTGGCTGAATAAGCACAAATTCCCACATACACATTCCAAAATCTTGTGGAAAGGGTGGAGGCTGTTGGAGTCAACAGTTTTTGGGGTGTTGAACCAATTCATATTAACCACTTCCCATCCCGCCCATGTACATAACCGGCTGGACAGGAGCAGTGCAGGAGCGGGTGGCCGTTTATAAATGGCCTACGCATTCATTGCCTGTGCGTGATCCCTGGGAGCGTGCGGCACCGTGATCTAGTGGAAGGAGGACACAGCGGAACACCGATCGCTGTACAGGACCTCTGTGTGAGGTTCCGATTCATGTGATCACTGATTTGCCAATCAGTGATCACATGAACAGTAGTAAACAAGATGTCACTTCCTGACATCATTGCTTACTACATGTGAAATCTTTGAATGATCACAGAGCAGGGGCGGACTGACAACTCATGGGGCCCCAGGGCAATAGGGGATCATAGGACCCCTGTGTCCTTGCCCAAACTCAAAAAAGCCTATGAAAAAGGTACCAGGGGCATCTCATGGGGCCCCCTAATGACCCCGGGCCCTCGGGCAGCGCCCGAGTTTCCAAATGGTCAGTCCACCCCTGTCTGGGAGCCAGCTGTCTCTTCCTGGTTCCTGTAGCTGGCACTTCTAAAGGTGCACATGACCAATGGCATATCATCGGGGTCAGCTGCAAGAACCAAGAAGAGATAGCCAGCCCCCTGATGATGCAGTGCGTGTGCAGTAGAGCAGTGGTTCTCAACCTTTTTGAGACTAGAGACTAATTTTGAGACTAATTATTCCAAAACCTTTCATTCGCCGACAGTAAAAGCTTATACTTACACAATATGGGAATGCAAAATACTGGAAGATCCTGGGTGTCACTGTGGGGGAGATTGGGAAGTGGGTTGAGGGGGACATAGCAGCAGACTTGGTAGCCCTGAGAGGATCAGGTTTCTGGAGGGGTCTGAGGAGCACTATGGAGGACTAGATGCTCGGCAGCAGGCTGGGGATAACAGGATCAGGCTCTGAACTCTGGACTTCTGTGGTGCCTGGCTGTGGCTCTTCTTGCTTTGCCACCTGTAATTATGGATAGCTCCCTGTCTGGTACCAAGAACATTCCTGCTTTATAGCTTTTCTTTGTTGAAACTTGAACTCTTTGCATATTCCATGAACTTCCTATCCTGTGCTCTCTAAAACCGATATCTTGTTCCTGCTACTGTCCTTCTCTTTGCCTCCACTCATTACCAACTCTTGGCTTGTTAATTGATTATGCTTCAGCCTGATCCCAGCCAGCTACCATTCATTACCAACATTTTGACTTGTTTATTTGCCATACTTTTGCTTGTTCCTTATCATTTGCTTTTGATACCTGACCCCTGCTTGCTCTCTTCCTGATGGGCAATCCAGAGAGCCATGACCTGGCATTAGCATGTAGCAAAACCCCTCTTCACCATCAGGAGCTTTGATGAAGACTGGCCACTGCTTAGACCCCACACCTCGATGGCCCCATATCATCTGCTAGGGGGAACTGCTTGGGCTATCAGGGGGCTTGAGGACACTATGGGCCTCTATGGGAGGTTGGGGAGCACTATGAGAGATTAAGGGATCTGCAGCTGACTGCAAGTCTGGGAGCAAGGAGTAAATTACCTAGTGATTGGGAATCATTTCTGTAGAGATCCCTGAGGCCTTCTGGGAGACATGACATGATATCACTGGGGGCTGAGGGCAGCTGGGTAAATCATTCTCAGCTCATAACTACAGAGCATGTTCCCAAAAACAAAAAGGTATAAAAAAATAATAACTGCGTGACTGTGTGAGAGGAGAGGGTAGAAGTAAAGGTCTGTTTTAGGCTAATCCTGCTTCTTTTAGCTACGCTAAAATAGACCAATTATTAAAATCATGTACACAGTTGTTTTTACATTGGAGAAAAGGTCAGATCATTAAGTAAAAGGAAAATACATAGTTCAGTGCTTGGAAACCACATCTTATTAGGTTTCATGTTAATGCTGTTTTTAGAAAAGGAAAGTCATTTTAGTTAAACTTAACAAGATCCTACAGAGGGCACTTGAAATTCCACTTCTATGTTGATTTATCAGTATATTTCAAACCTGCTTGCAACGTAATGTTCTATCCAACAAAGTTCAATCTAGTTACTTTTCTGCATTGTAAAGCTGAAGTATGCAGTGTGATGGTCTAACAATGATGAAGTAAGATGTTTTCTAAAAGTCTTGGTTCAGTAAAAATCGGCAGTTATATTTGTCACTAAATATTTTAATGTTAAAATGCCTTTGCAGGAATTTTAAAGACAAATAATGATTCCAGTGTTTAATGCTGAATTCCATGATAGAGATTTACTGCTCTCTACTGTCTGAATTTATAAATGCCTATAAATGTATTATGTATATACTTTCTGCCCCTTGGTCATTGGCTTTGAAACCCTAGAAGGAGGAAGTGGGGAGAGAGAGACTCAGGCACATGTCCTGTCCATGCTACTAAATCCAGACCAGAAGGGACTATTATGCAAGTATTCATATGATCTAATAGTTTACCTACAGCTGTTGAGTGTACATCTAAATCTTTTTGTGACACAGAGTATCTCTGCCCTGTCTTTGTTATTATTTCACATCCACAGAGCAAGATAGCTAAGTCTGCTACTCTTTGTACTGTACGTAGTGGTCAACTTGCTGTATATTAGTAAGTGAACCAGTTTATTGCAATAGAGTTTATATATCACTCTTGTTATTTTAGACACTACTAGGGAGGGACTAAAGTGCAGAGTAGATAGGTTGATTCCAAGTTCCAGTGCCAAACCACAGTACCTGTAGGTGAGAAGTTCCATTCCAGGCTGGTCGGACAACAGTTGGAGTATATCCCTGTAACCGCTAATCTTGTCTTCAGGTCTCCAACACAAGCATCATCCTCAGGGGCCCCTGCAGCTGGACTTTTCAACAACATTCATCTAGAGCAGGGGTCTCTAAACTTTTTAAACAAAGGGCCAGTTTACTGTGCTTCAGACGTTAGGGGAGTCACACCATGGCCAGTGGGAGTAAACAATGTACCATCTTTGGCATTAGGGGAATTATTAATGCCCTATCATTGGTGTCAGTGTGAGGAACAATACCCCAGTACTGGCATCAGTGGGAGGAACAGTGTCCTATCATTGGTGTCAGTGGGAGGAATAGTACCCCATTGTTGCTGTCAGTGGGAAGAATATTGCCCAATCATTGGTGTGAGTGGGAGGAATAGTACCCCATCTTTGGTATCAGTGGGAAGAATAGTGCTCCATCATTGGTGTCACTGGGAGGAAGAGTGTCCCACCCTTGGTGTCAGTGGGAGGAATAGTGCTCAATCCTTGGTGTCAGTGGGAGGAAGAGTGCCCCATCCTTGGTGTCAGTGGGAGGAAGAGTGCCCCATCATTGGTGTCTATGGGAGGATTAGTGCCAGTGCAGGAATTATTACTCCATTGATGGTGTCAGTGGGAGGAACAGTCCCCTGAGGGCCAGGTAAAGGTAAGCAAAGGGTCACAGTTTGGAGACTATTGACCTAGAGGTATTTCTATTAGTGACTATATATATATATATATATATATATACTGGTTGCAGTACTTCTTTTGCTCCCCATTCTTTTGTTTAGATTACTGTTGAATTTCCCAGGAAAGGAACACCCTCTATTCGCAGAGACCCTGTCATGGGTGGTGGTGCTACCAACTTAATTCTCAAACCCACTCTTCCACTTAGCAAAGGTTCTGGTTCAATTATTTACCATCAGGTTTAGTGCAATATACTGTTTGGGGAGAGCCATTTCTCATAATCCCCCCAAAAGAGGTCTACGTCAGGATAAGCAAATATTGTCTAAATACAAGAGTTGTGTGTATTTATAGTTGAATCTTCATGTGCTTTGTGCAGATTTGTGCAATAATTCATGTGAAACATTTCATCTATGCAGGAGCTTCCTGTAATAAAGACCAGTCACTGCTGCTCTCTCTTCTTGTGCATGGTGACTGGTCTTGTCTGAGCCCATTCTGTAGTTTTCTACAGGCAGCCTGTAGTGGGTAGAGCTGCTAGGCCTCTCCTACAGATCTGCTTTCTACACAGGCTATGTGAAGCCCTTTGATGATGTTAGTTTCTTTTTACAAGATAATATCTTGAGTTTCTAAAAGGCATTTGATGCACATAGCATGAGTTTATATGCTTTGTGAAAAGTTTGAAATGTTTATGCCTGGAGTTTAGCTTCAAGTATATACTAGTCATTTGCCACAACTAACTCTTTTAACCCTTTCTTTTCCAACAGTGCCATATAGGATCCTGTGTTCAGTATGCCCCAACTTGCCTATGTCAAATCATGTTGGGTTTGTCATTTTCCTCTCTCTCTGAATCTTATGGTATAACGAAAGGCTTTTTTTTTTATTTCTAGAGTGGTGAAGGGTTAGAACCACTGTTGGGTTTTTACTGCTGTATGTGTCCCCACTCTTTTTAATCATTCGGATCACTAATGTCACTGGGAATGAAGGTAAGAGTAGATCTAAATGTTGAGTTTCCACAACAGCAGAATGGTACAGCTTCCAATGAGGACATATGTTTCTGTGACTGTCGAAGAGTGGATTTCCCTCACGTTGAAACATTATCCTCTTACTTCCTGTGAAGTCTACAGAAGAGTAAGTTAAAGAAAATCTTCCTAGTAAGACAAAAATGGCACCCCCCAAAAAAAACCCCCATCAAACAAAAAAACTGTTAGCGGCTTTACCCTACCTTACTCTATCCAAAACGGAAAAAACGCTGTAGCTTTAGCTATGCTTTAACCCTTTGAGGACCGAGGGACGTATTTGTCCCATGTTTTTAATTGCCTGTATCATCTGATTAAGAACTTAAAATACCTTTTTTTTTTTTTGGTTTGAGTAAAAATATTAGTTCTTATCAACAAATGGATCTAGCTTTTTGCCAATTATTTCATGAAATGGCTTAGTTACAGCAACTGGAGTGTACGAACTTTAAAAACAAAAAATTGATTCTTTTGGCGTTCCAAAATCAAAGGGTTAAAGTGATTCTGTGCTCTACCGATGCAGAACAAAACAATGGGTTTTATTTAATGCAGACCTACCAAAACATACTTACCTTTCTTTCTCTCCTCTGTTGATTCATTTGCCAACCAGACTTAACAGAAATCCATGTATAAGCTTTCAGTTGCTTAAGTCACAACATGGAATTGTGGACTCCCCACTTGACATCGATGATTGGCCCAGCATTGTCACATGGCGTGAATCACATGCTCCTTCATACCTGGAAGCACTGGATATTTTTCCTGGCTCCTTTTGCTGAACTAATTTCTGGGAGATGGATGGAAGTAAAGGAAAAATATACAGTATGATGCTGGTGTTGGCTGATGGTAACAAGTTGCTAGTGTGGATAGGTGGTGGCCACATTGGGGTTGATTTACTAAAAGTTAAGAGTGCAAAATCTGGTGCAGCTCTGCATAGAAGCCAAGCAGCTTCCAGGTTTTATTGCCAAAGCTTGGTTGATTGACCACCGTACAAAGCTGCACCGGATTATGAGTGCTCCACTTTTGGTAAATCTACCCCAGTGTGTGCACTTTGTGGTGGAAGGTTTTTGAAGACATCGACACATCATTTTTGGAGCACTTTAAATCTGCAGCACAGGGCAGTTTATTTTATTTATTACAGGTACTTATACAGTACCATCAAATTACGTGGTCTAATTAAGGTCCCTAACTCACATTCATGCATACACATACTAGGGCCAGTTTAAACAGGAGCCATTTAACTGACCAGGATGTTTTTGGAGTGTGGAAGGAAACCCACGCAGGTACAGGGAGAACATGCAAACTCTAGGCAGGTAGTGTCATGGTTGGGATTTGAAATGACATCCCTAGTGCTGCTAGGTGGAAGTGCTGACTACTTAGCCACAGTAACATATAGATATTTTTTGGATACATGCACTTTAATTTGAATGCATGGAACAATTTATTTGTATCAATATTTTTTTGCACTTATGATTTTCTGTACATGAAGACTTATTTATTATTTATGCAATGTGTATATTTTGGACATAAAGATTGTAATTGGAAAGCAAGGGATACTTTATCTTTATTTTTGTATTTTTGCACATACGGTTTTCTGCACATGAATATATTTTGGTATTTATGTGATCCTTTATGAATTTTGGACACATGTTGTATCAATTCATTCACATAGATATTTTTTTATTTAATGCACATTAGATATTTTTAAATACATATTTATCAGTTACATCATAATATTTAGATATTGGTACGCATATAGAAGTGCTGTTCAATATTTGTTATCTCAACCCCTTGGAATTAACTGATTTCAGTAAAGACATGGAAAATTAGGATTGTTTGTGGGTTATCAGCTTAACCACTTCAGCGCTGGAAGGTTTTATCCTCTTCTGGACCAAGCCAGTTCTTGCCTTTAGCACTGCACTACTTTAACTGGTAATTGCGCAGTCATATGCACTATGTTTGTAGTGCATGGGCCAAGTGTGAATGGGCCAATAAGGTTCAGCAGATTTGATATTTCATTTATTTAGGAATGTATCCAAACTAGTTTTTTCTACACAATGCAGAGTATGCGCTAAAATGAGCTCCTATGAAAGATGATTCTATAGGGTTATCATTTCACAGCAAAGTAGCATTTTCTTCAACCACAAGAGGTGCCCCACCTTCAAGAGGTGACCCTTGAAAGAAATCAAATGCAAAAAAATAGATCTTCTCGTGAGTAAAGTCCTCTTTTATTTATTTATCTGTACTGTAAGCAGAAAATATAAATGTGCGATGTGTCTTTTTTTTTTTTCTGGTGCGCGGTTTCTCTCTAGAGCCAAGTGGACCATGTCAGCAGCAGGGTAATCAAGCACATTGCCGCTATTGTTATGGATGCTAGATTCTGCTGATAAGAAAACAGAGAGCTTTCACAGTTCAGCAGACTTTCAGTAAGAGTCAGATTTGATTTTCTAATTGCCTGGCTGCGAAGAGCTTGAATTTCTTGCCTAGAATTTACATGGCTACGTGCGATCGTCCGCTCTAGGCTGCTGTAATATAATTAAATTGATTCCTATAAAGGTACTACTGGAATCAGTGTCAGGTTTCCAGATACTAGCAACTTTTTTTTCCAGAGTCTGATGGAAATCATTAATGATGGAGTCATTAAATCAAATTATTAAAACAAACTAATTGTAAAGAGGCAGTTGAATAACAAGCTCGGCGATTGCTATGGGACGCATACAATTTATGACGGGAATTCTGCCACACTTATGATTTATAATTAATATTATAAAAGGTGCGCAAACCCCTATATAAATGGTGCTTAAACACCTTGTGCAATTACATATAAGTAAGAGAAAAATAAAATCCCTCCCAAAAAATTAAAAGATAAGTTCACTCTTTGGACAAAAATAATAAATGCACATTTTTTTGTAGGTAAAAAAAATATGCATTTATTATTTTTATCCAAAGGAGCCTGGAAAGCATCACACCAGCTTTCAGTAGATTGCTGATGCCATGTAGGTCTCCTGCAGACCTATCAGAATATTTCCTTGCCGTACAGGATGTACGGGGTGTACAGGATGCATAGGATGTAAGGGGTGTACAGGATGCACAGGATGTAAGGGGTGTACGCAGGGGCGGACTGACCATTTGGAAACTCGGGCACTGCCCGAGGGCCCGGGGTCAGTAGGGGGCCCCATGAGATGCCCCGGTACCTTTTTCATAGGCTTTTTTGAGTTTGGGCAAGGACACAGGGGCCCCATGATCCCCTATTGCCCTGGGGCCCCATGAGTTGTCAGTCCGCCCCTGGGTGTACGGGATGTACGTTCAAGCAGATATTCTGACATGAAGCTTCAATGAACTACCATGGCACTGCACAGCACTGTGCTAGTTCATTCAAAACTACAAGCCGACAGCTGCTAAGGCTGTCAGGACTTGCAGTTCATTCATTCACAGAAGTCCATGAATGAATGACGCAGCCGTGTGGGCGGAGCCCCGCACTGCCACGGTGTTTTTAAATCTGACAGAATGTACGGGGAGACTTCTCCCCATACTTCTGTCGGGGGGGTGTGGCTATGGGAACATGTGACATGTTCCACCCTAAAAACTGGTTGAACACATGTAATATGTTTCCAAAGGTGAACTTATCCTTTAACAAGAAGCAATAAACAATAACAAAAACACAATTAAAAAACGGTAAAGACTATAATGAACATAAAAAGTGTCCAAATTAAGGCCCCAAAGGGCAATCAAATATCCACATGGATATTATCTGCACATATCCAACAAAAAGCATTCCTGGACCACCAGACAACTGAAAGTGCCACCTCCTTACTGGATTTCAATGGTTTCTGAAGAGATCAATAGTACTTATACATCCAAATGAGGTCACTCCAGGGATCACTGCCACATTCCAGTCCCATAAATCAGTAATTTACAAGGATAACCAACTCTTCTCAGGGATAGTAGGTAGAGAACAACAGTAGCCACAGAGTTATATCCCTAAAACTCCTAGTTTATTAACTGAAAAAAATACTCGCAAGCATCAACAGGTACAGAAAAGCATAAAAGACATTATGGGCCGCTAACCCTGCCCAACGTGTTTCGTCTGCAAATGGGACTTCTTCAGGGAACAAAAAGATTTATAATTTATAGTTGGGCTTGGAGATAAATAATAGAATGGAATTTCCTAAGTTTCTGGAAATGTTACTGTGTAAAGTATTTATTTGGCCAATGGCAGCCATTTTTGTTAACCATTAATGGATATGAATTATGTAGGAATTATGTTGTGTTCATTTGGATGCTCTCTCTCAAGATGTGCCATGTATCTATGGGTTAGTTAATTCTGCCATTATCATGCTTTAGCTTTGTATGGATGGGGGGGGGTCTATTGAGAAATCTTCCAATAATATTTTTTTTCATTTTTGAAGAGCATTGGGGAAAGACTGTTACCCCACCATTTCATGTCCCTGATATGTGCCTGGTGTAACATGCACTTGTGCTAAAAAGTATCCTATTCTCTTTGTATCGCTTCCTTTGTGTGAAATACCTGGTGATCCTGCCAGTCCCTCTGCTCCACATTTATTCTTTTAAATCTATATTTTATTTCCCTATGTGCCAAATTAGCAATCTATATACACTAGGTTTAATAATTTGGTGCATTTTAATTAGACATATAGCATATATTTATTTTAGAAACTAGATCACTTTTCCATCTATGCCAGTCTTTGCTAAATCTCGCCATGTTTTTTTTTTATTTATTATTTATTTGCATATTATTGATACTTTAGAGACATTGGGATTGATTTCCTAAAGGCAATTAGGCTGTTCATTTTTGCAGAGGGATTTTCCCAGAGCTTAGTGAATGAAGTGAAGCTCTGCTGATTTCCATCATCCAATCAAGTGCAAACAAAAATGCTGTTTTTATATTTTCTATTTTTTATTTTTCTTGCCTGTGATTGGGTATTCTTTGTGAAATTAAATCTCACCACATCTCTGGAGAATATTCCCTTGCAAAGTACAACTTCTTGCCTATTTGCCTTTAGTAAATCAATCCAAATGTCTTGGAAAACTATAGCACAGAAAGCTAAGCTAGTTTACAGGCCAGGAATAATTGATTGATTGTAATTACCCCCCCCCCCAAAAAAAAAAGGATTTCATGGGGTCCCTAGAGGCCCTCTTCGTCGAGGCTGCAATATAACAAATAAGAATTGCATTATAATTATAATATGTAAAATAATACTAGATTCCCCAAAGAACATAATATGATGATAATAATTCACACTCTTTATAGAAATATGGTATATATTAAAATGCATCTGCATTACATTGTACGTCTTAGAAAATTATACAAGCAGGTATAACACAATGCAAATGTACAATCATAAAATAGATTAAAACATAAAAACAGATTTAAAAAAATATATATATACCGTATTTTTCGCTCCATAAGACGCACTTTTTTCCCCCCAAAAAAGGGGGGAAAATGTCAGTGCGTCTTATGGAGCGAATATAGAGCGGCCGGTCCGGTATTTCCTCCGCCGTCGTGCAGAATACCGGGCCGGCCGCTCAGCTCTGCAGTGGGACCTTATGGAGAGGACTGCTGACCTTTGGGGAGGTGGGGAGCGGGTACCTGAATTGGACAGGTACCCGCTCTTACTTCTTTGTTCTTTGATCTTACCTGTTCCTCTATCCAGCGGCGCGCTGTCTTCCCGGCTTCTGTAGTGTGGGCACTGGGCATGACAGCCAGGTGCCAAGTGCGTATGCGCAAGAAGCGGTGCTTTTTGTGAATGGTAAGGCGGTACCTGGGACACATGACCGATCCCAGAAGCCGCCGGACCAATCACAAAGCGCAAGTGCTTCTCGCTCATGCGCACTGGGCACCCGGCTGTCATGCCGAGCGCCATTACAGAAGCCAGGAAGACAGCGCGCGGCTGGATCGAGGAACAGGTAAGATCAAACAAAAACTCTGCGGAAGTAAGAGCGGGTACCTGTCAAATTCAGGTACCCGCTCCCCACCTCCCCAAAGGTCAGCAGTCATCTGTACTGTCCGCAGTCTCTGGTCATCCCTGTACTGTCCGCAGTCTCTGGTCATAACTGTGCTGTCCGCAGTCTCCGGTCATCCCTGTGCTATCCGCAGTCTCTGGTCATCCCTGTGCTGTCCGCAGTCTCTGGTCATCCCTGTGCTGTCCGCAGTCTCTGGTCAGCCCTGTGCTGTCCGCAGTCTCTGGTCATCCCTGTGCTGTCCGCAGTCTCTGGTCATCCCTGTGCTGTCCGCAGTCTCTGGTCATCCCTGTGCTGTCCGCAGTCTCTGGTCATCCCTGTGCTGTCCGCAGTCTCTGGTCATCCCTGTGCTGTCCGCAGTCTCTGGTCATCCCTGTACTATGTCTGCAGTCCATTAGTTCAGAATTTTTTTTCCTGTTTTCTGCCTCTAAAACCTAGGTGCGTCTTATGGTCAGGTGCGTCTTATGGAGCAAAAAATACGGTATATGACTATTAATATAAAAATCATAAAATGATGTGTTTATAACACATTGGAGAAGACATGGACATTATAATATGATGTATTTATTTAGTTTGGAAATCGCCCTTCACTCATCTATGCAGAAGCATGGAGGCTCAAAGCATCACATGTGCCCTGCTGGCTATCACCACTGGGTACAATTACAGCATGTCCTGAATTTGCAATGATTTCCATTAGGACAGAAAGACATCTCCCTGCCCACAGTTCTTGTGGTACAGTTTTGGACATCTATATTCTTATGTAGATGGGAACATTTTCAGATGCATTCAGCTTATGTTTGAGATGCTTCTATGTTCCCTGGGAAGTGCACTTGACCCACCTTTGAGACACTTTATTCTTCCTTCAGACACTTTTGTTTTTTTGACTAGTATGGGGAACAAAATCTTTGTTCAGAATTTGTATTTCCATCCATCCAGTCATAAGAGTTACACAGCTCTGCCACACATCACAGCCCTATCTGGAAGGACATATTACCTGATTTGTTCTGCTGCAGTTACATAACACAGGTCTTGTCCTCCCTGGAAAGTAGCAATCAATTTTGTAGGTTCAGCCCTGCTCAGAGATGCAGTCAAAGTGAGCAAGGGTCTTGTGTGGTGAGACAGCAGCGTGGTCAGGAGGCAGGCTGGGGTCGGTACCAGGTTAGCAGGCAGAGAAAGGTCCAGTGGAAATCTATTTTGTAGGTTCAGCCAGGTTTCCCTAAACTTGGTGGTTGATGGCTTCTAGAATAAAGAAAAGAAAGAGGGTGCCTCCAATTATATGAATTAAATATTAAAAACATATATGCACTGTAATGTAGTGGGGGGAGAAAGGCAAATCAGCAGCCTGAATATTTATATTGTCTCAGACAATCCTTGGGGGATTGTGCCCAGTGAGTGGCTGGGGAGTACATAAATAGTCTTCAGCCTCAGAAAGCCCTGTTCTTGTCCATTAGGAGAAGCTCCAGGCCTATAGGGCTGCTGCCCTTTTGGGCAGCCCAGCTGATGTTTTCCATGTGTTCATCAAGGTCCCAGCTAGGTTAGAGTTGGGGGGGCCTATTTTCTGAGAATCTTTGGAATTAATCGAGGGATTTCACTGGGAATCTAGTCTTGAGAGCTCACTGGTAAATGTATGGCTGATATTGGAAGGAGGCATCCAGTTGTTTAGGGACATTGTGAGTACACTACACTCACAATGAATGTTGGACTTACATATAATTTAGTGTTTAACACCATATACTGTATAAATAAGACACATCCACCCTGTCACAGAGAAACTTGTTACTATGGTCTGTTGAACCAGAAACCAATTTACCTATCAGTTAGTTTTGGCTGCAAGAACACACACAATGCATGTCAATATGCAACCTTTTTGCCAGCAGTGTTCCTGGCAGAAATGAAATTGAGGACTCCAGCTTTACATGTCAAAAGTGCTAACCACTTAGCCACATATCTTTTATTAGAACATTGCTTTGTTTTAACCTTTGTTACATTACATTCTATCCCTGCTTGATTGTATACTACAAGACACATTTTTCACATTTGCCTACCTGGAACATTCAATCTCTAACATTAAACACCACAGAGGTAACATTAATGTCACTAGTTTGGCACACTGGAGCATGAAATTCATGTGGACTTCATCATTTAAGTAAACAAAGGACAAAAAAGAAAGGAGGGGTGAAATTGAACAGAAGAGACAAATGAAACAAGTGGAAATGAGGCAAATATGCTTTTGGAAAAAATGAAAGTGCAAAATGTTGTCGTTGAGCCCCCAGGTCCCCAAAGGGTCTCCCATGTAACCGAATTTCTATTGATGGCCCTGTGGATAAACAATAATATTGCCAAAGCTGAAATATCCACACGTGGATTTATCAATTGGGCTGGAGTCTTTGTAAATTATTTTCTGCACAGATATAGATTACTATCATTACCAAAGGGGACCAGGAGGATGAAGGCTGCAATTGATCTATAAGATAAACGACTGTGCCGTGCAGAAGGAATACGAGAAAACATGTAGCTAATTTTAAAGCTAAGCTTTGGATCAGGAAAATTAACTTGTGTGCACAACTCTTTCTCAGGGAAAACCCTTTTAACACTTTTATTTGAACATTTGTTCCTATGGGTGTTGGGGGAAGGGGTTAGTGTGGCTGGTGAATTTTTATTTTGTTTTTTATTTCTTTACTTTTTGTAAAGCCAGGCCCGGAGGAAAAAAACAGAAGACATGAACGGGGGGACAGCATGACAGGGTTAGAAGGGGACTGTGGGATGAGTTCTAATAGGCTTAAGGCATGCAAGGAGGTGGGGGTACTAACTTGATTGGTGAGGCCCAACAGGAATGAGTGAGATCCACAGATGGTTGTAAGCAAGAAGGTCCCAATAGAGTTTAGTTGGAGAATGGCAGGAATTGGGGAATCTCCCTCCTCTGTATTCCCTTCTTTTTTTTTCATTCTTGTTGCAGGTGGTGAAGTCTTTTGGGTGGAGGCATTTATCATAGCAGCTGACAGGGTTCAAGTCCTTAGAAGGTAAGCAGTAGGAAATGTGAATAGGTTGGGACCTGTCTTGGGTATAGCTCCCCCTAATTTGGTACATTTTTGGTAGTACCCAGGGGTGGACTGACCATTTGCAAACTAGGGCACTGCCCGAGGGCCCGGGGTCAGTAGGGGGCCCCATGAGGTGCCCCTGGTACCTTTTTCATAGGCTTTTTTGAGTTTGGCCAAGGACACAGGGGCCCCATTATCCCCTATTGCCCAGAGGCCCCATGAGTTGTCAGTCCGCCCCTGGTAGTACCTGAGTACCTAACTCTGTCTTGTAAGTGTGGCGGTGTGGTGTGGCTGAAAGTCTACCTTATGGGTCACAGGTGTCATGTTTAGTTGCCTACAAAGTCCCTGAGACTCCAGTATACATTCATTCTGTTGTTGGTTATTTGTTATGTATATTTGTTTTTTATATTGGTTATTTAAATTTTTGTTAATGCAGTGGCCATTAAAACTCCAGTTGGTGTTGGTGTGGTTTATTTTGGTAGCATGGTATGGTGGAGGGGTAGCCGGGCAGCATAAGAGCTGAAAATTCCCCTTTAATTTCCTAGTCAAGCATAACTCCAGCCAAACAGCTTAATAAAAAAATAGTTTTAGTTTCCTAAAACATAATTTATTTGCTAATTTGTATTAAAATGTACATAAAGGCAACATAGAGTGAGGTTGGAGAGATTCATCCTCTCCTAGTAACTGTCCCAGTGATCATTATCATTGGGACAGAAGGTGAAGAGAAATCTACATTTTTTGAGTTTTCACCAGAACAAGGAGTGAAGCAAAATCCTACAATTGAGACCCCTTTTACAGTGGCATCTCCCGTACATGGGAATTAGGGTCCTTGTAGAGAGATTTCCTCGTATTTCCTTGTATTTCTTATTTTGTCTCCAGGAGAGGAAGTGAGGCAAACCTCCCAAGTAGGTCACAGGCAACATAATTAACCTAATAGGGGATTTTAAACTTGTTTAGTCAATCCAAAGCTAAACAAATTCAAGGCATTACAAGCACTTTAATTCTGTTAAGTCACTCTTTTGATTTCCACAATGCTGTCACACTGCATAGCCAAATGGGTATCCTCTTTTTTTTTGTAAAAAATAAGCAGCAAGTCTTGGTAATTGGTGCAGGCAGTTGGATTCTGTAGAAATCTTCTGTGCAGGGATGCCAGTCCTCTTCTTGTTTCTTGCAGTGCCAAAAGTTCAGAGACAGTAAGAGGACCGACATCCATATAGTGCTAATTTCTATAGCAGCAACCGATGTGCTAGCAGTATTCCAGGATTCCGTCTGGACTCCTCAGGGGTGCCGTTGCATAATGCTAAACAGTGTACCAACAAAGGCAGGTGGATAAAGCAGCTTAATTCAAGCCTGCCTTATTTTACAGAGAAACACAGGTTGTAAATATAAGCCCTGACCCTGTGCTAGGACAACCAACTGTGTATTACCTCCAGGGGTGGACTGACCATTTGGAAACTCGGGCACTGCCCGAGGGTCCGGGGTCAGTAGGGGGTCCCAAGAGATGTCCCTGGTACCTTTTTCATAGGCTTTTTTGAGTTTGGGCAAGGACACAGGGGCCCCATGATCCCCTATTGCCCTGGGGCCCCATGAGTTGTCAGTCCGCCCCTGATTACCTCACTTTCCTCCACAGACAATATGAAGGAAGAGTCAGGGCTGAGTCAAGGCTGTGCTATGGCTGAACCAGCAGCTGAAGATGGAGGAGGAGCAGAGATAGTAGTTGTTAGTATTTTGAATTGTATTTGTTGGGCGAGTGGAAGCCAGTGGAGGGATTGACTAGAGAGGGGTAGCAGACACTGAATGGTTGGTAAGGTGGATGGTGCATAGATCTAAAGGGTGCCTTGGCCAACAAAGGTTGAGAAATAAAGTTGTAGAATATCCAGCACAATGTGAGACATCCTTAGTTACAGGTAAGTTGGGTCACTTCAACTGTAGAGGTTTTTGTTTTATTTTTGAAGCCAAACTTCAGCTTTCACAACTTTTTTTTTATTGAGGACATAACTGAAATAAAACATGAAAATTCATCAATAAATTGCAAGCCGAAGTGCTGAGCAAAATTTTAAATCTGACAGATAATGATGTACTCCCCTGTTTCCCAATAAAGCCAACAAAGCAAACAAAAATCCTACTCTCTACGCCTCAATAACTCCATACAATGTATGGATTATTAATCACATCATAAAATAGAATGCTTCCCTTTCCTTATTTCACTTTTGCCATATAATATTTAGAATATACACCACTACGACTTCAGCTAAATATCGTCATTGATGACATGTAAAGTAGTTCTGATAACTAAAAAGGCTAAAACCTCTATTTTATCTGGTGCTTTCATCTTTCAATAGCCTAATGCAGTAAGATCCAGTAACACATACGGCATGCCATAAGTGGTATTATCAGATTATAACGCATTGTTAAGAAAAAAAAAAAATCAGATCTATTTTACGCCTGAAACTGTTTGAGGCTAACGTTTCATGCATTGTTAAGGCATAATAATGTTTTCTTTGAAATTTTCATGTTTGATTGATTTGACTGCATTATATAAAATCAATTCTTAATCCCTGCAGCAAGTCAGGAAAAAGTTTGCAACTGGGGAATGGTTTTAAGGCATTTGGGAACTGTGGGGAGGTGCAATTATGATCAAGCACATCCTGGACAAAGATGTGGAAAAAAAAATATCCATATAATTTTTTAAAAGCAGCTTTTAACCCCCACAGTGCTAAAAGTGTTGCGCTATGCTGGGTCTTTATTATATTGTGTATTAAAAACAATACCATAATCTAAAGCTGAACTCTAGATGCAAAAGCTATGATTTAAATATATTTCATAAAGTGTTACTAAACCCAGGACCCTACATTCACTCAATCTGGTCTCCCACAGTACACACAACATGGAAATGCAATTATTTTAGTAAATATAAACAGCTAAAGACCTTTTCTCATCAGCAGTTAGAACAGTCTTGTGAGTTCTATCAGTGTCCATCAGAGCACTGGTTAAAGCTTGTAGGAGGAGTTTTCATTTTCCCCTGATTGTCCTATGAGGCTGCGTAACCCCTGATCCTCTGTCTGGACAGCGCTGATTGGCCTTGTGCTGATCACATGCACCCTCCCAAAAAAAATATCTGTAACAAGTTAGCCTGCAGTTTTTTTTGTGTTCTTACCTCCTTGTTGCAGTGCTGTTCCTAATCCCTTTCACATGTGTGTTTGTCTGTGCTCACCTATGGGTGGCGTCTGGTGTTCTCTGGGTTTTTCTTCCTTCCCCTCCATCACTTCCTGGCTAGCCTCCTTGTTTGCCTGCCTATATAAGACATGCTCAGTCTAGGCCGCTTTGCCTGAGCAGCTTCCTAGTTGTCCGAGGTCCTGTGTGTTGCTATTGTCTGGATCCTGCATTGACTACTTGTGTACCGACTCCGGCTTTGTTCTCTGTGCTTGTTTGTCCTGACCTCGGCTAGTCTATCGGATTTCCGTTTGTCTCCTCCCATTGTACTCTGGGTTTTATTTCCTTCCCTTCCATCACTTCCTGGCCTGCCTTCTTGTTTGCCTGCCTATATAAGACATGCTCAATCAAGGCCACTTTGCCTGAGCAACTTCCTAATTATCGGAGCTCCTATGTGTTGCTATCGCCTGTATCCTGCATTGACTACTTGTGTACTGTCCCCGGCTTTGTTCTCTGTGCTTGTTTTCCAGCCGTACTGAAGTGTGGTTTCTGTCTGCTGCCTTGTTTCTCTGCAATAAGCATGAGTCACTTCTGATGAGTTTTCTTTACACCAAATGAAGAATGGTGACAGGGGAGGGACCTCCAGCTGATTGACAGCCTCAGCTCTGTTCCTATGTGCTGTGTGAAGGGTGTGGAAGGGTTTGTTCCTTCCCTTCAATCAGCTCTCAGAGCTCTCCTCAATTATGTAACTTCAGCTCCCCACCCCCTGCTTTTCAGAGCTGAAAGATCCTGTGTAAATTCTGCAATTTGAATGGATGTAGGGGAAAGACACCTGTAGATAAACAGGTACAACTTATATGGGAGGATGTGTTTCATTTCTGTGTATTACCTGAGGCCAGTCACTTCACTGGGTATATGTGAGGGTTTACAACCACTTTAAAGTTTCCTGTACCATTATAATGGTACAGGGAGTTTAGTTAAATCCCCCAAATTAATCTATACATGTCAATGCATCTACCCCCCTACTGTGTAGCAAGCACACCTTAAAGCCCATCTGAAGTCAAAAGATACAGTATATATATTTTTTGCTTGGATATAGCGGTGAGAGGTCAGCACCCCATCTGGCTTTTATTTTAGACTGTGTCTCCACTGGAGAGATTCACTCTGTCCATTTGTCCTGGTGACCATTGTCACTGGGACTGAAAGTGAGGGAAAATACATAAATTTGGGTTGTCAGAGGAACAGGAATACAGGGAAAACTTCCAATAGAGACACATGCTCCATTGACAACTGTCTAAGGTGGGATTTCCCTTCCTCTCACTATCATGTGTTTGCAGACATTGAAGTGAAGGAAAATGGGACACACGTGGAAATAAAAACAGGGGTTATAACCATTTCCTGCTCTAACCAAAATGAAAATAAAAGTTTCCACTTTAGATATAATTTAACTCGCATGACCTCTACCCATGGAAACTTAATACCTGCACATTACTAGACACTTCCACCGTCAAATGACAATGCTTGGTCCTGGCAACTGGCCCATCTTACTTCTTAGTTCATGAAGTCCAGCAACATCTTGCTTTCACCTTACGATTTCCCCCATGCTTCTCATCTTGGATCCAGAATCATTGAAGGGAAACTGTTACTTCTTGACCTTCTCATTTGTCCCCCGATGATGTGCAATGAGATCTCATTCACATTCACGTGAAGAACTAGCTGGCCATCTTTCTTTTTACTGGTTCCTGGTTGACATCATTGTGGAGTCACATGAAGATACTATGGCAATCAATAAACAATCAAAAGCATTATAGGACTAAGCCAGTACTAAATCTTGAAATACTTCAGCAAGACTACAGAACTTATTGCCCTGCAACCTTCTGGAATGTTTGATATGGATATTCCAGGAGGTTTCAGGTACAGGAATACAGGGGAAAACCTTCCAATAGAGACACTTGTTTTATTGACAGCTGTCTAAGGTGGGATTTCCCTTCCTCTTACTATCATGTGTTTGCAGACATTGAAGTGAAGGAAAATGGGACACAGGTGGAAATAAAAACAGGGGTTATAACCATTTCCTGCTCTAACCAAAATGAAAATAAAAGTTTCCACTTTAGATATAATTTAACTCGCATGACCTCTACCCATGGAAACTTAATACCTGCACATTACTAGACACTTCCACCATCAAATGACAATGCTTAGTCCTGGCAACTGACCCATCTTACTTCTTAGTTCATGAAGTCCAGCAACATCTTGCTTTCACCTTACAATTTCCCCCATGCTTCTCATCTTGGATCCAGAATCAT
Organism: Staurois parvus; assembly: GCF_062004578.1. Lineage (NCBI taxonomy): Eukaryota > Metazoa > Chordata > Amphibia > Anura > Ranidae > Staurois > Staurois parvus. The sequence goes on along the minus strand of NW_028318294.1, from coordinate 12,950,621 downwards.
TGAAGGGAAACTGTTACTTCTTGACCTGCTCATTTGTCCCCTGATGATGTGCAATGAGATCTCATTCACATTCACGTGAAGAACTAGCTGGCCATCTTTCTTTTTACTGGTTCTTGGTTGACATCATTGTGGAGTCACATGAAGATACTATGGCAATCAATAAACAATCAAAAGCATTATAGGACTAAGCCAGTACTAAATCTTGAAATACTACAGCAAGACTACAGAACTTATTGCCCTGCAACCTTCTGGAATGTTTGATATGGATATTCCAGGAGGTTTCAGGTACAGGAATACAGGGGAAAACTTCCAATAGAGACACTTGTTTCATTGACAGCTGTCTAAGGTGGGATTTCCCTTCCTCTCACTATCATGTATTTGCAGACATTGAAGTGAAGGAAAATGGGACACAGGTGGAAATAAAAACAGGGGTTATAACTAGAGATGAGCGAATCGAACCAGGCGAAGTGGAATTCGATTCGAATTTCAGGAAAAATTTGATTCGCGTCGAATCCGAATATTAGCCTACTTCGGGCGCGCGAATCGGATTTTTCCCGATCAGCCGGCAAAAGTGTCCCTGCAGAGAGCTCCGCTATTTCTGACAGTTCTCTGACAGTTCCTTCACATGTAGAGCGGTTGAAACATTGTATCTATTTGTTTCCATTTAGGATACAGATGTTTTTATTCGGAAACAGATACAATGTTTCAACCGCTGTAAATGTGAAAGTCAGAGAACTGTCAGAAATAGAGGAGCTCTGCAGATACACTTTTTGCCGGTTTGGAATTATTCTTATTTTCATCCTACTTCTTCTTCTTCTTCTTCTTCTTCTTCATCCTCATCCTCAGAAGAAGAAGAAGAGGATGAGGATGAAGAAGAAGAAGAAGAAGAAGTAGGATGAAAATAAGAAGAATTCCAAGCCGGCAAAAAGTGTATCTGCAGAGCTCCTCTAAGTGTATCTGCAGAATAGAGGAGCTCTGCAGATACACTTTTTGCCGGCTTGGAATTCTTCTTATTTTCATCCTACTTCTTCTTCTTCTTCTTCTTCCTCTTCATCCTCATCCTCTTCTTCTTCTTCTGAGGATGAGGATGAAGAAGAAGAAGAAGAAGTAGGATGAAAATAAGAAGAATTCCAAGCCGGCAAAAAGTGTATCTGCAGAGCTCCTCTAAGTGTATCTGCAGAATAGAGGAGCTCTGCAGATACACTTTTTGCCGGCTTGGAATTCTTCTTATTTTCATCCTACTTCTTCTTCTTCTTCCTCTTCATCCTCATCCTCATCCTCTTCTTCTTCTTCTGAGGATGAGGATGAAGAAGAAGAAGAAGTAGGATGAAAATAAGAAGAATTCCAAGCCGGCAAAAAGTGTATCTGCAGAGCTCCTCTATTCTGCAGATACACTTAGAGGAGCTCTGCAGATACACTTTTTGCCGGCTTGGAATTCTTCTTATTTTCATCCTACTTCTTCTTCTTCTTCTTCTTCTTCCTCTTCATCCTCATCCTCTTCTTCTTCTTCTGAGGATGAGGATGAAGAAGAAGAAGAAGAAGTAGGATGAAAATAAGAAGAATTCCAAGCCGGCAAAAAGTATATCTGCAGAGCTCCTCTATTCTGCAGATACACTTAGAGGAGCTCTGCAGATACACTTTTTGCCGGCTTGGAATTCTTCTTATTTTCATCCTACTTCTTCTTCTTCTTCTTCTTCTTCTTCTTCTTCATCCTCATCCTCATCCTCAGAAGAAGAAGAGGATGAGGATGAGGATGAAGAAGAAGAAGAAGAAGAAGAAGAAGTAGGATGAAAATAAGAAGAATTCCAAGCCGGCAAAAAGTGTATCTGCAGAGCTCCGCTAAGTGTATCTGCAGAGCTCCGCTATTTCTGACAGTTCTGTGACATTCCCTCCATACAGCGGTTGAAACATTGTATCTATTTGTTTCCATTTATGGAAACAAATAGATACAATGTTTCAACCGCTGTATGGAGGGAATGTCACAGAACTGTCAGAAATAGGCTATTTCTGACAGTTCTGTGACATTCCCTCCATACAGCGGTTGAAACCGCTGTATGGAGTGAATGTCACAGAACTGTCAGAAATAGGCTATTTCTGACAGTTCTGTGACATTCCCTCCATACAGCGGTTGAAACATTGTATCTATTTGTTTCCTTCTCCTTCTTCTCATCCTTCTCCTTCTCCTTCTTCTCATCCTTCTCCTTCTCCTTCTTCTCATCCTTCTTCTCATCCTTCTCCTTCTTCTCATCCTTCTCCTTCTTCTCATCCTTCTCCTTCTTCTCATCCTTCTCCTTCTCCTTCTTCTCATCCTTCTCCTTCTCCTTCTTCTCATCCTTCTCCTTCTCCTTCTTCTCATCCTTCTCCTTCTCCTTCTTCTCATCCTTCTCCTTCTCCTTCTTCTCATCCTTCTCCATCTTCTCATCCTTCTCCTTCTCCTTCTTCTCATCCTTCTCCTTCTCCTTCTCCTTCTCCCTCTTCTCATCCTTCTCCTTCTTCTCATCCTTCTTCTCATCCTTCTCCTTCTTCTCATCCTTCTTCTCATCCTTCTCCTTCTTCTCATCCTTCTCCTTCTTCTCATCCTTCTTCTTCTTCTCATCCTGCTTCTTCTCATCCTTCTCCTTCTTCTCATCCTTCTTCTCATCCTTCTCCTTCTTCTCATCCTTCTTCTCATCCTTCTTCTCATCCTTATCCTTCTTCTCATCCTTATCCTTCTTCTCATCCTTCTCCTTCTTCTCATCCTTCTCCTTCTTCTCATCCTTCTCCTTCTTCTCATCCTTCTCCTTCTTCTCATCCTTCTCCTTCTCCTTCTTCTCATCCTTCTCCTTCTCCTTCTTCTCATCCTTCTCCATCTTCTCATCCTTCTCCTTCTCCTTCTTCTCATCCTTCTCCTTCTTCTCATCCTTCTCCTTCTTCTCATCCTTCTCCTTCTCCTTCTTCTCATCCTTCTCCTTCTCCTTCTTCTCATCCTTCTCCTTCTCCTCATCCTCATCCTTCTCCTTCTCCTTCTTCTCATCCTTCTCCTTCTCCTTGTCCTTCCTCATCTCCAAGGGCATTTAAATTAAAGGTACAGTGTTCTGCACTAATTTAAAGGCTCTCTGAAGCCTAGAAACCCTTTTAATAAGTTAAATTCGTAGCGAATTAATTCGCATCGAATCAAATTGCTTCCTCAAATTCGGCGAATCAGCCGAATCGAATTTTTGAATAATTCGCTCATCTCTAGTTATAACCATTTCCTGCTCTAACCAAAATGAAAATAAAAGTTTCCACTTTAGATATATTTTGACTCGCATGACCTCTACCCATGGAAACTTGATGACTGCACATTACTAGACAATTCCACCATCAAATGGCAATGCTTGGTCCTGGCAACTGGCCCATCATGCTTCTTAGTTCATGAAGTCCAGCAGTATCTTCCTCTCACCTTACAATTTCCCCCATGCTTCTCATCTTGGATCCAGAATCATTGAAGGGAAACTGTTACTTCTTGACCTTCTCATTGGCCATCTTCTCATTTGTAAAAGAGAATGAAGGAAATGGCAGAAGTTCAGTTAGAGTTGAATTAAATCCTTCTATCTTCTACAATCAAGGAAGCTGCCATCTTAGTTTGATCTGCAGTTGCCATGGTGCTCCACATTTGATCAGTTATGACACCAGTTATTTGATGGCTTGATCATTTGGTTCATTCAATAGCCTTCAAAATAACTATTTTAGGAAACAGTTAAATTGTTGGGTGTAGTTTTGCTTTAATGGTGAATGGTCTGCTTTAAGTATTAGCAATATCTGTGAATGCAAACACCTGAGCCACAGAGAGCCTGCCTGGACTGCTTTTCCTTTCCTGGACTGGGGTTGAACACTGTCCAAAAAGGAGTACCATATGTTCTAATAGCTGCACAGATAACAGTGAATTACTGATAAAACCACTAAGATATTATTTTCACAGCCATCAATTTCTCATCTTCTCCTAGAATGTAGTACTCTGGATACCCTTTACCTCTGGCGACCCCCTTTGTATTTGTTTTTATTACCATAGCATAATGCGCTTGATGTTCTCTTGCAAATCACTGTGCATTTCTGCAATTTTTACCGAAAAGCCCTGGTTTCTGGAAAGTAAGTTATCACTACCCATGATGCATCACTCCACAGCACAGTCATTAGCCCCAGTCTTATGCCTTTTTGTACAGATGATAGAAAGCAATCCTTTTAATGCCATAATATTATTACACAGACAAACAGTAAACCAAAAAAGTATCTCTGATAAAGCATGCGGGAAATGGATATTATATTCCAGTAAGAATTACATCAAGATTTCTAAGCAATGGTATGCTTAAAAGCAAGATCGTGGACTGCAGATCACAGCTGCCATGTGCTAGCAAGTCAATACAAAAAGAATGTGCCAATGGTAGGAACGGCACAAAATCAAATTTATTGATAAGCTGTTAAAGTGATAGAGAGGTAACCTCTGAAGATGGTTTGAAAAACTTTATGTGCACTTTTGACGCTCAGCTTACATCCCTAAAGAGGTAGCTAAACAAGAACTCAGGGTATAAAAATGAAAAAGCGATACATATTTATTCCACTAATGAACTCAAAGAAACTGTAAGCAGGTTGGAAAGTTCTAGTTTGCTGCTGCCCGGCTGGGAGGGAAAGGGTTAACTTATTTCCCGGACTTGTCACTTGGCAGGATGCTGTTGGGCTCTGTCCTCCCTTCCTTGTGCATATAAAGCATGATGGAGCTCTGCCCAGATGAGTTCCAGCCACATGGGAGCAAGGATAGGCTGACCGCTACCAGGCAACCCAATCCTCCAGCTACCTTCTCTGCTATCTGCCATCACTAGAGATGCTTGCTGTGTGCGGCCTGCCAACATGCCTGGGACTTCTGAGACTTGTAGTGCCACAACACACAGTCAGCTACTGGAGTTGGAGGAAAAGTGTCCAGCTGTCCTATGGTGGTATGGACCTGGCACTATTATGGCACTCTGAATTTACAGTGTAAAAAGTGTAGAGTATGAAGACGTTGGCACCACTCCTTGCATCATTAAGGGACTGATCAGAAGAGGAAGAGGAAAGGGAAGGTACAAAAAGCCAGCAAGATGTGGGAGAGTGCTTCTGTTTCTGATTCCAGCAAAGTTGCTACAAACCTGTGTCCTGGAGCTTTACACATGCTGGGGGATTGCTGGGACTTTCAGTTCCCCCAGAAGAGTCAGCAATGGACTCTTTCACAAGCAGTTATGCCGGTGGCAGCCACAAGTCTGTAGTTAGGGACTAAGGATGTTAGAAAAGACTGCATGCAAAGCTGAGTTCCAGTCAGTTTTGTGTTTATGAAAAGTCAGCAGCTACAAAAACTGTAGCTGCTGACTTGTAATAAACACACATCACCTGTCCCAGGGTTCAGCGATGTGCTCAACCACGTTGTCCCTTTTCTGTCTCTTCTCTCCCTGGCACCGGCATCACAACTGTGGGCACCAGGCTGTGACACCTTGCTGCTTCACAGCCGGGTGCCCACTGCGCATGTGTGAGTCATGCTGCTCATTCTCATTGGTCTGGCAGTCCTCTGGGACCTGTGAGGACTGCAGGAGGAAGGAGGGGGCCAAACTTCTGTCTCACTTCACCGTGGCGAACTGAGCCGGAAGTGGGAGTAGGTACCTGTAAAAAATAGGTATCCACTCTCATTCCCCCCCCCCCCAACGATGCCAAATATGGCAGTGGAGGGTGAGGAGGCAAATAAATGGAGCTTCCACTTTTGAGTGGAACCCCGCTTTAATGTTGAACTGTCGTCTTGTTTTTCTAATTATGCTGCACTATTCCAGTAAAGCTTTTGAAACATTTCCGTGCCTGGTCTGAAGTTACTTAAAGGGATGCATGGTGGTAATGGCATAAGGAAGAACAGGGTCTGTAATGCACACACATAGGGTGAAGTGGTGACAAGCCATTGAAAGGGGCAACAAGTACAAAGGAAAGAGCATATGACAGCTAGACAGCAGGAGAAGAGTACTGGCAGAGGTGATGGGTCTCATGTAGTGAGGAGAGCGGTTCAGAGCTTACCTCCCAAGCAGTTGGTGCCCAGACCCACATGTGGGAAGACCCTATAGGGACCTAGCTGCATGGTACGGAAGAGTTAATTATGTGAATGCATGGGGTCTGCACTGGCTCCCGGTGGGACCCTCTCTGTCACTGGGAGATGGGTGGTGGAGTCTAGCTGGACTGGTAGAACAAAACACTGCTCTGTGGTATGTATCGTGAGACCGTGAGGCACCTGTACACAGCAAAGAGAGCGAATGGCCCCATGTGCACCGGGAGAGTAGGCCCCGCTTACAAACCTAGAACAATTTGCTTAAAGGATAAGTCACATTTTCATATAAAATGAAAAGGTGAGCTAACACAAACATCCTCCCTCTGTCCCCACTGCTGGAAATGTAGCATCATAATACCTGCAATGGCTAGCAGTCATTTGTTAGCGCAACTATGTGACTGTGCTAACCAATGAGGATCTCTTCTTTGCCCTGGGATGCTGTCCTGGAATAAAGAGGGTTTAGATGAGACATGGCTGTGCTGACCAATGACTTCTAACTGTTGCAAGCATTATACACTACACAGTCTGTGGGGTGTAGTGAAGTTTTCCGTAGCCTTTTATACCTACTGGTATGGGCAGCGAGAAATGGCATTTACAACAGCACTGGGGACAGGAGTGGTGGGGTGGGTGTTGTGAGTAGCTTACCCTGCTTTTGTTATGGCCGCCGGTTTAGTTGTACTTGAATTCCTCCAAACCCCACAAAAAATCCAAAACAGTTAGAATTGCTTTTAATGTGTCTTCTGGCAAAAATTAAACCCCCTTTAGGTTAAATCTTCAAATGTACTGAATTTCAAAAGTAACCATGCAGACACAGCGTATCCTTGTAAACTTGACATATAGATTATAAGGAAAACAGAGCACAGTGGGCAGTGTGGATTTGCACTTACAAACAATGCCTGGGATTAGAGCGTAAAACCAAAAGGAACCCCCTTCCTGCAAAACATCACAGCAACTGTAGCTGAGATTAAAGTTGGAAGCTTCAGGAAAGGACACTGGATAGACCATGTAGAGAAGCACTACAGATGATCTAGCAAAGTCAGATGGCTAAAGGAATGATATTGTGACTATAGCACACTTCTAGTTAGCGCAGGTTGATAGGTAAATTTAGTTTCGTTCCTCTGTAATCAGTGGAGCAGGAGTTGATTGTTCTGGTCTGCTTACTGTCTCACAGGCTGCTGCTCTGATTACTTCCCTCTGTATTCTAAAAGATTCTAGAATCATAGTAGGAGGAAGATCAGTGAGTGAGTAGCCCAAATATTTATGAGGAATCAAGCCAATCCCTAGGGAGGTATGCCCAGTAGATGGGTGGAGAGTCCATAAATAGTCTGAGGACTGAGACAGAGGGAGAGAGCTCCTGGGTACAGTGCTACTGGAGGAGACACCCATGCAGGGGCTCTGCCCTTGGGGCAGGATTATTGGAGATGTCATCTAGAAGACATCAAGGACCCAGATGGAGACTTAGCTGGGGGGCCTATTTGCAAAGCTTAGTCCTGGAATCAGTTTGAGTCTGGAGAAAGCTACTGGAGATTGCCAAGAGGAACTTGGAGAAAAAGTATCCAGGTGTCCTATGGTGTTATGCATATGGCACTATTATGGCTCTCTGCACTTACAGTGTAAAAAGATGTAAAGAGCATGAAAACATTGGCACCACCGCCTGCATCATTAAGGGACTGGTCAGAAGAGGAAGAGAATCCTTTGCATTACAGCAAACAGGTAAGTGGAAAAAGAGTCTCCCTTTGAGATAATTTATTTAGATATGTACTATAGGTTTAAAAAAGCACATCAATACTCCAACAACTTGGTCACATAAGGTGTGCAGATGATACCCATTTGCAAGGTGCTCAGCTTAGGCATTTCTAGGGCAGAACCCTCTTCATCAGAGCTAACTCTGATGAAGAGGGTTCTGCATACCATATGGGAACGAGTTGTTTGAGTATCAATGTGCTTTTTTATACGTACATTTTTGTGTATATTTTAACAGTTTATTTTGAATGAATAGTTTTAAGGGAATGAACGAGGCTGGTGCAGATGATGCCCATACACGAAAAAATTGCAACTTACAGGTTCTAGGGCAGAGCCCTCTTCATCAGAATTAACTCTGGTGAAGAGAGATCTTCCCTAGAAAAGCTTAAGCTGCGCTCCTCATGTATGGGTATCAACTGCACATCGTATGGGCCCGAGTTGCTGGAGTGCCAATGTGCTTTTTATTCTTATGTTTGCAAGTATATTTTGATAGTTTATTTGGAAGAAATAGTTTTGTGGGAATGCACAAGGCTGGTGCAGATGATTATTATTATACAGTATTTATATAGCACCAAAGGGTATGCTCAGCGCTGTACAGTAGCAAGGGGGACATAACATGAGACAAGACAGAAACAATACAATACACAAGGGGTTCAAGGGCCCTGCTCTTTCGAGCTTACAATCTAGGAGGGAGTGGGAGGTGGCACAGGAGGAGATGGCTGTGGGGGATGGAGTGGTGGGGGGAGTGGAGGAGGTTAGTTGTTAGGTGGGGTCGGGTGTTAGGTGAGGTTGGGGTAGGCTTCCCTGAAGAGGAGGGTTTTCAGGGTGCGCCTGAAGGTGAGGAGGGTAGGTGACAGTCTGATGGATTGGGGTAGGGAGTTCCAGAGGATGGGGGAAGTCCTGGAGAAGTCCTGCAATCTGGCGTGGGAGGAGGAGACCAGGGAGCTAGAGAGGAGGAGGTCCTGTGAGGAGCGGAGGGCACAGATAGGGTAGTATCTGGGTATCAGGTCAGTTATGTAGTTCGAAGCGGCATTGTGAATGGCCTTGTAGGTCAGGGTTAGCAGCTTGAACTTGATGCGTTGAGCAATCGGGAGCCAATGAAGGGATTGGCAGAGGGGGGAGGCAGATGTGGAGCGCTTGGTGAGGTGGATGAGTCTAGCCGCTGAGTTTAGGATCGACTGGAGTGGGGATAGCGTTCCTTTGGGTAGGATGATACTTATACATGAAGAGCGCAGCTAATGGGTTTCTAGGGTAGAACCTTCTTCATCAGAGCTAACTCTAAAGCTGCGCTCCTTGCATATGGGTATCATCTGCACAGTGTAAGGGACCGAGCTGTTGGAGTATCAATGTGCATTTTTATACTTACGTCTGTGAGTATTTCTTTATGGTTCATTAGTAAATGAAGATTTTTATGTTAATATGCAAGGTTTATGCTCCCTTTTTTATATTTTTTTAGTTGCCTCAAGGATGCCCCTATCTGAAGAGGGCAGCAAAGCCAATCCATCACCAGACTGCTGATGGAGCATCTGATCTGGAATTTATATTGGAAGAATTTTTGCTTCTAATGACTGTGATATATGTAGGACTAATGAGCCTATTGCTCTTTAGCGCCAATGTTTTTCTTTATTTATATATTATAGTTATTGCTCACCTTTAGATTTTTGGGTGTTCTGAGCTCTATAGCTCTATAAATATTTAAAAAGGAGTAAATCCCAAATGGAAAAAATAAACTTACCTTTTTGAAGATCATCCAATAGAACTGTCTTGAATGGCACATGGTCACATAAACAAACTCTCTGAATAAAAATATTATTTGACTTCAAACCTTTTTTTTATTGAATACAGTCTTGGTAGCACTAAAAACACAGTAAATACATATTTACCCGTTCTTTATTGTGATTCAGTATATTGAGCTATCTAAAATATGATTTAAAAGTACTGGCTATAAAAGCATAAACATTAGGTAGTCATCTCTCTTCGAGCCAATTTATGAGTGAAAGAAAATCTACCACTGCTTGGATAATACAAATGTAGGAAGAAATGCCTGTGCTGTTCACTTTACAGTATTACTTGTGAAGCTCTGAAAGAGGTTCTTCAATAAAGAGTTATATTATTGCAAAGCTGGATCACTTTTATACCTATCTATTTTTAAATTTGTAGCATTAAGGTGGACCTTTCAGGAACTTTACAAGTCTGCGTGAATACATTCTCCTGACATGCCACAATAGGTAACAACAGTTTTTCTTTTTTTGTAGATGTGTGTATCATTAAAAATCAGTTTCTGAACTCCAGTTGGGTGGCTTTGGCTAGAGTAGGAGAAAGAATTTTCTAAGTTTTCTCTCCCCCAATGAGTAGACTGTGACACTGTAGCATGTCACAAGGTGAGAAGCAACAGCAAGAACTGTTCTGAGTCACACATTTGTGAACACAGCCAAGAGGTGTTAATATTCTACAAAGACGTGAGCTGCCATCTAGAAAAGGGAAGGCCTGTGGATGTTGTGTACCTGGATTTTACAAAAGCATTCAATACAGTCCCCCATAAATGCCTAATTTACAAACTGAGGTCTGTAGGCATAGTCCATAGAGTTTGAACATAGATAGAAAATTGGTTACTGGGGCGCGCCCAAAGGGTGGTGATAAATATCGTGTACTCAGACTGGTCTGGAGTGGTAAATGGGGGTACCACAGTGCTATGTCCTGGGACCAATTCTGTTTAATTTATTCATAAATTAATATAGAGGTTGGTAGAAACAGCTCAATCTCGGTGTATGCTGTTGATACAAAGCTAAGTAGGGCAATAACTTCACAGCAAGATATAGAAACTTTACAAGAAAACCTCCTTAAAATAAAGGAGTGGAAAAGTACATGGCAAATGAGGTTTTAATATAGAAAAAATTAAAGTAATGCACTTGGATGCTAAAAATATGAATGCAAGTTACTCGTTAGGGGGAGAACCTCTAAATCCAAGATGGAAAAAGATCTGGGGGTCCTAGTAAATGACAAACTCAGCAATGACATGCAATGCCAAGCTGCAGCAAGCAAAGCTAGCAGAATATTATCATGCCTAAAAAAGGGTATTTACTCAAAAGATGAAACTATAATCCCGCCACATCTGGAGTATGCCGCCATGTTCTGGTTACCAATCCTCGGGAAGGATGTGTTGGAGCTGGAGAGAGTGCAGAGAAGGACAACAAAGGGGACTGGAGGACCTTGTTCATCTGTTGCAAAATCTGAGGCCTGAAACAGGGATGAAACTCTCATAAAGAGCGTCACGCTTAGAAAACACCATGTCAAGCAGAGATGAGCATCATAAGGCCACACAAAGGAGTATTAGGCAAATGCTTGTTCCTCTGCAGAATTCTCCCACACCCACCTGTAGAGAATAGGGGGTCCTCTAGCAAAATGTATTTATTTTATTTCTTACAGGTACCTATATACTGTAGCACCATAGGATTATGCAGCATTCCTTCCCGAGGCAATTGTCTCTTCTGTACCTGCTGGAGCAGAAGAAATAATGTCCCTACATCACACTCATGCCCAGTGTCTTAATGCCAGCTTTGTAAAACTACTGGCTTTGCAGCTGCTTCCATTCCAGCTAGTAAAATCAGCTCCTTTTAACAAGTGTATGGCTTGTGCTACACCACAGTGGCAGGTACTCGGTTGTCATTTTTTGGCTAGAAGGCCATCCCTGTTTTCCATCAGCATAAGGAATGTAATGTTTCTGTGTCACCGGACTATGCTATCCGTGGCGGGGTGCACATGGCAACATGGCATGGACAGGGACACCATATATCCTTCATGGCACACTGGGTCACTTTTCTGGCAGCTGGGAGCACACTGCTAGAGCTGATGGTTCTGCTATGAGTCGTTTCCAGTGATGACAGTGCAGTTACCTGTATCTTCTCTCTTCCTCACTCATCTCATTCTCGAACTTCTTGGTACTGACAATCCCTTCAAGCACCCCAAAGCATACTGTATATAACATCCCTGACTAAACATGCTGTCTTGCAGCTCTTATGCTTGGGGACAGGAGCCAAAATGTGTCAGAAATACTGGCAACTATCCAGGACCATGCCAACAGATAGCTGACCCACCATTTTCAGCTAGGCAAGGCCATAGCACTAACCTGTTGGCCACCATTCATTTGATGAAAATAAATTCACATATGCTCCTTGCCTGGCACATGTACTTAACCTGGTAGCACAGTGATTCATCATGAAGTATACCAGTTACCAGGAACTCCTTTGTCAGGCCAGAAGGATCTGTGGCAGCTTTAGGCAGTCATATTTGGCTTTCCTGGCAGAAATTGAGCACCAACATGAGCTGCCTGCCAGCTGTATCATCTGTGACACCCAGGGGCGGACTGACCATTCAGAAACTCGGGCACTGCCCGAGGGCCCTGGGTCAGTTATGGGCCCCATGAGATGCCCCTGGTACCTTTCATAGGCTTTTTTAGGTGTGGTTTGAGTGTGGGCAAAGACACAGGGGCCCCATGATCCCCTATTGCCCAGGGGACCCCATGAGTTGTCAGTCCGCCCCTGGTAACACCTCTATGTGTTAGAAGTCAAGTCAAGCTGCAGAGGCAGCACCATCAATGGCAGCTGCATGATTATGGTACAAGGATAGGCTCTGGGGAGCTGAGCTTCTTTTAACCAAATTAGTGGCTCATTATTCTGGATGTGTGAAGCATGGTGGCACATTATGAAAATGGCGAGCTGGAATGAGGTGATAGAATCCTTCATGTGTTCCTCCTGGAGTACACACTCTGTGGTTCCATAGAGTAGACAATTGAGGAACAACAGCAGGAGGAAGTGAACATGCTGCTATCTTCTCTGTGAGGAAGAGGAAGCAGGAGGCAGAGGACTACATGTTCTACTCTGCTGAAGAACGTTTGTGGCTGGCTTTATGATTAGCCTGTTTCTTTTCCCTGCATAGGTTAAGCCAATGGAGTCACTTTAAATGATTGAAGTTCAGACAAAGCTCGCCAATTTTTTGCTTTTATGGGACTCTGCTCCTCTCAATAAACATAAAACATATCCAGTTAATACAATGGCTTCTAGTAGTGTTTTCTGCAAGATGGATATGTAATTCAGGGTTTCTATTACCATTTTGTGTTTGGGGAAGGGGCTGGGCAGAAGGAGAGTGTTATTTCCTTGTAAGACACTTAAAATCTTTACAACTACAGTCTACTCCCTTCCTTGAATATTTTCTACCCAAATAACATTAGCAAATAGATTAATTAGCATTGCCTTCTCTAGTATGAGTGGGCTACAGTATTTAAACACTGGGTTAGCTTTGCAGCTGCAAAGCTCTTTGTGTATTTCATGCTAAATTAATAGCGATTTTCTACTCCCCCGATGCAAGAAATTGTTTGAATAGAACCCATAATTAACAAATCTCCACTAATATGCAAGACCATCTCTTTCCATTGTACACCTGCTAACAGCAAATAAAAAAAAAAGAGACATTTGAAAAAAAAAACGCTCTTTGAAAGCATCACATTAACAAATACTCAATTTGAATTATTATTATTTTTTTAAAGGGAGCGGGGAAATTAATATTTAAGATAACAGATGAGCTGTGGAAGTGCTATGTGATACTGAAGCCAATGAATTTTGAAAATAAGAGCCAAACAAACCACTTACTTTTTTTTTTCTCGTAATGGTATTCCAGTCACAAAACGTCATTGTTTCGGAGGAGATAACTGGCGTTGCCTCACAGCCTGCTTCAGGTGCTAAATCTGATTGATTCTCCAAGCTTTAACTCATTACAAATGCTCTTTCTTTGGCACTTTCACTAGAGATAAAATTAATCAGAAATATTCACAAAACTCTCCCACAGCTACTAAAGTCTAAAGAATCTTGCAGAAAAAGAGAAGAGGAAAAAAAGAAAAAAAAAACCTCTTTCTGTCTCTCTCAAATCATGGTCTTCAACAGGTTTATTTATTTAATGGTTTATTGGCCACTGTGTAAGATGAATGGGCAGATGCTAAATTGAGAAAAATTATATTAAAGGTGGAATGTAGCATACTGAAATGCTGAAGCCAAAGGTAGCTGGAAAGTACATTCTGTGAGATTCTCTTATGGTAATCCCCAGGGGTTTTATTTTGATGTATGCGAGTAAAGATTACAAGAGCAAGAGCTTTGGTATTAGATAGCATTAATTAAATGGATTTATGTGGTGTGCTTAAAGAGAAAGATAGTCCATGTTCGGTATAGGAAATGATGTTCCTAAGCTTGAAGAAGACAGATTAAGGAGAAACTCCAAAGGACACATCACAATAGCAAGGCATGAGTCTTTGCACCAAAAAGAGGCTTGTAAGTATGCCCCAGATTTACAGCCAACAACAGTCATGCTGGCCCAAGGTGTGACAAACACTGTGCTCGAAACACCTGCCCTTCTCACTAACTCGTGACCAGGGGCGGACTGACAACTCATGGGGCCCCTGTGTCCTTGGCCAAACTCAAAAAAGCCTATGAAAAAGGTACCAGGGGCATCTCATGAGGCCCCCTACTGACCCTGGGCCCTCGGGCAGTGCCCGAGTTTCCAAATGGTCATTGCTCGTGACAAAGAACTGGCCAATCTCACACCGCGCTTTCATTTCCGCAACAATGCCACTCTCAGCACCCTACACAAAGATTTTCCAGCTTACGGGAACGTAATCTAGATGCCAGCAGTCTGAGAGCGATTGTCATTGGGTTAAGTTAATTCAGCAATTAACCCTCTAATCTGCCACCACCACCTTTTTTACCTAGAAGGCGGAAATTGACAATCTTAGCAATAACTATGGTTTTAGAATAAAAGTCTGTAACACACACTGTCACCACAGATAGGTATGTTCAGAGATTTAGACTACAGTAGAACTCTTCAAGAGATAAGGAATTTTTAGTTTGCATTAAAAGCCTTAGAGACAATTTCAACGCTTTTCATAATATGGTTTAATAATGAAAAAGGTCAAATTATGCAAATAAAATATTTAGAGAAAAAAGGTGTTACGCAGAAACAAAGAGACAATAATGCAGCAGAAGAATTAAAAAAGGAGATGAAAAAGAAGAATACTTAACAATGTCCTGGGTTGCAGAGTCCAATGCATAAGCAAAAATGGTACAGTGGCTCTCTCAAGTCTGGTTAGGTGTTCCTTGGTTTGATGTTAAAACAAGAGCTGTAAATTTTTGGAGCAGTCTCTTTTTCTCTGATATCAAAGGAGGTGTTGTCAGAGACCATCTGACCAATTAAGAGGTTGAGGAGTGGCCATGGGGGTGTCACCATGTTTATGACTGTATCATGGCTCAACCTTACACATAGGTTTATACTAATATTAATATCTTCCAATATGTACAGGTTGCATTCTGGAAACTGGTAGATATTTGTTCAGCATTATATTTTGTGTCCAGGGATACTAAACACAGAGTATATCAAATGGGCCTTTCACACAGGAGGTAGGGGACTGCTATCACACCCTATGTATGTACTAGTTTAGTCATGTATGACCTCAATTTCCCATTCAAATATATACTCAATATAAACGTGTCTTTGTTCTGCTTGATTTTTTGAATTGTGTGTGGATTTTGTTAAATTGTGTTGTGAATTGGGCGGAGGTCTCGGAGAGGTCACGTTATGCCTGACTTCTTTCTGGATAGACATTTTATGGCACGTTATGTGTTCCTAGTGCTTAAATTGCCTTGCAAACCATAGGTGACAGAACTGAAGGATTTAGTCCTAGTTTTTCGATAGGTCAGAGGGAAGTGTTAATCTGTAGATATGTTATGGGCAGCAGAAGTAAGCAGGCATCCTGCCAGAACTCAGTTAGCCATTTACAGCTCTGGCAAAGGTCTGTGTGCTGGTGTCTGCTGTCCCTAAGTTGGGATAACAGGCTCTTTGAAGTGTGTTAAAAGTTAAGGCTATGGAATCCATGAATTGAAGGAGGAGGGAGATGGCAAGGTCACTGTGCTATGCCTCTTCTCATGACAAAATAGCTGGGACATGAACAAAATGGATGTTGCATACAGGGGCGGACTGACCATTTGGGAACTCAGGCACTGCCCGAGGGCCCGGTGGCAATAGGGGGCCCCATGAGATGCCCCTGGTACCTTTCATAGGCTTTTATGGGTGTGATTTGAGTGTGGGTGAGGACACAGGGGCCCCATTAACCCCTATTGGGCCCCATGAGTTGTCAGTCCGCCCCTGGTTGTATACAGCTTTCATGTGCCTAATGCGCACAACCATTACACAAGGCACTTCCCATATTTCTTCCAGAAAAGGAACAAGATGGGTACCACACACCTGTCGAATGGAGGAAGCTGCCATCTTGGTTACTCATATGCTTTCGTCCAGAGGCCCACCTCACAAAGTAAAAGAATGTCCACAAGATAGCCTTGTTAAAGCTTTAGTGTAGCATCACTGGCAAAGCACAGGTTCTCTTTAAAAAACTATTTCAACCAGCAAGTAAAACCAGTTTTGTTTAGCTACTAATGCTAACCAGCAAACACTACAGCAATTCTAAAATCAGAATGTCAGTGAATCTTGGTAGACAGCTGTAGCCAGACTACACTGCTCCACACAGTTTGCATTGTGTCTCTTGGCTGCCACCAGTTACATTCAAATTCCAAGGAAGGTTTTGATCTTGATTAGTAGCTGCAAAAAAAATGGTTCTGTTTTTTTTTCTTTTTACAGGTTTCAATATGTCAGATACAAATGGGTTTGCAGTGAATGTGTTTCCAGGAGTGATGGCAGAGTCTAAAGAACGCTGAACAATTACTAAAAAACTATCACAGGGATAAAGACCTGTGTTTGTAGTTCCTTCTGAGTGAGCACTTTGTCCAAGGCCTACATATAGAGTTAAAGAGGAACTTCAGCTTACATCCACCTTCTTTTTTTAACTATATCTCTGCTTACCTGATGGTGTTGTAGGCACAGTATGGATACTCACCCAGCCACCAAATCCAGCATTTTCCCACTGACAGCCTTTTGTGACAAGACACAGCTCAGTTCAGCACTGCCATCTTACATCAAGAGGCCCTTCCAGGTTCAGCTGGCAGGGCCTCGCAATGACTCACAGATAGGCCCACCCCTTCCTACTAGCTGAATGGAAGACTCAAGGACTCCTGGGTTATGTGAATCAAAATTACTTAACAGTTTGCCACATGTAAAAGTGCAAAAAAAGAAATAAATAGACAACAACAGAAAATACAACAAATGTCCAGGGTGTCCCATTCAAATAATAGTTGCTTAAATACAAGGTAAGTGAACAGGTGCTGGTGCCATTAGTAACAGATAGACACGTGGCCACTTCTAGATGCTCCAGGTGACCCAACATGGATTTAAGTTGAACACAATAGATGGACCTTCTATTACTAGATAGGTCTCACTGTGCTTTTTTGATTGAATCCTTTATGTATCTTGTCACCAATGTGACCATTCAAATGTGTTAGGATGCAATTCCTTCCAATGCAATACACCACAGCTCAAAATTATTATTATTATTATTATTAGACAGGATTTATATAGCGCCAACAGTTTGCTCAGCACTTTACAATATAACGGGAGACAATAAAGCAACAATATAGTTCAATACAAGAGGGAAAGGAGGGCCCTGCTCCTTGGAGCTTACCATCTAGGAGGGAGGGGCTAATGGTACAAAAGGTAGTAACTGCGGGGGACGGACTGGATAGGCTTCCCTGAAGAGATAGGTTATCAGAAATCACCTAAAAGTGAGCAGAGTAGGCGATAGTCTGATAAATTGGGGTAGAGAGTTCCAGAGGATGGGGGAAGCTCTGGCAAAGTCCTGGAGATGAGCATGGGAGGAGGAGACAAGGGAGATAGAGAGTAGGAGGTCTTGCGAGGAGCGGAGAGTACGGTTTGGGTGATATTTAGAGACAAGATCGGTGATGTAATTTGGGACAGAGTTATAAATGGCTTTATACGTTATTGTTAATGTTTTGAATTTTATCCGTTGGGCAATGGGAAGCCAGTGGAGGGATTGGAAGAGAGGGGTGGCAGATACCGAACGGTTAGTAAAAAAAACAGTCTCAGGGACAATGTTCATTGTCCAAAGCAGCCAACTTTATTAAACCATATAAAACCTTACAATTACACTGCACTCACATGTGTATGTCGCAGGGAACCGGTGGCAGGAACATACATCGTATTTGGTTAAGATAGCCTCTGCTGGTCCGAGACAGAAAGCTGGCTGAAAATCCAGGGATGGGATGTAACGTCACCAGAAGCCACGTATTGGCTGGGGAACACTGCCTCAGCTAGTTTCGTCTGCAGCTGGATGTCTTCAGGAAGCCATTTTTCATTTGATATTTGTTATTACAGATATTCATCACTTAACAACCAAATTCCATTTCCGACAACTCCGTCATTAAGCAAATTGGTCAGTAAGTGAGGAACTGTACACAGTACCTATGTCATCAGAGAGCTGGTTGTAAGTCTGAGAGACGATCATTAAGTGAGAAACTGTATACATGTACCGTAGGAGAGCAGGTCGTAAGTCTGGGAGCTGGTTGTTAAGTGAGGAACTGTATCCGTCAGAGAGTGGGACGTAAGTCTGAGGGGTCGCCAAACAAGTAGGTCATTAAGTGAAGAGTATCTGTACTATAGAGAGCAGGGTTTCTCAACTAGGGTTTCTTTAGAGCAGGGTTTCGCAACCAGAGTTCTATGGAACCCTAAGGCTCCTCCAGAGGATGCTAGGGGTTCCATGAGCACTGAGAAATGTCTGCCTCTCAGATAAGATCCCACAGATACCAATGATCCTTTTAGCTATCTGTAAGGGGGTAATTCTTCCCAATGTAGGGAGCACTCTTCTCACTAACTATGAAACTAATGTATCGTGAGTTGTAGATATATTCATTTTTTTCAGGAGTTCCTTCTTGTTGAGAAGGTTGAGAAAGGCTGCTTTATAGGTTGCTAGGGGTTCCTTGAGCAATAAGCAATTTCAGATAAGTTCCCACTAACACCATTAATCATTTTATCTATCTGTAAGAGGGTAATTCTTCACAATGACCACAAATGTAAGGGACATTCTTTCCACTGACCATCACACTGATGTATTATGATTTGTAGATATAGCCAATTTCAGCAGGGGTTCCCTGAGACTGGAAAGTTATTTTAAGGGTTCCTCTGTTGAAAGGTGGAGAGAGACTGGTATAGAACAACTATCCTTACCTAGTCACACACTGTCAACTCACAGTGGTGCACATTGTTGCCCAGTGTGCACCATCACTGCTGCATAACAGTGGCCTCAAAGGATCTGGTGTGCTGACAGCCAGAGTCACCTGGGTGCAGAACAGAGAGTGGACTAATCACTGTGTGTGACTTGATGGTGAGCTGCAATATTGCTGGGACTGGTGAGATGTTGCTGTAGGAATTTAAAATTGGCAGCTAAAGAGACTGAGCCCTTTAGGAAATGACCATACAGCCATCTAGTGGCCTTGATGCTGCCTGCAGGTTTGCCTGGGACTATTTTCATGTGCACCAACGGTATACCCGGGCCTCAGTGCTAGCCGGCTGAAGAGTTAGGACTAAAGACTGCTCATTTATAGCTACTATGCAGTTTTACCTATTTCTTGTGCTAATTTTATTTCTAAGGGAATGTTGCACCATATCCTAGACTTTCCCGTAGAGTGCACTCTAGACTAGTTATAGCATTTTTATAGTACAATTAATGCTTATAAGCACTGTTTATTGCTGACGTTGCTGATTTATGTGTTCATTACAGTCTAGTGGTATAGACCTCTATTCTGAATTATTTTGGTATAGTGAATATACTGTCTAACAAACTGTGTCTGAACCTATCTTCTCTATGTTCATTTATGCTCAAATCACCATTTATTCTAACCCATACCAATACATTGAGTTAATTTGACACCTGACAGTCTTTTGTCTATTTTCTGGTTCGAATTCACACCTGAGTTACAGGTACTGTATCTATACCTGTGTTCGTATAATTGCTTACAATAGCTTTCAATCAACCAGGTTTGTCAGAGGTTGATTTTGGAGTCAAGGTGCAGAACAGAGAACCTAAATTATCAAGCTGCTCCATTGGAGGTAGCACTACAGATGTATTATTATTTTATTATACAGTATTTATAAAGCGCCAATAGTTTGCTCAGCGCTGTACATTACAAAGGGGGACAGAACATGTGACAGAACAATACCAATACAATGCAAAACATGAGGGGATTGAGGGCCCTGCTCTTTCGAGCTTACAATCTAGGAGGGAGGGGATGGTGGTACAGGAGGAGATAGCTGTGGGGGATGGAGTGGTAGGAAGAGTGGAGGAGGTCGGCAAGTTAGCAGGGGGTGGGGTAGGCTATTAATGATAATAGAGCCACAATGATTTGTGACTTTTATATCTGCCTAGAATTCCACTTTAAAACTTTACCACAGTCTCTGTGTGAATGA
The DNA here is from genome assembly GCF_062004578.1 of Staurois parvus. NCBI lineage: Eukaryota > Metazoa > Chordata > Amphibia > Anura > Ranidae > Staurois > Staurois parvus. The sequence goes on along the minus strand of NW_028318294.1, from coordinate 12,930,400 downwards.
TAATGTAAAAATCATTAATTTTGTAATTTCAGTTTAAACAAAATTTGCATCTCTCTGAAAATTTGGAAGATGTGTTGACCAAAAAAATAGTGTTAGATTCCCATCTGCCATTTTGTCACAATTCCACACAAGAAATCAAGATGTTTAGGATAAAACTGAGACTTTTCCTTTCACGTCAATGTTGGCTCTGTGACCACTATGTGACAGTGGCTTAAAATATTACTTGTGCCTCCAGCAAGAAGCATTACGGGAAGATCATGCGGGCCAAACGAGCACCAGCTGTTCACTTTTACATGCTTCTTGAGTCCTAAGATGACATTTGTTCTGTGTTTTACTCCCTGCATCACTTGTACAATACAAGATGGAATACAAATTCAGGCAATGCCAACCGGTAGAGTGGATAATAAAATATCTGTTCATTATCGTTTGTTTTCCTTGAGCCAACTGATAAAAAAAAGAAATAAATTAAAACTCAAATTTCTTTCCAAATTTGATATAAATGTATAATTTATTGTAGAATTGCCACACATGCTGATTTTATTTGAATGCTATTACCAAACACAGTACTTAAAAAAAGTCTCAACTCCAAGTGGAAACAGAGGGTGTTAGCTCTTATCAAGTTGCCCTCAAATCATAGAGAGGTCTGCCTTGGCTCTTGCTTCCGCCACACATTTGGGCATTCCACAGCTAGTGTATGCTACTAACTCGAAGTGACTCAAATATCCAGGTAGGGCATGTCAAAAAAATAAATAGGCTTACCGTAGTGTAAAACCAGGTACTAAAAATTTTATGAAACAAAATTGCACTTACATAGGAATACAGCGCTATGCATACAAGTATCCTGATTTGCCCACATCAAAGATGGCCACAAACCAGCACATATGCTTGGTGACGTATGCCCAATTATGATGAAATCTCTTTTTCATGCCTGTCACACATGTTTTTCCTGGCTCACGTAAATGGCAAATTCTTGCTTATTTGCTTCCCGTCAGGATGCTCCACTTCAAATGATGCTACTACAGGGGCGGACTGACAACTCATGGGGCCCCCGGGCAATAGGGGATCATGGGGCCCCTGTGTCCTTGCCCAAACTCAAAAAAGGTACCAGGGGCATCTCATGGGGCCCCCTACTGACCCCGGGACCTCAGGCAGTGCCCGAGTTTCCAAATGGTCAGTCTGCCCCTGTGCTACTATGTTTAAATGCAATGATGTCATTATATGGTGTTTAACACCCATATGGAACATATCCTTAGAAGGTAATAAATGGGTTTTCACATTGAATGACAGTCATATAATACTATCTATTTTGTTTTTTATGTGCTGCACTTTTATGTGAGTTATCTTAATTTAAAACCTAAGCTTAGTTACATTTTTTTTTTAAAGTGCTCCATGAATGGCCAGCAAACAATAGGTCCAGCTTTTTCGTTCATAGAGCACTTTCATTAATGGAAGCTATAGTATAACTTTAATAAATAGAGAAGGGGGACAGAAGAGGCGGGCATAGTCTGAAATCTTGGCGAGTGCCTATGGCAGATTCAGCGCTCATATTAACCCCCACAGCCCCAAAAATGATGGCTGTGGGAGAATGTGGGGGACGGGGGGTTTTGGATTTCAACTAGGATAGCACAAGGGACACTTCTCATTTAATGTATTGTCCCTTTTGCTGATTTTTTTTTTATTTTTAATAAAACTTAGGCTTTAAAGAGTTATTCCACTTTTCCTGTGTATTTCAAACAAAAAGCCCCATGCATTCCAGTATCTTAGCTTATGACACATGACTTCTCAGATTTTTAAAATGTGCTCCTTTTCCATAGACCATGCAGGTCCACAAAAACTCCCTGGGAGCCAATTCCCCTTCATCCTGACTAAAAGTGGTTGTAAGGGCTCAAGGTTTTTTAACTTCATGCATTCCATCCACCCCTAAAGCTTACATGAGCCTCATCTCTACCCAGTGATATGCAGGAGAGTCTTGGCTCTCCCAGGTCTTTCCCTCCTAATTGGCTGTCAATCACAGCCAGTGAGCCAATGATGAGAGAGCGGGGGTGGGGCCGAGCCACGATCCATGCATGAATGGACATACAGAGCAGTGGCTTGGGAGTGAGCCTGCTAGGGTGCCCCCATAGCAAGCTTCTTACTATGGGGGCACTAGGCAGGAGGGAGGGGCCTAGAGAGCATGCGGGGGACCCCAGAAGTGGAGGATCAGAGCTGCTCTGTGCAAAACCATTGCACAGAGCAGGTAAGTATAACATGTTTGTTATTAAAAAAATAATCTTTAATATCACTGTAATGTCAGGATGGTAAGAACAATCTCCTGCACTCAAATGTGATGCTTGGAGTTTGGTAGGTTTTTCACTCTTCCAAATTATGGTCTGGGGCTGTGATGCCTTGCCAAACTCTTTAGACTGGGTGTCTCTTCACATGCAGCACTACAAAACCACAGGCAGGGGGCGAGCCAGCCTAGGGCATTACTTTCGTACAAACTTTATTGATAAATAAAAGCAAATAAAATACTCACAAACAGGGGCGGACTGACAACTCATGGGGCCCCCAGGCAATAGGGGATCATGGGGCCCCTGTGTCCTTGCCCAAACTCAAATAAGCCTGGGCATCTCATGGGGCCCCCTACTGACCCCGGGCCCTCGGGCAGTGCCCGAGTTTCCAAATGGTCAGTCCGCCCCTACTCACAAATCCACAGTGTCAACAGGCATATCCTATAATTAAGATGTGACTGCCACCTGATCCGCAACTCTTGGCTTGTAGCATAGGAAGACCCTTCCAATGTGGCCAATAATGCATTTCGAGGGGCAGCCCCTCTTCCTGAGAAGAAGATATAAGATATAGAAGATCAAATGGCAATGCAAGCGAATCACATTATATCATGTTTTTTATTTGTTTGCACAAACTTGAGCAGAAACAAGAGTTTCTGCTATGCCCAAGTCTGTACGAGGCTATAACTATTACTTTACTGCAGTTTTTTTTATTATTTCACATTATTGTATTATTTAAAGTAATTAGTAAAAAGCTTTTCTTTAATTTGTAAATAACTTTGCTATGCTTTGTAAAAGAAACAAATGTTAGTGTCATTATACATAGGAGAACATAAAGGATACAATGTGCCCTTTTTATTAAAATATATATGAATCCTCACCTTGTAAAACAACCCATGCTCAAAATAGAAGTGAAAAAAAAACATGTGTATATGTATAAAAACTTTTAAATACCTTTTCTTTAAAAGTGATCCCATAATCTTTGTTCCCAGCTGCATAGGGGCTTAGAGAGGTGGGGGTGGAGAAGCAGCAGCATACCAACCTTCCCGGGGAATGGCTGTGCAGTGGAAGTGGGGGTGAGCACAAGTCTCACAATTGCAGGACAGGCAGGCTGAGATTCCAGCACAGCGAGAAAACTGGCCACACTGAGATCGATGTGCTCTCATGCCTAGTGTGGGCAGTTTGAAATAGAAAAGCAGGTGGACTGGCAGAAACACCAGGATTTCACACAAGAGAAGAAATACAAAGAAAACAAGATGCTTTTTCATACAAGTACATGGTACAGCATATCATGAATATTAAATGCTGGGATCACATATTCTTTACTAGGTTTTAAAAATAACACCAATTAACAGAAATAAGCAAATTTTTTCCTGTCATCACATATTTGTGTCTATAAATTGCAAATATTATTATTATTATACAGTATTTATATAGCGCCAACAGTTTGCTCAGCGCTGTACATTATAATGGGAGACAGTACACGAGACAGTACAATAACAATACAATACAATACACGAGGGGTTCCAGGGCCCTGCTCCTTGGAGCTTACAATCTAGGAGGGAGGGGAGAGTGGTACAGGAGGAAATAGCTGTGGGGGATGGAGTGGTGGGAAGAGCGGAGGAGATCGGCAATTAGGTGAACAAATATATATATATATATATATATATATATATATATATATATACATACACTATATTGCCAAAAGTATTGGGCCAGCACTCCTAATCATTGGATTCAGGTGTTCCAATCACCTCCATGGTCACAGGTATAAAAAAGCAAGCACCTAGGCATGCAGACTGCTTCTACAAACATTTGTGAAAGAATGGGTCTCTCAGTGAATTCAAGTGTGGTGCAGTGATAGGTGGCCACCTGTGCAATAAGTCCATCCGTGACATTTCCTTCCTACTAAATATTCCACGCTCAACTGTTAGTGGGATTATAACAAAGCGGAAGCAACTGGGAACAACAGCAACCCAGCCACCAAGTGGTAGACCACGAAAAATGACAGAGCGGGGTCAGCGCATGCTGAAGAGCACAGTGCGCAGAAGTCACAACTGTCTGCAGAGTCAATAGCTAAAGACCTCCAAACTTTATGTGGCCTTCAGATTAGCACAACAACAGTGCATAGAGAGCTTCATGGAATGGGTTTCCATGGCCGAGCAGCTGCATCCGAGTCTTACATCACCAAGTGCAATGCAGAGCGTCAGATGCAGTGGTGTAAAGCACGCTGCCACTGGACTCTAGAGTAGTGGAGACGTGTTCACTGGAGTGACCTATCATGCTTCTCTGTCTGGCAATCCGATAGACGTGTCTGGGTTTGGCGGTTGCCAGGAGAACAGTACATGCCTGACTGCATTGTGCCAAGTGTAAAGTTTGGTGGAGGGAGGATTATGGTGTGGGGATGTTTTTCAGGGGTTGGGCTTGGCCCCCTAGTTCCAGTGAAAGAAACTCTTAAGGCGTCAGCATACCAAGACATTTTGGACAATTTCATGCTCCCAACCTTGTGGGAAGAGTTTGGGGATGGCCCCTTCCTGTTCCAACATGACTGCACACCAGGGCACAAAGCAAGGTCCATAAAGATATGGAGGAGCGCGTTTGGGGTGGAGGAACTTGACTGGGCTGCACCCCATAGACCTCAACCCCATAGAACACCTTTGGGATGAATTAGAGTGGAGACTGCGAGCCAGGCCTCCTCCCCCGACATCAATGCCCGACCTCACAAATGTGCTTCTGGAAGAATGGTCAAACCTTCCCATAGACACCCTCCTAAACCTTGTGGACGGCCTTCCCAGAAGAGTTGAAGCTGTTATATATACATTTTTTATTAAATATTGCCAAGAGAAAGCACTGTGCCCCTTTTTCTTTTCTTTCTTCAGGCCCATGCATATTAAAGTTAAACTCCAGGTATTAGATTTTTGCATACTAACATTGGGCCAGCTTGGCGCACCGACAATAGTTTACCTGTCCTATTGTATGTTGGGGTGCAATTAACAATTAATGGTAATGCACCACAACACACATTTACACTGCATTTCCCTAACACACATTATAACAATTGGTTTAAGTAGAAGGACTTGTGACTTTTTTCAACCAGACTAACTATTTAACTATATAACAAGTGCTACAACATGTCTTTTAATGTGGATGCGTGTGAATGAGCCCTGGTATCTGCTGCTTTGGTTATTACATTTGTACTAATAACATTTTTGTTTTGAAAATTAAAGTGGTATTAAGTCTAAAATCAAAAATGTAATATATTGCAGATTACCCATCAATAGATGTGGTGGCTGCATTAGTTTTCTATTTTTAGGCTTTTTTTCCTCTGTTTTCACCTGGTGATCTGGCCAGTAACACACCTCCTGTATTAGAGTGCCCCCACTCTGGAGAAAGGGGCTCACCAGACAGCAGCATTGTCAGTCTTTGGGGAAGGGGAGGGTAATATTAAATGTACTAGAAGATTTAAATTCACTAACAAATTGAAGCCAAACTCCAGCTCACACCTTAATATCAGTTACGGCAAACAGCTTTTTTTTTCCTTTTGGAATAAAGGTTTTACTTGAATAAGTAAAGTTGATCATTGTAAGCACCCCTTTCAGTGATAAATGGTTTGTTTCTTTGTTTCATCCCTGTATTATTATTATTATACAGGATTTATATAGCGCCAATGGTTTGCTCAGCGCTTTACATTATAGTGGGAGACAATACAGTACCAATACAGTTCAATACAAGAGGGAGTTGAGGGCCCTGCTCCTTGGAGCTTACAATCTAGGAGAGCGGGGTGAATGGTACAATAGGTAAAACTGTGGGGGATGGAGTGGTTGGAAGCATAGAGAATTCCAGTATTAGCAGAGGGCGGGTTAGGATTCCCTGAAGAGAGAAGTTTTCAATGATCGCCTAAAGGTAAGTAGAGTAGGTGATAGTCTGATAGATTGGGGTAGAGAGTTCCAGAGGATGGGTGACTCCCTAGAGAAGTCTTGGAGACGAGCATGGGAGGAGGAGATAAGGGAGCTAGATAGTAGGAGCTCTTGCGAGGAGCGGAGTGTACGGTTTGGGTGATATTTAGAGATAAGATTGGTTATGTAAATTGGGGCAGTGTTGTGGATGGCTTTATATGTCATAGTTAGTGTTTTGAATTTTATCCGTTGGGCAACTGGGAGCCAGTGGAGGGATTGGCAGAGAGGGGTGGCAGATACAGAGCGGTTAGTAAGGTGGATGAGTCTGGCAGCAGCGTTCATGATAGACTGAAGGGGGGATAGCCTGCGATGAGGTTGGCCAATGAGGAGGGAGTTACAATAGTTGAGGCGTGATATGACAAGGGAGTGAATAAGTTGCTTAGTGGTTTCCGGGGTTAGGAATGGCCGTATCTTGGAGATGTTGCGGAGGTGAAGTCTACATGTAAAGTGATACATTCTGCTGGAGAGCTTGTTCTTTTGAAAAACAACAGACTTGCTGGCTAGATCACCAGTTGCAAATAGAATAAATAAAGCATCATGCGTAAAATTAAATTGGTCCACGTCATTAAGACCTACAGTGGTCTATGGGATATTTACTTAAATACGTACCTTCTGTGATTCTATACATTCTCCTTGGTGTGTACATTCTCTTCTTGCCTATGATAAACTCATCCCTGTAAAGTGATACAATCTGCTGGAGTGGTTGTTATTTTGAAAAACAACAGACTTACTGGCTAGATCACCAGTTGAAAATAGAAGAAAGAAAGCGTCAAAAAGAAAAAGAATGCAACTATCACATCTAAGAATGGGTAAGCTGAAAAATAATAAACATTTGCCTTTGGGTTTAATGTTGCTGTAATGTAAGAGACTACTGTTACTTTTTCTATCTTCTGTTTAATAAAAATGTAACAAATAGTTTTTGAAGAACAGATTCTGTGGCTTTTGGACATCACACAACCATTACATACCGTGCACTTTAATCCAACATTTAATCCTCCCAGTCTTTACTGTTTGAGTTGATTTTTGGTACTGTGAAGGGATTTGCAGCATTCACTGAAGGTAACAGAATGCCGAGTACACAGACAAATAATACATAAGGGTTTGTGTAAGGACAGGAATGCATGGGGTAATTTAATCTCATGCTGCTGAGTATTTTACCAGTCAACTCACTTACACATGAATTCTCAGATGCTGGAAATAAGGTTTCTGCCAGGAAAAGGTTAAATTGCCCAGATGCATTCAAATTAAATTGATCCACATCATTAAGACCTACAGTAGTCTATGGGATATTTACCTAAATACGTACATTCTGTGATTCTATACATTCTCCATGGTGTGTACCTTCTCTTGTCACCTATAAACTCAGCGGCTGCAACAGGACAGAGTGAACACTGGGCATGTGTAACCTGAAAGGACAAGATGGCTGTTCCTTCTGTGGTGTTAGGGGGCGCTGGTCTCAACAGCTTCTCTGTCCAAAAAATAACTCAACAGGGTCATCACAGGCTTCAGAGCTCTTTGAGAGCAAATCACATTTGAACAATTCTTTTTTAGTATTATTTTTTTTTATACTTTTTTTAAACATTTTTTATTAGAATTGAATTTATTTGATTTTTTTTTAACATTTTAACTGCCCTGCTGCGGGACCTTTGGTGAAATATCAGGGGTCTAAACAGACCCCTGATGTCTCACTTTGAGACAGAAAAAGAGACTGAAAAAAGAGATTCTGAATGAATGGGAAGTGCTCTGTGCTAAGAGGCTTCCTGTTCATTTACAAGCAAAAGAATAGTAAACACAGTTTACTATGCGTCAGTGATGAATGGACACAGTGAGTGATCGGTACTGGTCACAAAAAGTAAGGGCTGTTAAAGATGACATATCCCCCCCCCTTTTCCCCGCTCTCCATCCCGAAATATCTCTCTGTGGTGGGAAGCCAGCAGCGTGGCAGGTAGTGATGGGCCGAACACTCCCCTGTTCGGTTCTTGGTCAGACATCCGAACCTACAGAATATTCGAACATGAACTTTAAACAGGAACAATTTACTGAGTGGTACTGAGTTATATGATTAAGTCATGCAGTATTTTAGTAGTGAAACATTCATTCATGTTTCAGCTGTCAGTGGGGTTCCCCGCTGACAGCTGAATGTAAAAAGAATTGTTGGCATTGCCCGACAATTACAATTTAAAAAAAAAAAACAATGTGGGGTCCTGCCTCCCACCCATAACAAGCCCTTTGGGTTTGGTATGGATCTTGAAGGGAATCTCCCACGCCAAAATGTAAAATAAATGGCGTCCCCCCCAAAATCCATACCAGGCCCTTATCCGAGCATACAGCCTGGTAGGTCAGGAAAAGGGGAGACAAGTGAGTACCCTCCCCTCCTGAACCATACCAGGCTATATGCCCTCAACAAGGGAGGGTGCTTTGGGGCAGGGCCCCCCCCCCCAAAGCAGCTTGTCCCCATGTTGATGTGGACAAGGGCCTCTTCCCCACAACCCTGGGCTACGGTTGTGTGGGTCTGCAGGCAGGGGGTTTATCAGAATCTGGAAGCCCCCTTTAACAAGGGGGCCCCAAGATGCCACCCCCCCCGTGTGAATGAGTATGAGTACATAGTACCGCTACCCATTCCCAAAAAAAAGTGTAGTGTAAAAAAAAGACAGGACACAGTCTTTGACAAGTCCTTTATTAAAAATAGAAGTAAAACAAATGTCCCCCGATGTAGATCCAACGTCAATCATGATGCTTACCACCACTTGAAAAAAAAAAAATACCCGCTCCGCTCAGGATGCTGGCTCCTGCCGTCTGACAGCTGTGCCCCGAAGAAAGTTCTTAAATACTGTCATGCCGTCACAAGGGGGTGGGGTTCACCCACCCCCTTGTGACATCATCCTGTGCTGTGATTGGCCAAAGCATTGTACCTGACCTGTGGTCAGGTGCATTGCTTTGACCAATCACAATGCACTGACAGTGCACAGTGCATTGTGGGGTGCGGAGGGCTAACAGCCCATAGCATTCATGTGTTCGCTGAACTTAGATTCGGCTTGAACATGTAACCCAACACTAGTTGCAGGAGTGGGGGGCACACAGGGGGCCTGGCAGCAGGTGGAAGGAGGTGCAGATCCTAGAACTGATCCCCATGCAGCACAGCTTGAGGAAGAAAGAGAAGTAGAAGCCAACAATGCTGCAGGGGGATCCACAAGAGTCACAAGGATGAGCAATAAGGCAGTACAGCTGGCCATCCTGCTCAGTAGGTGCCTGAGCCTCCATTTTGAACTGAAGGGGCCCAAGCCTTTGGAGGCTGGAAATCACTGTAGTAGGCACCCGTGCTGAGTGAGCTCAGCAAGTAGAAAGGTAGCTGCTCTGTATGGGACCCGGAAGCTAGCAGTGATCACTGTAGCAGCTCTGCCTACTACAGTGATTTTCAGCTTCTCCAGGGATCCCGCAGGTATGATACATACATGCTCACATTGGTTCAAGCTGGACCAATGAAACTATGAAAAAAAATCCATATCTGGAATTCAGCTCTATTTCCACCTTTTCTTCATGGTGCTCTAGAAAGCTTTAGACTGATAAGATGGGGTGCCCATTTACTAATCATGCTCAAATGTAAAGGCCCCTTTACCTACTTTTCCTAAGACTCTCCCGAACACACCCAGGAATGATAAGTTCCTTCGCTCCACTTGACCAGTGAAGCTATGTGACCAGCAGCCACATAAGCAGCCCACCACTGTCAAAACCGGCAAGCGGGCAGTTGGGCAGGAGCTTAATGGCATATAACTTTTCCTGTAAGATCCAGGATACTGTGGGAAGTCCCTCCCCAACTGTTACCTTGCGCTGCAGTTCCTATGGGGTGCCTCACTGTATCCTTGAGACTTGGATGCCTCCAGCTGTTCACCTGTGTTACCAGAGCTCCCTGAACTTCATAATCACAATTAGCTATTTCCCAATTGGCAGAAACTATTATTTTGGTTCTATTGGCTGACAGTTCACTGTGCATTGCTATGACAATAAACCATCAGAAAATAGAAAAAAAAAATATTCCAACCAATCAAGAAAGAAGAGATAAAGTAATTGTGTGCAGACAGGCATACAACACAGGCCCACTTTGCAATCCTGTATATCTGATGTCTAAGGTCCTGTGATATGCTTTTTATTGTCCTCAGGCCCTGGCAATCAGTGATCAGTGTTTTTTTCTTGCCTAAGTTTATATACAAACCTCCAAATCAGTGCACATCATGGCACAATACAAGGGTATGTATCAGGTGACCTGTAATGTATGTGTAGCGCATCCCCAAAAGAGCCGCTGGTGTACTTATTTCCTTTCCCCCAGCTAAACCACAGACACAGCAAGGCACACAGCATTTTCTTCACTCTTCCACTGGCTTGAAGGAACAGTCTTCGGGTGTTTTTTAGGGTTTTATTAGAACAATGAACTTGGATGGGGTGAAGGGAGCATGGGATACCCCAAAACTGATGAACTGAACATTATGAGAACTCTTCTCAATGTTGTTCCATTGTGCCTACTACACATATGTTGCTCCTTCCTTTTCCATTTGGGGCTGCGCCCCATGATTTGAGATTGTTCACTAGCCACCAACTTAGCTTCTACGGATGTTACTTTTTATTTACCTGTTATGCCTGCCTGCCAGTAACCTCTGTACATGTTATCCAAAAAAAAATATTTGAACAAGAAAAAAAAATGTCCCACAAATTATTTAATGCTGATAGTGACTATGACTTCTCCTCACAGGACCAAAAGCTTCTCACAGTCACTATTTTCCAGCACTTTGGTTATCTACTCACACAGCCAGAGGATCATCAGTTGCCTTCGGATATCTACCAGGCACTCCTCAGTGAGGGAGATTCAGATTCACTCCACCATAGAACAGTTGTACACTTTTCCCCAGCTTCTTCCTAAAACACTCCAGTGAACTACTCCAGACCCAAACTAACTTCAGGACTGAGATTACAAATAGCTCCCCCCCCCACACCCACACACACTTGCTAAGGCTTTTAGCTGGGACCTCAATGTCTTCTTAGGGGCACCTCCAATAGTCCTGTCTCAGGGGCAGAGCTCCTGCACAGGGGTCTTCTCCAGCAGGACTGGACCCAGGAACTCTGCTGCTCCTGTCTCTGGCCCCAGATTATTTATGGGATCTCTTACCACCTACTGGGTACACCAGGGATTGACTGGCGTATTATAAATATTCAGGCTGCTTACTTTATTCTTCCTCCCACTTTAATGTTAGAATCTTCTAGAATACAGGGGGAAGCAATTACATCATCACCCTGTGAGACACGGAGCAGGCCCGAATAATCGACCCTTGCTCCACTCACTACAGAGGAGCTAACTAAATATGATTAAAGCTTGTGGCCTCTGACCATGTCCACAGTCACCGACCATCTTTTGCACCATGTTCACAATCCACAGACTCTAAATTTCTCCTGTTCCAAATCCTCAGTCTTTGACCCTCTGTTGCAGCTTGTCTACTGCTTGTAACACCCTCCAGGTTAGTTAGATAGCAGTTTGTTGTTTTATTTTTTTAGGCAGAGACTGAATAGCAGCCTGGAATGAGTCAGCATAGGAGTGAGGTGGAGAGGTTACCTCAGGACAGAAAGTTCTGAAGGTCAGAGTTTCTGGAGCCCTCCAACCTCTCCAGAAACCTGAAAAGCTTTCAAGAGGAGGGATGGAGGATGGGAGGAAGCTCGGATCTGAATACTTGAGAGACCTTGACCAATCCCCTGGCAGGAGGATGGGCATGGTGACCAAGGAAATCTTTAAGTATCGCAGAGTCTGGGTGGAAGGGAGCAGTGTTGAGTGGAAGATGGAGTGAGAGGCTAGAGTGTAGTGCCTGGAAGGGGGCCCAGGGAAGGGGCCTACCTACAGGCTGGTGCCGGAGAAGAGGATCTCCACTGTTCCACCATCTTCAAGGGAGGATATCCTGAGCAGCAGGGAAGGAGCCAGCGAAAGAGCTGAAGGCAGCCACCAACTGATTAAGCTATCAGGAGAGGACAGTGTACTCTTACAGAAGAAAGTATTGTCACAACCCCAGGACCAGATAAGGGGAGAAGGCAGTCAGGCAGAGAATCCAACTAGCTTCTCATCTGGGGCTGCTGTGCTAAATTGGCAGTTTCTTGGCCCCCCTTGCCCAGAGAATACCCTAAAGCAGCTGGGTGAATAGGAGGATTCATATGGGGTCTGAGGAGGTGCACCAGAGAGCTGGAATGCTCTTAAAGGAGAGACTATTTTGTCCACATCTGTACATAGTTGCTAAGGAGTTTGTCCTTATGTTTGCAATTCCCTTGAGCATCCCATACACCCCTCAACCCTATCCAAGTCATCAACCCCTTAATAAAACCACAAAACCAAGCTCAAGGACTGTTTACTGACTCTGAGTGCAATGTGTGGAAGAAAATGCATGTTGCCTTGCTGTGCAGAGCTTTAAGGGGACCCAAAACTCAGCCACTTCTAAGGGGATAATGCTACCAGCTTCTGAACATCTCCTATACTATATGCACAATCTGTAATAGACTTCTATAGCACTGCAGATACTGACTAAAATATGTGGCCTTTGGTGATGTCAGGGGCCAAACTTGATGGCCCCACATACTTAGAGGGTTGAACACCACCGATTTAAAAAGTCTCAGAAGATGGTAGTTCTTGGTGAAGCTTCAATCACTTTGCTAAACCAAGGACTATCCTGGTACATACAGTATAGGAGTATTCTGTGTACAGCTTTGAATACAGAATAATATCTAGAAATTATGGGAAGTAACAATAGCCACATCAAAATACTGGTTATAACTTCCATATATTATTCAGCACAGTTGTGATTGATTAAAATATACCCAGGAAGTGTCATATCTGCTGTGAGCATATTATTCTACAACCATTTCCCGGTATCTGTTTGATCTTTATCTAGAATACAAAGCAGGTGCTGCAGTACAATCATGATGACACATTTTTTCCTACATCAAGACTATAAAAGATAGAAAGGTTGTAATTTAACATCACAACCTTGGCAGAACCTAAAGGTGCAAACTTTGTGTAAACGGTAAGCAACACCATGAAGGGCAGACATGGGACATAGTTTTCCTGATGGGGTTTCTATTTTTCACCCAGGAACAGGTATTGCACACTTGCCTAAATTTATTTCTAAAAATTGCAAAGTTCCCAACAGTCAAATATTCTGGGAACCCTAAGCTGATTTATGTGAATATACAGTCTAACTAATCTAAGCCCTGCCTACTGTGGACTCCTTAATGATTCCAAAATAGTTGAATAGGCAACTCTCACACCACAAACGGATGACATATTTTTATTGAGGTTGAATACCAACAGGCACTTTTTAGATTTTGAAAGAGTACAGAGGGGTTTGAAACTATTCTGTGTCCCAGCTGTGCATCTATTCCAAAGTTCCCCTTCATTGCTTCCAAGGTAGCATTAACATTTCACTAAATTATTCTATAGAGACCTTGTCTTAAGCAGTGGTGTCCGTAAACTAAATTAAGCTATGCTGGGCTGTAGTCAGCCTGAGTTTCAGCTTTTCAGAGGTGATAGCTTTGCTTTCCCCAGCTCAACGTTACTGTTTGTTCCTGTCTGATGTCGGAGAATGTCAGTGACAACAGTGTAAGAAGAAACAATAGCCTAAGTTAGGAATTTTTTTTGTCTCCCTAACCAACTATTAGTGGGTTAATTTCTAGTGGTGTATGATGGTGAAGGATATAAAAACTTGGAATGAGTTCTTTTGCTTCCCAGGCTTTGCCTGGGGTGGGTGTGTATTTCTGCTGGAGAACCCAAGCCTGAAGCCCAAAGCTTCCCGCTGTCCTGCTGGAGGATAAATTCAGCAGAAGTGGAACAGGCAGGAGATCATCTAAATTTGAGCACCAGGGGAAAAACTTCTGCTGAAGAATGTCCTGGATAGCAGGGTAGAAGCTACTGCCATTGGACATCGAAGAAGTTCTGGTGGCCCATCCAAAGTGTATGTGTGCTGCATTCAGCTGCTCTACAGTCTAAATAGTATGGAGTGCCGGTCCGGCTTAAAAGTATTCTTTTGTAGTGACTATGAGTGGTGATATGAAGTCAGCATTTTGGTCTTTTGAGGTATCCTGTGCCCTAACTGCTGTTATCCTCGAGTGTATTGCTTCTATAATAAACTCTGTTAAACTGTCTTAACCACTTCAATACTGGACACTTTCACCCCCTTCCTTCCCAGGCCAATTTTCAGCTTTCAGCACTGTCACACTTTGAATGACAATTGCACAGTCATGCAACACTGTATCCATATGAATTCGTTTTATTTTTATTTTAGACAGATAGAGCTTTCTTATGTTGATACTTAATCACCACTGGGTTTTTAATTTTTTGCTAAACAAATGAAAAAATACTTACAATTTTGAAAAAAAAACTTTTTCTTGTACTGCTGAGGCTGCACTGATTGGCACTGATAGGCTGCACTGATGCGTGCTAATAGGCTACAGTGATGGGCGCTGATGAGGCTGCACTGATGTGCACTGCTGAGGTTGCACTGATAGGCACTGATGAGACTAAACTGATGGGCACTGATGAGACTAAACTGATGGGTACTGATAAGCTGCACTGATGTACACTGATGGGCAGCAGCGATGGGCATTGATATGCTGCACTTATGGACACTGATATGCTGAACCGAAGGACACTAATAAGCTGCACTGATGGGCACTGATTGGCACTGATGGGGCTGCACTGATAATCAGGGCACTGATGATCACTGGGTATACAGTATGTAAAGATGTACAGCCAATTTAGCTTAAAATTAGGTAGCAATACCTTAGAATTAAAACTACCATTTTCCAAAGCAAAAGTCACCAATGACAGCTTCCATACTTCTCACATAACATGTTTCATTTAACCCTGGTAAGATTAAAAATGCCATAATCACCCATAGCAATACCAGTAACACTTAATTTGGTGCATACAATTTAAAACACTACATTTATTTTTTTACATTTTAAATAAAGTCCTTTAGAACTCGAACACTTTGCTCTGCACTCTTATGGCCCATATTCAGTCAGTCCAGAGTCTGGAGAGATCCCAATTTTAATGCTGGGATACACCCAGATGCCTGACTGGCAGCTGGCTCAGCCTCCCAGCAACTCCCCAGCGAGCACTCCAGTGAGGGGCAGAGCAGAAAGCCAGCAACTGACAGTCACTGATTTTCTGCTCAATGAATACCGAGAACTACCGAGAACTAAGTGATCATCAGTCTTTGGTTGCTCAGTTCTCGGTCATAGAGGGAACAGATGCCTCATTCATTCTGTAGATCAATGATTTCTCTACCTCTCCTTCTTGATCAATATCCCACCAGTCATCAAATCACCAGACATCAGGGGGGGCAGCTCTGATATGCTAAGGCAAAGTCCTGCTAGTCTGTCGAGATGGCCACCTTCACAAAAAGTGCAGAACAAAACATGGTCAGCCCATAATGGGGATAAGATCAGCTGCAGGTACCCCAAAAGTGCTACTGGTAAATGCATACACTATATACCTTGATACCGCAATCTTAAAAAAAATATATTAAGAAACAAAATAAACCATCTCATAGTGACATGAATCATAAATCTTGAAATAAAATGCCCATATAATGTAAACAAATGTAAAGTCCTCCACGACAGTGCAGTGGAGTTAGTGTTCTCTTCCACTTCTAATAAATAAGTGTGATACATACATACACCCAATGCTCTTATCAGGCACTCACCTAATTCCATTGACCTCAATAACAAATCAAGGTAATAAGTGCGCTTGTTACAACGCAATGGGGTATCTGACATTTGCTCTTCCACTGGCCTGCATTCTCCTCTGATACACTCTCAGGTGAATATCATGTAAAAATAAAATGGGACCGATATAGTGTTCTGCTATTTATTTGAAACTCCCAAATAAAACCTGAATCACATTAAAAAAACACCCAAAGTGCCATGGTATCAGGATTATGAGACATGGGCTATAGCCAGGGGTGGACTGACAACTCATGGGGCCCCCGGGCAATAGGGGATCATGGGGCCCCTGTGTCCTTGCCCAAACTCAAAAAAGCCTATGAAAAAGGTACCAGGGGCATCTCATGGGGCCCCCTACTGACCCCGGGCCCTCGGGCAGTGCCCGAGTTTCCAATTGGTCAGTCCGCCCCTGGCTATAGCAATAACATCTTCATACCACCAACTCCCCAGTTACTGGCTAATAATTGGCTAGTCTTTTTGGCACAGTTTCCACAATTCAGGTTCTCTTTAATACTTTTAAAGATCTTCAGAGCTGCCATCAGAAGTACATTTTATATCATCTCAACTTCTGAAATAGTTAAACACCTTTTGCATTCAATCATTTCTGATAGATTAGGAACCACATCAATGAATATTTCAGCTTCTTTCTTTATCAGATAACAAACCTGTGAGCTGTTTATGGAACTTTCAGAACTAAAGGGATGATATTAAACTCCTAGCAGAAGACACAACACAACACAATGAACAAAAGCAATAACGCACATTCAGTTGGGTAATTATGATCAGACTATACAAGAGGTCATGAATGTATCTGTACATCAGCTTCGAGAGCTGTCTCGGCAGAATTGAAAATCCAAATAACACCGTCTATCCGTTCCTGCTCAAAGACTAGTTTGATATTATGAAAACTTGAAATGAAAATCCCCTTTTGAACCTTGTATGGAAAATAATTCTAATGGAATCTAATCAATTTTAATATGCTGGTGAAAAGAACATGGTAATATATCTGTGCATCGGAACAATGCCCAGGGTAATGTGGATACTTCTCATGCAAAATGGGAACTGAACTATGTAAATTGGTCTAAAGAAGTATTCACTTAAGGTTTAGACTGGTCCATGAGTGAAAATTGAAGATGCTTTAAAATGTTTATCCAGTTACGTTTTTCTTTTTTATACCAAGACAAAATCTTTGAAGATTGATCTTTTTGGCAATGGCAATGGAATGGTATTCCATTATTACAGGAGATATGGTTTAAAAGAACAAAAAAAACGTATTTGCATATCAGTCTTGTGTGTTTAAGAAGATTATTCAATTTGTATCCACCAACATATCTGCTCTCAAAGGTGTTAAAACTTTTTGAATATGATTTTCATATTTACTCCATCTGGCTCCATTAGGACTGATATTTGTTTGACAAAACCCTTCACAAATTTGGATAAACACCACTATAGCTAAATTTTAAAAATGATACTGAAAGCTGATGTCTTGTTGGGACAAAGCAGGGAAGTTTACTATAGCTTACATGGGCAGATGTTGTCTTCAAAATGCATTCATACCTATTTATATGTTGAGTTAGTTGCTGCTCATGCCAAGGACAGCGATAGTAAGGTCTATCTACTCTGCCAGAAATTCAACCTGTGCATTAGTAGTCTCTTTGTTTTTGTTATCACACACCTGATGGGCACAAACATCTGCTCTCCATTTAGATGCACTCTTCATTTTCTGAGTGCTCTATATCTCAATTGTTGTAACCAAAAAGTTTTTTCTCTTCTTTGTTGTCTCAAGTGTGGGCCATGTATTTCTATTGTCCCACTGCTATGTGGGTGACCTTACTGACAAATAAGAACATACAGGAGATAGGCGAGGGTAGGGTCAATACTACCAGAACTTGCTGCTTGCATTAAATCATAAATTATTCCATTTAGGGTGCAAATGCATGCAATCTTTAAAGGCCCTGTCACTAGACCATTTGTTTCAACAGTGCCTTTAAAAGCCCTCCTTATGTAGATATCCAAAGCTTTGAGATTGCTGCTGTGTGCTGCCATCTTCAGTGTGATAACAGTGGCAATTTTTTCATCCTTTTTAACATAGATGTAGGTAGGTGCAGTCTATTTTCTCAACTGCAGGTGGTGCTCAAATGTAGCGGCATTGTAGAGGGAAGTCAAGAGGAGCCTAGTTCCTCTATGGTTTCCTGGGTCACAGGGTGTAGCTATTGAATTGAATGTTGGCACCTCATGTGACTTTGGTGGCCATCTTGGGTCAGGCAGAGTCTACTTAAGACCCTGACTCCTGGGCTTAGTGCACATTTCACATGTTGCTAGACTAGAAATAGGTCTCCTGTCTGTCAGGTACAGTGCTTAGTGTTAGGGAAAGGTTCCAGAGGAGTATAGAAAGTGCAGGGACAGGCTATCCTACTTAGAAGCCTCCTCACTTGGGTATGGACCAACCAGGCTGCATTCCATTCCTAGAGCCAGGGGCTGTAAGTATACTTGAGACCATCTTCTACTGATACATCGCTGTTGCATCTTGTGAATGCTCCCAGTTGGGTTGTCTTACCATTGGGCTTGCTGTGTATTACCAAACATCAGTTGTAATATATTCTTGTTCATCTGGACTTTGGAGTGTTTCTGTCGCTGCACTACGTTGCACCTACTCACATAGAGGAACCCTTGAAATAACTTTTCTGTCTCAGGTAATCCCTGCTACTAAATATTATATCTACAGCTCACTATACATTAGCACAATGATCACTAGAAACATTGCTCTATACATCTGTGGTCAATGGGAAGAATCCCCCTCTCTTACAGATAGCTAAAAAGATAATGGTTGTCAGTATCATTTTTTGTAAAATGGGTGAAGAACATTCCGGAAAAAATACTTAATATAGTGCAAATGCTCACAAAACAATACACTAACTTACCACTCATTCATTAAGGTGTTCTTTTCCAGCCAACATTTGGTATTCATCCAGTAAAATACTGCTGAGCAGCCCTTGCAGGCTTAAGTTGGCAGTTTTACCTTGCCTACTTCAGTTCTGGTTACTTGTGGTATATGTCCTAAGCAGGGGCGGACTGACCATTTGGAAACTCGGGCACTGCCTGAGGGCCTGGGGGCAGTAGGGGGCCCCATGAGATGCCCCTGGTACCTTTTTCATAGGCCCCATGATCCCCTATTGCCCGGGGGCCCCATGAGTTGTCAGTCCGCCCCTGGTCCTAAGTCTTGTTGCTCTTCAGCTTCTTCATCCTGAGTTCTCCTAAATCCATTTTTTTAGGTGATCTCTTTAACTGCAGATGCTTTGAAAACATGTCTACACATCACCACTTGTCAGCTCGTAATGTATGCTGATGCATCTGGAAGTTCCACCACACAATTAAAAATACACGGGATTCAGATGAAGACCAAGTACTTCTAGAACCTCTATCTTGGTGAAAACCTTCCTGTGGTGACCCTGTGCATCCTCTGCCAAACTAGTTTGTCTGCACAGATCCTCATCCAAATTCCATACATTTGATTTGGCAAATGCTTTACACATTTAAACTCATTTATATCCAATAAATATATATGTAAGACTTTTTAGTTCATTATTTCTACTTGCAAATGAATAGCATCAAAAATAAAATTCAGTAAGTTCAAATAATTCAAAGCTGCTTCTCAGTAGCATCCTGGCATTCAGCCAAATTCCACTGAGAAGCCTATTTAAGCCTACTTAAAGAATTTAACAGCTTGTAAAGGATCAACAAATTATACCCTGTGAAAGAAAGCTAGTTGCCATTCCTTATCTAAGGAAAACTTTTATTCCTCATGTCTAAATATGACACTTGTTCTATCACAAATAGCTCCTTGAGATACTCCAAAAATAGTTGGAAATAAAACTGCTTTTGTTCATTTTATGTTAAAATAATAGTAGTTTTCATTTAGACTTTTTTAGTTATTGCTTATAATTGCTTTGACAAATAGCAAAATGGCTACCATGGTTCTTATAAAATAACCTGCTCAAACCTGGTCAATCCTAACAGAGTACAAGGTGAAATATACATACAATCATGGTCAAAAATATTGGCACCCCTGCATTTGTGTCAGATAATGCACCACTTCATTCAGAAAATTGTTGCCATTACAAATGTCAAGGCATTCTCATGTTTATTTCTTTATTTTGTATTGGTATGATGGCCAAATCTAGCACATTCCACGCAAAACCCCAAAAATGGACAAACATTTTGGCACCCTCAATTTAATATTTGGTTGCTTCCTGTAACCATCAATGAGTTTCTTATACCTCTCTACGGGAATTTTGGACCACTCTTCTTTCACCAACTGCTCCAGGTCTCTCAGATTGGAAGGGTTCCTCTTCCCAGCTGCTCTTTTCAGATCTCTCCACAGGTGCTGTATGGGATTGAGATCTGGATTCATTGCAGACCAGTTCAGTACTCTCCACCACTTTGTCTGAAATGATTTCTGGGTGCTTTTTGACGTGTGCTTTGGGTCATTGTCCTGCTGTAAGACCCATGACCTCTGATGAAGACCCAACTTTCTGACACTGGGCCCTACATTGCACCCAAGAATTCTGTGATAGTCTTCAGATTTCATAATGTCATGTGTATGGTCAGGAAGTCCAATGCCTGAAGCAGCAACGCAACCCAAAAAAATCAGTGACCCTGTACCAGGTGTGACTGTAGGGACTATTCTTTGCTTTAAAGGCCTTATTTCTTTTTTGGGAACAGTAGAATGATGGGCTTTACCAAAAAGCTGTCATTTTGTTTAGTCTATCCACAGCACATTCTCCCAAAAGGATTTTGGTTTTCTCAGCTAAGTTTAGGCAAACTCCAATCTGACTTTTTTATGTTTCTGTCTCAGCAGCGGGGTCCTCCTGGGTCTCCTACCATAGCGTCCCTTTTCATTCAGATGGTGATGTATAGTGCGAGCTGACACAGTTGTACCCTGTGCCTGAAGGTCAGCTTGAATTTGTCTGGAAGTTGATCAAGGCTCTCTATCCACCATTCAAACAATCCTTCATTGCAATCTTTTTTCAATTTTTCTCTTTCGTCCACATCCAAGGAGATTAGCTACAGTGCCAAGAGCTGTAAAGATCTCTGGACATGGGCTTGTAACCTTGAGATTGTCCATACTAACAACGCCACCATCTCTCCAACCCCACACGCCAAAGTCCTGGGTGTCACCCTGGACTCCCACCTCTCCTTCCTACCCCACATCTAACTGCTATCTAGATCTTGCAGGCTCCACCTCCGCAACATCTCCAAGATACGCACCCCAGACACCCCAGATTCCTCACCCCAGACACCACCAAACAACTCGTACACTCCCTCATCATCTCACGCCTGGACTATTGCAACTCCCTTCTCACTGGCCTACCCAAACGAACGCTATCCCCACGCCAGTTGATCCTACACTCATCCACCTCACTAAGCGCTCCACATCTGCCTCCCCCCCCCTGCCAATCCCTTCATTGGCTCCCAATTGCCCAATGCATCAAGTTCAAGCTGCTAACCCTGACCTACAAGGCCACTCACAATGCTGCCCCGAACTACATAACTGACCTGATACCCAGATACTACCCTACCCGTGCCCTCCGTTCCTCACAGGACCTCCTGCTCTCTAGCTCCCTGGTCTCCTCCTCCCACGCCCGATTGCAGGACTTCTCTAGGACCTCCCCCATCCTCTGGAACTCCCTACCCCAATCCATCAGAATTTCACCTACCCTCCTCACCTTCAGGCACACCCTGAAAACCCTCCGCTTCAGGGAAGCCTACCCCAACCTCACCTAACACCCCGACCTCACCTAACAATTAACCTCCTCCACTCCACCCACCACTCCATCCCCCACAGCCATCTCCTCCTGTGCCACCTTCCCCTCCCTCCTAGATTGTAAGCTTGAAAGAGCAGGGCCTTCGAACCCCTCGTGTAGTGTATTGTTACTGTCTTGTCTCATGTTATGTCCCCCTTGCTACTGTACAGCGCTGAGCATACCCTTTGGCGCTATATAAATACTGTATAATAATACTTTTCCACAATTTTTGTACTCAAATCCTCAGATAATTCTTTGCTGCTCTTTCTCTTCTCCATGCTCCATGTGGCACACAGAGACACACAACAGAAAAGTTGAGTCAATTTTTTACCATTTTAACTGGTTGCCGGTGTGATTTCTATTCTGTCAGCACCTGTTAACTGATATTGGTGAGTGTAATTATAAATTACAGGAGCAAAACACACTTGGAATGCAATTATTTCTTGCAATTTTGAGACGGTGCCAATCATTTTGTCTGGTCCATTTTTGGGATTTTGCGTGGAAAGTGTCATATTTTGTTTTTTGGTTTCTCCACTTTTTTGTGTCATACCAATACAAACAGAAGAAATAAACATGAGAATGCCTAAACATTTGTAATTGCAGCAGTTTTCTGGGCGAAGTGGTGCATTTTCTGACAGAAATGCAGTGGTGACAATATTTTTGGCCATGATTTCAGCAAGTAGTCTTCACCATGTCTAGACACCTAAATGCATTGAGTTGCTGCCATATGATTGGCTGATCAGCAATTTGTGTTACCAAGCAATTAGACAGGTGTACCTAATAAAGTGATCGGTGAGTGTATGTAAGTCCAATCACTGAATATCATATAGGCTTTATTTAACATGTTAATGTAATATTTTCAATTCATTTAAATCTCAGCTTTCCTTAAAATAATACCTAGTGATCGTGCCATAAAGGTTTTGCTATTTGGCTGTTTCAACACAGATTAAGTAACCACGGTCCAATATTGTCACAATCGGCTAACATATCCTGAGAAATGCCATGCCGATATCAATGCAGCTCATGCGTGTAGACTGGAAATCCTGCAAAGAGACTGTAGATGATCATTTGATGCAACAAAGGGTGAAAACAAATTAAAAAAAGTATTTTATTACAAAAAATTGCAATTGTTTATGATACACAATGCTTTTGTAAACTAAACGCCATTCTGTTACTGTTTACAGCAACTTTAACCACTTCAATACCAGATACTTTCACCTCCTTCCTTCCCAAGCAGATTTTAAGTTTCACGCTTTGAATGACAATTACTCAGTCATGCAGCACTGTGCCCAAATTACATGTTTATAATTATTTTTGAGACAGAGCTTTCTATTGGTGGTATTTAAACACTACTGGGTTTTATTTGGATATACCACTTGTATATGCTTGCTGATCAGTATGGCAGTCATATGAAGCACTTAGCAGCTGGTGAACATATACTGTATATACATTGGATTACGCATTATACTTCATTTGGTGTGTTTTATTTTTTAGGTATAATTATATAATTTTGTTGTTATTTACACATTATTGGTTGTTGGTTTTGATATACACACTGCCAAAGCCTACTATATTAGCTCACAAGCTTTATTTTATTCAAAGAAATGAAACATATCTTTTTACTTTTTTTTTACATACTGTCACCAGTGCAGTACAGTGTCATCATGTGACAGGTGTGGTGGTGATCAGGGATACTGACTGGTGGTGATGTAATGATATAAACAAACATTTTTCTTAAATTTTTTTAAACATTGCATTTAATTTTTGTAATTTTTTTACATACTGTGACCAGAGCAGTGCAGTGTTGCCATAGTGACACTGTACTACTCTGGGGAGGTGCTCAAGATTTTTTTTGTACACTATGATTGCTTATAACAGTGATGTTACAAGCCATAATTTTTATGAATGGCATCCATTCATTCACAGGGTGTGTTATTGTAAGACCTCTGACTGGCCACAGCTATCACATGGTACAGATGGTGCTGTGATTTGCCCTGTCTGTACCATGTAAACACTGTGACCAATCACAGAGATCATCACAATATTAAACAATTGTTGGCTATGAATGAAAGCCATTCAATGTGTGCCATGTCATTGTGATTGGTCACAGCGATCACATGGTACCGGAACCAGCCTGGCACAACGATCTATTATCTGCCATGTAACATGGACACAGTGGGTGACAGATTATTATTATAATACAGTATTTATAAAGCGCCAATAGTTTGCTCAGCGCTGTACATTACAAAGGGGGACAGAACATGTGACAGAACAATACCAATACAATGCAAAACATGAGGGGATTGAGGGCCCTGCTCTTTCGAGCTTACAATCTAGGAGATCAAGCTGTAGCCCAGCCACTAGAGCAGGTGCGAGGTGAGTGACTAGGAGGATGCCATATAATGGTCTCCCATATCTAGAAAGCTCCAGCTTGCCCATCTTTTGTCAATAGGCCAGGCGGGAAGTAGTTAAAGCCCGATTGCAAGCACTTTCCCCTACAATAGTTCTTTTCTGCTACTAGGTGTCCTTAGTCTTTCGGGTTAAATGACACCCAGTAACATTCAACCTGGAAGAGTGAGGACATCCCATGAGTGCAATGCATGATGAACCTCCTCATCTACATTAAGGGAGCATCACCACACTCCCTTTGTTCACATACAGACCACTGATTGTTGCACCACTGAAGACAAAAAGAGAAGTTCAGAAGAGGAAGAATGTGTTATGTGATCAGGGGGAACATGGGAGGCAGTAGTGGGGAACCAGGAGTTAAGATGTAAGATCATATTCAGGTAAATATTGCGATGGAGAATGTGCTTACTTTTTATTTCTAGAGCGGGACACAAAGATACTTAATAGGCATTGTTCGAAGTCTAGGCGAATTGGTGCTTCCATGTCATCATATAGAAAATTGTTTGTCGCCAATAACCCTGAATAACATTGCAGATCCTGTTACTCATTTCTTTATCACTCCTCAAAATTGTGCACTTACACTTGAAGCCTGTCATTCTCCATCTCCCATTAAGACATAAAATAAGCAAATATGAGCGGAGGAAATGATCAGTTTACTGCAGCGACAGGTATTCAGGTGAGAAAATTATTCATAGTCTGCCCTCTGGGTAATATAGTCGACGAACAAACATCTTCTTGATAATCAGGCTGCTGTTGAGTACATTGAGAAGAAAGGTCAACAGCATCTTGAAAATATTCTACAGCTTGAGATGTTTATAACAAAACAACCGAACACCCAATGGACAGCTGGGAAACAGACAGTAATCAGGGTTACTTAATAAAGGTGCATAATTTCGGCATTATCAATAGTGATTATCCATAGGGCTGGTGGTTTGTATGTAAATTACCTATAAAACTTTTTGGTAATTGGACTTTTAATTTTTCAATATGCTTCCTGCTCATGTAATGTAATTCATACTTTGTTTATTTATAATGGTATGCTCCACAGTGTTGTATTTTTACTTATGTTCGGGAACTGCCCAAAGTCATCGACTGCAAAACCACAATACGGCTTGAACCCTACCTATAGCTACAGGTAGCATAGGATTGGTGGAGACATTGGCTACAACAAAATACCTCCATTAGGATTACAATTTTTCCATCATCGCAAAGCCATTGTTTTTCACTGGAAAAAGTTGTAATCACCAACATTTACTTACTACAAAATCCTTGGCAAACTAACCTACAATTTAAAATTTTGAAATATATAAATAAACAGCGCAAAATAGATCTAAAATCAAATATTAATAAATCACAAAATATAAATGTCCCATATCAATAAGTGCATATTTGTATCAGAAAAAAATTTCAAGGAAAGGACACTATAAAAAGTCCCTTGTGGTGAGAAATACGAACTCCAAATAATTTTTCTAGCCTTCCACCTTTCACCCGTGCACACCAAAATCAAATGCACTCACCAGATTTTGGTGAATGAAAAGCCTTTAGGATTTTATGGGGAATCCTATACCCTCTTTTCATCAGCTCAATGATAGCCTCTCCAAGATAAGATCCTCTTTCAGGTCCTCACCGTGGCTCCCTAGTTTGCTCCATCGTATCATCAAAGAGAAAAACTTACATAGTGTAATATTGCCAGATCAATCTTATACCATAACGAACAGAATCCAGGCCACTCACATTTCAATAGCTTGTAAAAGGCACATTTATTAAGCCCATGACAGCCTGATGATCAAAACCAGCCAACATACTCCAGGGTCCCCACACCAATGTAGCCAGATGGAGCAGAGGAACAGCAGAGAACCAGCATAAATCCCGCAAAATGGCCGCTGGAACGCACCGCTCGGCGTGCGTTCCACTCACCGGAAGTGACGTCAGACGTAAGGCGAATGAACCGGAAATGCGTCAATGCGTTTCGCCCCTCCCATCGGGCGTTCTCAAGCAAAATTTGCCTCCACCCTCTTATTTCAATTTTTATAATATGCCCCCCCCCCCCTTTTTCAGAATCATAGATTTTTTTGGGGAAAACCTTTTTTAAGCCCACTATCTGTTTTTCTCAGCTCATAGGTTAATCATGACATAGCCAAGCTGATCCTGGGATACCAATGTCACGCATCTCAGGAAGCTTTAGGGCCATTTACCACACATTGTACATATGCATTGGCATGTCATCAGGGGGCTAGCTGCAAGAACAGTTGGTTCTGAATGATTTCACAGGGAAGATGGCATCACAAGAACTGGTGTGGAGTGGTGGTTTACAGAAGACAATGCTGGATTCATTGGGCATTATTTATTTATTTATTTCCGGTACTTATATAGCACCGTCAATTTACACAGTGCTTTTACATATATATTGTACATTCACATCAGTCCCTAATCCTCAAGGGGCGTACAATCTAAAGTCCCTAACTCACATTCATACATACACATACTATGGACAATGTCAGGGATCGCGGCGCCTCTCCCGGCGCACGCGCACTTGCGACAGCTCACGCCGGGACACAGGCACTAGGTCCCGGCGGGCCGCGGCTGACAGGACGCCGCGCATGTGCAGTAGGAGCCGCGGGCGCGCCTCGGGCGGCCAATGACAGCCCGGGGGCGCGTCCTGGCCGGCCAATGACAGTGCAGGGCGCACTATTTAAAGATGCCCTGCACTGTCACAGATTGCCGCAAGATCTATCTGTGATCCTGAAGTTCCTGTACCTGTTTAGTGACCCTGATTGCCCTGACTACGCTGCCTTCTCCTGTGATTTGACCCGGATTGCCCTGACTACTCTGCCTTCTCCCATCCTGACCCCCGGCTTGTTTGACCATTCTGCGGACTGACTTATCCTGCTGACCCTGTGTGTGACCTGACTACTCTTCGCCTGCCGATCTGGTACCTCGCTTATCCCACGGGACCACGGCTCGTGACCATCCTGCTAGGTCCTGCCGTCCTTTTCACATCTGGCTCTCCCGGTACCTGCATACATCCTCGGAGGCTTCCTCTGCCACTGGTGGGCCTGCTCGGAGGTCGTGACCTGGCCCTGGTCTGTTACAAGTCCATCCCCACCATCAGGGGCCCTGGTGAAAGCACAGACCGGGGCTTAGACTCCACGCTCTGGGTAGGTCTGTCCAGTGGGCAGCCTGAGGCACCACCTGGCAGATCATAACAGACAATTTAGACCAGATCCAATTAACATACCTGCATGTCTTTGGGGTGTGGGAGGAAACCGGAGTACCCGGAGGAAACCCACACAGGCACAACATGTAAACTCCAGGCAGGTGGTGCCATGGTTGGGATTCAAGTAGTACTGCCAGGCGGAAGTGCTAACCACTAAGCCACTGTGCCGCCTTGCATAAGTATATTTTTGAGGACAAACAACCCAGTGGACAAGGTAAAAGGAACTAAAAAAATATAATTTAGAAAGAGGAGTGAAGTTGCTCTTTAAGTCTACTTGTGAAAGCAGAGAATGCTCCAATAAATTTTATTACATTTGATCTTCTTGGTTAAAGCAGCTAGTGCACCACAGTTAAAGTAGACTATAAAAAAATGAATGACTCCACAACTATAGTACAGAAGTAGTTCAGTATTCATACAGTAAATGGCATATGAGAACTGAAATTTTGGTGAAACCCCTACAATCTGATTAGGTGGGTGTGGCACACTCAGGGACGGACTGACAACTCATGGGGCCCCCGGGCAATAGGGGATCTGACCCCCTACTGACCCCGGGCCCTCGGGCAGTGCCCGAGTTTCCAAATGGTCAGTCCACCCCTGAGCACATTATATAACTGAGCACCAGCATGGTCACACTTCCAACTGTAGAAAAGACAACTGTCGGGACAGACCACTTGGAGGAGGGTCTACACTGCAGACAGGGGTGGACTAACAACTCATGGGGCCCCCGGAAATAGGGGATCATGGGGCCCCTGTGTCCTTGCCCAAACTCAAAAAAGCCTATGAAAAAGGTACCAGGAGCATCTCATGGGGACCCCTACTGACCCCGGGCCCTCGGACAGTGCCTGAGTTTCCAAATGGTCAGTCCGCCCCTGACTGCAGATGAGGTACAGGCAACCATTGCAATATATTGTCCTAATATGTACAGTAACTGATCAGAGATTTTGCATATATAATTTGGCAAAGAACTCAAATAATAATAATAATAAAAAAAAATCACAGATAGGCTAGGGAAGAAGTTGGCAGGGAAATAAAGATTTTTTTTTGTATTTTGTTTGCAGTTTTTGGAGTGTTAAATTGCAATGACATGGAAAAAAGGTCCTGTTTTAATACCAGCAGCTATAGCTGCCAGCAATAACCCATGTGTTCTTCTGGCAGAGATGGTTCCCCATGCCACCCCGCTAGGAGAACACAATATCTCCATGTGAGAAATTCCCCCCTCAACCCTGACTGTGTTGTTGGCGGAACCAAACAATTTTCTTTCCTGCAACCAAAATCGCATCATCTATGGCCTGCCTAAGATTGAACACTGAAAGGAGTGCGGTCCTCATTATTATTATTATACAGTATGTATCTAGCGCCAACAGTTTGCTCAACGCTTTATAAAATGAAGGTAGACATTACAGTTACAATACAATTTGGTACAAGAGGAAACAGAGGGCCCTGCTCATTAGCGCTTACAATCTAGGAGGAAGGGCTGAGTGATAAAAATGTAATAGCTGTGGGGGATTTGCTGATGGAGGAAATAAATGGCAGTTTACTAGTTATTGCAGGATCGGCTTCTTTAAAGAGAAAGGTTTTCAGGGATCGTCTAAAGGTGGATAGATAAGGAGATAGTCGGACAGATTGGGGTACGGAGTTCCATAGGATGGGAGAAGCTCAGGTGAAGTCCTGGAGGCGGGCATGGGAGGAGGTGACACGGGAACTAGAGATCCAAAAAATGAAACCAGTGCTTAAATCTGCAGGCTGACTAGGTATACTGCAACTGTCATTCACTGAGGTGCAGCCCTTAGAAGATTGGGAAACCTTGGTACTGGTGAAGAAAAGCAAAAACAGGGCGCACTCTCTTTGTGCAGTACCGTGGTGAAACACGACTTTATTAAAAAGCATACAAGCGCATACTCACAAACCAAAGGGGATTAAAACACAGATAAAGAGTGACAGTCCCAAGTGATGGGAAACCATTAATGAGATAGTTTGACGCATTTCGGGAGCTCTGAAGAAGGGAGTATGTCTTCCGAAATGCATCAGCCTACCTCATTAACCTCCTTGGCAGTCTGATTCTTTCCGATTTTTTGTGCTGAAAGCGGTACCATTTTTTTGCATGGAAATATGTACCGTATTTTTCGCTCCATAAGACGCACTTTTTTCCCCCCAAAAAAGGGGGGGAAATGTCAGTGCGTCTTATGGAGCGAATATAAAGCGGCCGGTCCGGTATTTCTGCTGCCACCATGTCAGAATACCGGGCCGGCCGCTCAGTTGTTCTCTCCTGCAGGGCCTTACCTGTTCCTCGCTCCAGCGCTGCACAGTCTTCCCGCGCTGCTTCTGTGACAGCCGGGTGCCCACTGCGCATGCGCTGCGCTTTGTGAATGGTCTGGTGTCTTCTGGGACACATGACAGGTCCCAGAAGGCGCCGGGCCATTCACAAAGCGCAGCGCTTCTCACGCATGCGCAGTGGGCACCCGGCTGTCACACTAGCCGGCCCGGGAAAAAGGAAGGAAGGACAACTCCGCGGAAGTGGGAGCGGGTACCTGTCAAATTCAGGTACCCGCTCCCCCTCCCTCCCCAAAGGTCAGCAGTCTCTGGTCATTCCCTGCACTGTCTGCAGCCTCTGGTCTTCCCCTGCACTGTCTGCAGCCTCTGGTCATTCCCTGCACTGTCTGCATTCTCTGGTCATTCCCTGCACTGTCTGCAGTCTCTGGTCATTCCCTGCACTGTCTGCAGTCTCTGGTCATCCCCTGTACTGTGTCCGCAGTCTCTGGTCATCTTTTGTACTGTGTCCGCAGTCTCTGGTCATCTCCTGTACTGTGTCCGCAGTCTCTGGTCATCTCCTGTACTGTGTCCGCCGTCTCTGGTCATCTCCTGTACTGTGTCCGCAGTCTCTGGTCATCCCCTGTACTGTGTCTGCAGTCCATTGGTTCAGAATATTTTTTTTTCTTGTTTTTCCCCTCTAAAACCTAGGTGCGTCTTATGGTCAGGTGCGTCTTATGGAGCGAAAAATACGGTCGTTTTTTATTGTAGGCTGTAATTTTTAGGAATAACTCACTGAAATCTGTTCGAACAAGAGTCTATTAAACATTCTGGATATGATAAAATTTGAAACACGAAATCATAAATTATAATTTAATAAATAATCATAAAAAATAATAATATAATAATAATAAATTTAATTCAATAATATAATCAAACCAAAAACACTGAAATTTGAAATACAGAGGCAAATTCGCACATCGCTGAGCAAAGTCGCAAAATTGTTTTCAGTGTCTGATGACGAATTTCCCCACGAATCATTATCACTCAATTCTGCAAGTGGTTCTGATTTACTATCGCTGGTTTAAAACCGCTTTTGACGTAAAGGGACGCTTTTTGGACGCTGTGGACTTTTCTAAGTTTCCAGGCAGAAAGAACATTCAAAATGCAGGCAGGGGACAGGACAAAGCAGTAGGGACAAAATGTATGTGAAATGCATTGAAATAGCAATGACAGCAAAAATGACATTTTTAAAAAAATTCAAATTTCCCGCCGGTTCCGGCGCCCGTACGTCCCGATGTCACAGGGACCGGAACACAGAAGCCGGATGCCGGCATCGGCTGGAGAAGATGGCCGGGGACGCTGCAGGGGACACATCGCGGGAGCGAAGGACAAGGTGTGTGCTGCAGGGACCCCCAGAGCAGCGCTGCATGGTAAGCCCGAGTGTAGCTTGGGGTTACCGCTTTTGGTATGGAGATTTTACCCCGAGCTACACTCGGGAATACCGCTAAGGAGGTTAAGGGTCTCCTATCACTTAGGACCGTCACCACTGACTCTTTATCTCTGTTTTAATCCCCTTTGGTTTGTGAGTATGCACTTTTATGCTTTTTAATAAACGTGTGTTTCACCATGGTAATGCACGAAGAAAGTGCGCCTTGTTTTTGCTTTTCTTCACGGGAACTAGAGAGCAGAAGGTCTTGGGAGGATCAAAGAGAGCGGTTTGGTTGGTATTTTGAGGCCGGGTTGGTGATGTAGCTGGGGGCAGAGTTGTGCATGGCTTTGTAAGTTGCTATTAGTCATCCTTTGATTTCTTAAGGTGCGCAATTTACCCATCCAACATCCAAACATAACTGAATAGTATCACTTTCTAATAAAAAACTGATCGAAATTTCCAGGACTTGAGATTTGAAAACTTGCTTCCAGTTAACAATATCTTTAAAAATATCAATGTTTTGCAAAGAAAAAAAAAAGAAAGAAAAAAGAAAAATCATTAACTTTAAAATTGAATACATTTACACATTTACAATGTTAATCTCTTTTTCTACCTTCAAGGGAAGTGTCAGAATGCCCACCTAAGCTCATTGGCACGCTCTGCAAAAAACAACAAAAAAAATATTGTTAATATAAATAAAAAACCAATCAAGTCTGTCTGCCTTCCTTTCTGAAACAACACACAATAAGACAATAATAAGATTCATTTTCACAACATGTCGAGGCAGAACTAATTTATGCTAACTCCATTTATTATTCATTTAAGCTCCCAGAACAGTGGGAAGTGTTACAAAGATTTGTTAAACTTGTTTATTAGCTAATATTTTAAATCTAAATGGCTACGTCTCTTCTTCTCAGGCTTCACACCCATGTCGCGGTGTGTAAAACAAAAACTTTTTTTTATTTCTAAATGTAATTCTGGTAACTTGGAAAAAAAAAAAAGAGCCCTGTCGCTCTGTATCTACTGTGCTTGATCTGCTGACATTTTAAGATCCTCACTTCCCTTATTGTAGCTTCTGGTAGAATATTTGATAATAGACAACAAGAAAAAAAAGGAACAATTTCAAAAGATCGTCATGTAAATATTGAATTCCAGAGGATGATGTGTGACAGACTTATTTAACAGGGGACCGTTTTTTTTTGGACGTGAATACGGGATGCGTGTCAGAAGTCACATCAACTGAAGTAATCAAGATCTGCATTTGGTGAAAATAAGTGTTGGTTGCAAAATTATTGCAGCTTGATAAAATTTAGATGACAATAGGAAAATAGATTTAAATGTTTGTTCCCTTGTTAAAGTGTTACTGATCCCCAGTGGCGTCCCTAGGCAGGTGCGGGGGGTGCGCACCGCACCGGGTGACACCTACCGCATGGAGTGACAACGGACCCACTCCATGAAAAGGTAAGTTGTAAAGCAAGCCGACGATTCCCACAGGATGGATCGGATCCACCCCTACGGGTATAGTCGGCTTCTTTTCGTGGAGCGGGTCTGATGTCACCCCGTATTGGTTGCATGCCAACGATCCCCACAGGATGGATCAGATCTGCGGATTGGGGAGCATAATGGATCAGACTTCGATCCATTATGCTCAGTCCACAGATCCGAACCATTCTGCGGGGATCGTCGGCATGCAACCTATACGGGGTGACACTGGACACGCTCCACGAAAAGGTAAGTTGTAAAGAAAGCCGACGATCCCCGCAGGATGGATCGGATCTGCGGATTGGAATCCGATCCATTATGCTCAATCCGCAGATCCGATCCATTCTGCGGGGAATTCGCATTGCGCATTTTGATCCGTTCGTAATTGGGGGTCAACTTCTTCTGTTAAGAGGCAGAGTTTTTTCGTGTTGCTGACGGTGGATCCCCTATATTTCCTTGGCCAGATTGAAGTATATATGACGTTACAGATGTCCCTATGAACAGGGGCTTATTACATTCTTATTATATACTAATTGGACTTTTATTTCCATATGTTATAAATATCATATACTGTATATATATATATATATATATATCTCATATCATATATATCATATACTCTTATGTCATGTATATTTCATGTATTGTTGCCTGCAATGCTGAGTAGGTTGCTTTATTGATTTTTTTAAAAAATTTTTATAGTGGTTGATTGACTTGACCCCAATTATTTGCACATTTCAGAAGCATTTGATAAGAACATTTTATAGTCATTGCACCCAAAAAAATTTTTTCTTTTACTACTTAGCCATATAAACTGTATGACTGCTGGGAAACATAAAAATGCAGTAGTACCCAGGGGCAGACTGACCATTTGGAAACTCTGGCACTGCCCGAGGGCCCGGGGTCAGTAGGGGGCCCCATGAGATGCCCCTAGTACCTTTTTCCTAGGCTTTTTTGATTTTGGGCAAGGACACAGGGGCCCCATGATCCCCTATTGCCCAGGGGCCCCATGAGTTGTCAGTCCGCCCCTGGTAGTACCCTATTATTGGTTTGCCGCCAGAAATAATTACCAACTCACATAGAAGCAGGGCCTTTTTTCAGCTGAAACTTGGAGGAGCTCAATTCCACCACCTCTGGCTCAGGTCTTCTGCTCCCTGCTCACCACTATCACCTGTAAACACAGAAGTCCGGCTTCTGTGTTTACAAGTGACAACATGTCTCCCAATGGCTACCATAGATCTGATCTCCTAAACGTCTCCCACTGGGAGCAGGATGGGGACAAGGGAGATGCAGGTGTAGTATGGATGTTAAAACCACCACTGCATGATCTCCTTGAACATGAGAGAGGTGGAGCCACCTACAGTGTGTCTGGTGGTACAACAGCCGGCTGGGTGCTTCGGCTTAATACAGCATGTCAGGGATCCCCTCGATCCCCGCCGCGTTGGTCCCGGCGCAGGCGCAGTATGCCGCCCGGCGCAGGGACTCGAGCACTGGTTCCGGGCCGGCCGCGGCGTTCGAGTTCGCGCATGCGCAGTAGAAGCCGCGGCCGCCCGCTGGGCACCAATGGCAGCGCAGGGCGGGATATTTAAACGACCCTGAGCTGTCATTCAGGGCCTTCTGGTCTTTCCTGCATCCTGAATCCTGTGAACCTGTACCCTGTAAGTTATTGACCCGGATTGTACCTGACCTTGCTGTTTCTCCTATTCTGACCCTTGCTTTGCCTGACCTCTCTTCTGAATGCCCCCTATTGGATTTGACCTGCTGTTGCTGACCTGGCGTGTGACCCGACCATTCTATGCCCGCTGCCTTGTACCTTGCCGCCCTCTCTGTTACCGACCCGGCCCGTCTGACCTTGCTCATCCATCCATCCATCCATCCCGTGCAGCGGGGTCTTCTGACCTCCTCACATCAGACTCTTCCCCGTGGGAGCCCCTTGCGCATACTGCTACCACTGACGGGCGCACCCAGTAGCCACGACCTGGTCTCAGGGAGCTCCAAGTCCATCCCCACCATCAGGGGCTCTGGTGAACAAGCACCCTGGGACTTAGACTCCGTGCGCTGGGGACGCCTATTCAGTGGAGTGCTAGTAGTACCGCCGGGCGGTCCCTTACAGTACCAGAAGGCCATGACTGAGTCTAGAGGAGGTCCATCTCCGCTGGAGGAGATCTGCAGGCACCTGTCCAATTTGACTCAGACCGTATCGGCCCTGCAGGATAGATGTCAGCGGATTGAAACTCAATTCCAGGCCTGCACTATATCCGCTCCCGCCCCACAGGCCGCGGTCACCACGTCCCCAGCTGTAGCAGCCCCTGTGCTGGTGTCTGGGGCATCCGCACCACTCCCGGCGGCCGACCCCCGAGTACCCTTACCGGAACGTTTTCACGGGGACCGCACACGTTTTAGATCCTGCCTCCTCTATTTTGAGCTACAACCCCGAACCTTCGTGACTGAATCCGTGAAGGTGGGGTTCGTCATCTCCCTCCTGCAGGGTGAACCCCAAGACTGGGCCCATCGATTACGGGGAAAAAACGACCCTCACCTCGGTTCGGTTGACAGTTTTTTTGATGCTATGGCCATCCTGTATGATGACCCACAGCGGGCAGCTTCTGCTGAAGCTACTCTGTACACCCTTCCGGCAAGGCCGCCGAGCGGCGGAGGAGTACCCAGCTGATTTTAGGCGATGGATGGGGGATACTCGCTGGAACGAGTTCGCACTCCTGCATCAGTTCCGTATTGGCCTATCAGATGGCCTGAAAGACGAGCTCGCCCGGGTGGAGGTACCTGAGACTTTAGAGGACTTAATAGCACTGACCATCAAAATTGACCGTAGATTGCGGGAACGCAGGTTTGAGAGGTCCGGCCAGGGTCATGGAAATCCCTGGGGATCATTTCAGGGTCCCAGTCAAACACCTAGGCCAGTCGTCCAAAACCGGCCACCTGGAGACAACCCCGAACCCATGCAGCTCAGCCTGGCACGGCCTAAACTATCTCCAGAGGAACATCTGCGCAGACGATCCCAGAACCTGTGCCTCTATTGTGGCGAAGCTGGTCATATGGCGCGTTCCTGCCCGCAGAAACTGAGTAAGTGCACCTCTTCTTCCTTATCCATTGGCAATGTTGGTCCACCCCAATACTTAGTGGTACCCCTTTCCTTTCAGCTTCCAGAAAGGACCGTGGAAGTATCGGCCATAATTGACTCTGGGGCATGCAGCTGCTTCGTGGATATTAATTTTGCTCACCAGCAGGGTATTCCCCTTCAATTAAAACAGAAGGGGTTCAATATTTTTTTGGCCGACGGTTCCCGAATAAAATCGGGAGTAGTGAACCAGGAAACCCCCTCCATCACCACTGTCATTGCCGGCCAGCACCAGGAATGCCTCCGCCTGGATGCTATAGCTTCACCCCTCTTCCCAGTCATTCTGGGGCTCCCATGGTTACGGGCCCATAACCCCCAGATTGACTGGGCGACCGGAGTAATCACGTTCCCTTCCCCATACTGTCGGATATACTGTCGCACTTCGGGCCCGGGGGCCCCCCAAATCCTCCTGTGTTCTGAGGGGGAAGCGGAACTGAAACAAGTAATCCCTGCGGTCTACCATGGGTTTTTAGACGTGTTCAGCAAACGGGGAGCTGATGCTCTACCCCCCCACCGCCCTTATGACTGCCCCATTGACCTGTTACCCGGCTCAGAAATTCCTTTTGGGCGAATCTTCCCCCTTTCAGAGCCCGAATTGGGGGCCCTAAAGGAATATATCGAGGACAGCCTCCAGAAGGGGTTCATCCGTCACTCCACCTCACCGGCGGGGGCGGGAATCTTCTTTGTTGAAAAGAAGGACAAAACCTTAAGGCCATGTATCGATTACAGGGAATTGAACAGGGTCACGATAAAAAACCGTTACCCACTACCATTAGTACCAGAGCTGTTCCAAAGCTTAAAGTCAGCAGTGGTTTTTACCAAGCTGGATCTGAGGGGGGCGTACAACTTGATTCGCATAAGGGAGGGGGACGAGTGGAAGACGGCCTTCCGCACCCGCTTTGGTCATTTTGAATATCTGGTCATGCCGTTCGGGTTGTGCAATGCTCCGGCCACTTTTCAACACTTTGTAAACGATATTTTTAGGGACTTTCTGGACGTCTTCGTGATCGTTTATTTAGACGACATTCTGATTTTCTCCCCGTCTTTGGGGGAACACAGAATACACATAGCAAAAGTATTGGGGCGGTTGCGGCAGCATGGGTTGTACGCCAAGGCAGAAAAATGTTGTTTTGAACAATCCAGCATTGCCTTCTTGGGCCTGATTATCTCCACCGCGGGGGTCGCGATGGATCCCCAGAAGGTCGCTGCAATACTGGATTGGCCTGAACCCACAGATAGGAAAGGCGTCCAACGATTCATCGGCTTTGCAAATTTTTACCGGAAGTTCATCAAGAACTTCTCGGGTCTGGTCTCCCCCATTACTCAGCTAACCAAGCTGGGAACCCGATTCAGATGGACACCAGAAGCGCAGGGAGCTTTCGGAGTCTTAAAGAAGCTGTTCACTTCGGCACCCATTTTGGGTCACCCAGATGCCGCTCTGCCCTATATCGTGGAGGTAGATGCATCGGAGAATGCGGTAGGCTCCATCCTCTCCCAACGAAAAGGCACCAAGGAACTACTCCACCCTGTAGCGTTCTTCTCACGGAAGCTGACCCCAGCGGAGAAGAACTATGATATCGGTGATCGAGAGCTACTAGCGATCAAAACGGCGTTAGAGGAATAGAGGTACCTGCTGGAAGGTGCGGTGCACCCCATCTTAATATTTACTGACCACAAGAACCTAGAGTATCTGAGAACCGCCAAGCGTCTACGCCCGCGACAGGCGAGATGGGCACTATTCTTTTCGAGATTCAACTTCCATATTACGTACCGGCCGGGATCAAAGAACACTAAGCCGGATGCGTTATCACGGATGTACAAAGACGCCAAGGAGACCCCAGTACCTGACACCATCCTGTCCTCGGGTAACTTCTTGGTCCTTCAGTCGGATCTTCGTTCCAGGCTAATGGAGGCATCCACAAACTTCTCTACCCCAGGCGGAGGGCCGCTCCGGAACAAGGGGGGACTCCTATGGAGGGATGACCGAATTGTGGTGCCGGAAGAAACCCGAACCCTGGTCTTGGGGCATTGCCACGACCACCCAATGGCGGGGCACTTTGGCCCAGAAAAGACCCTGGAACTTCTCCGACGCTCATTCTGGTGGCCAGACATGGCTAAGGATTGTAAAGGCTATGTCAGGTCCTGTGTCACCTGCCAGAAGAACAAGCCAGCAAGAAACAAGGTTTGGGGTCTGCTGCGACCCTTACCTATTCCTGAACGGCCTTGGCAAAAGATCTCACTAGACTTTATAGTCGAGCTTCCGCCATCCCGAGACCACACGGCAATCCTGGTAGTCGTGGACCGCTTGTCCAAGATGGCCCACTTCATCCCGTTGAAGAAAACCCCCTCGGCGGCCGAGACCGCGCAAGTCTTCATTCGAGAGGTAGTCAGGTTGCATGGGGTCCCTGAAGACATTGTCTCGGACCGAGGGGTCCAGTTCACGTCCAGATTCTGGAGGGCACTGTGCAAAGCCCTGGACATCAAATTATCTCTCTCCTCTGCGTTCCACCCTCAAACTAACGGTCAAACCGAAAGGACCAATCAGACCTTGGAGCAATACTTGAGATGCTATACCTCGTTTACTCAAGATGACTGGCTGCCACTTCTTCCTTTAGCGGAATTTGCGTATAACAACGCCCGCCACTCAGCAGCAGGGCAGTCCCCGTTCTTTGCCAACTATGGCTTTCACCCAGTCTTCCTCCCGGATTTGGTGTCGGAATGCCCAGTACCAGCAACACAAGATGTGGTAACGTTCTTCGCTGCGAACAATAAGAAGCTTCAAGTGGCCATCAGTCGGGCCCAGGAAGACTACAGGAAAGCATTCAACAGGAAACGGAGAGGAGATCTGGTATTGCGGCCTGGGGAGAAGGTTTGGCTGGCGACGTCCAATCTAAAGATGCTTTGCCCGTCAAAGAAATTGGGACCCAAATTTATAGGCCCCTTCTGCATTAAACGGATGGTTAACGAAGTAGCCTACGAACTCGCCCTCCCTGACACGCTCAAGATCCACCCGGTCTTTCATGTGTCCCTTCTGAAGCCTGTGGTCCCAGATGCCTTCCCTGACCGGGAATCTAGACCCCCGGAAGCGGTAACGGTCGAAGGAGAAGAAGAGTTCGAGGTTGAAACAATCCTGAAGTGTCGAAGGAGGGGAGGCCAGACCCAATTCCTTATCAAATGGAAGGGCTATGGTCCTGAGGACAATTCTTGGGAACCAGCCCATAATGTCCATGCACCCAGACTTGTCCGGAGGTTCTTTCGCGATCACCCGTGGTGGAGAGATCGGGTGGGCATCCGGAGGTTGCCCGTAGGGGGGGGGCAATGTCAGGGATCCCCTCGATCCCCGCCGCGTTGGTCCCGGCGCAGGCGCAGTATGCCGCCCGGCGCAGGGACTCGAGCACTGGTTCCGGGCCGGCCGCGGCGTTCGAGTTCGCGCATGCGCAGTAGAAGCCGCGGCCGCCCGCTGGGCACCAATGGCAGCGCAGGGCGGGATATTTAAACGACCCTGAGCTGTCATTCAGGGCCTTCTGGTCTTTCCTGCATCCTGAATCCTGTGAACCTGTACCCTGTAAGTTATTGACCCGGATTGTACCTGACCTTGCTGTTTCTCCTATTCTGACCCTTGCTTTGCCTGACCTCTCTTCTGAATGCCCCCTATTGGATTTGACCTGCTGTTGCTGACCTGGCGTGTGACCCGACCATTCTATGCCCGCTGCCTTGTACCTTGCCGCCCTCTCTGTTACCGACCCGGCCCATCTGACCTTGCTCATCCATCCATCCCGTGCAGCGGGGTCTTCTGACCTCCTCACATCAGACTCTTCCCCGTGGGAGCCCCTTGCGCATACTGCTACCACTGACGGGCGCACCCAGTAGCCACGACCTGGTCTCAGGGAGCTCCAAGTCCATCCCCACCATCAGGGGCTCTGGTGAACAAGCACCCTGGGACTTAGACTCCGTGCGCTGGGGACGCCTATTCAGTGGAGTGCTAGTAGTACCGCCGGGCGGTCCCTTACACAGCAACAAAAGTAAGTCATGTGGAAAATGGTGGAGCTTTTAAAGTGGTAGCAAACTCGTTTTTTAAATTTTACCTTATAATAAAGCTTCTAAAACGTATACTTGGTGCGCATCTCTACATTTATAGTAATACAATATACACTTGTGAATCTTCTCAATACAAAAAGGCTAACAAACTACAACTTTATAATAAATAAGTGCAATCCACCATATGAAAAGTGAAACCAGACATAGAAAAAAAGTGAAAAAGTGCTCAGTCCAGCATATAATCTCCAAGATTCAATCAGTCTTGAAAGGTGATGAGCAAACGTGATTCCTCCACCAAATAAATGATCAGCCTCTTACCAAAAATATTGATTTCACTTTCCAAAGATCAATACACGCTTGTGTACTCGTTCTCAGAGCTCATCTCACTGAGGTGTCTGTCTCACCGCCTCCTCGGCATAATGTGACAGACACCAGAAGGAATCTTCTTGTGCAATAAACAGATATTCCCTCCAGAGAAGATCAAAGAACCGCAATGGTGTTATATCGTAGAACAATTTTTTTTTTAAATAAGCAGACACATATTCACATACATAAGAAGTATAGGAGCACATAAGAAACAGACACCAAAGCTTCGAGTATCAGCCAGGGGCGGACTGACAACTCATGGGGCCCCCGGGCAATAGGGGATCACGGGGCCCCTGTGTCCTTGCCCAAACTCAAAAAAGCCTATGAAAAAGGTACCAGGGGTATCTCATGTGGCCCCCTACTGACCCCGGGCCCTCGGGCAGTGACCAAGTTTCCAAATGGTCAGTCCGCCCCTGGTATCAGCATATATATGACATCACGGCTGGAGAGTATTGCTAGAGAGTTTTAATTCTTGGGAGGGTGCATGCGATCAGCACAGGACCAATCAGCACTGTCCAGACAAGGTCAGGGGTCCTGCAGTCTCATAGGACAATCAGAGGAGAATGAAAACTCCTCCTACAAGCTTTAACCAGTGCTCTGCTGGACACTGATAGAAGTTACAAGACTTCTCTACCTGCTGATGAGAAAAGATATTTAGCGGTTTATATTTACAAAAATTATTGCATTTCCATGTTTTGTGCTCTGCGGGACACCAGATATAGTGAACGCAGGGTCCTAGGAGACCAGATATAGTGAACGCAGGGTCCGGGGAGACCAGATATAGTGAATGCAGGGTCCGGGGAGACCAGATATAGTGAATGCAGGGTCCAGGGAGACCAGATATAGTGAATGCAGGGTGTGGGATACCAGATATAGTGAATGCAGGGTCCGGGGAGACCAGATATAGTGAATGCAGTGTCCAAGGAGACCAGATATAGTGAATGCAGGGTCCATGGAGACCAGTTATAGTGAACGCAGGGATCCGGGAGACCAGATATAGTGAACGCAGGGTCCGGGGAGACCAGATATAGTGAATGCGGGGTCCGGGGAGACCAGATATAGTGAATGCAGGGTCCTTGGTTTAGTAACACTTTAAATCTTGTTTAAATCATAGTGGTAGATTGAGTTGAACCCCATTTTTTGCACATTTCAGAAGCATTTTATATGAGCATTTTATAGTCAATGCACCCAACATTGTTTTGTTATTTCCTACTATTTGGCCATATGAACTGTATGACTCCTGGGAAATATAGGCATGCAGTAGTACCCTATTATAGGTTTTCCACCAGAAATAATTACCAACTCACATAGAAGCAGGGCTTTTTTCAGCTGAAACTTGGTGGAACTTCCACCACCTCTGGCTCAGGTCTTCTGCTCAACATGTTTCACCACCAATCAGCATTGTCAGGGGAATGGAGCACACAAGCATGCATTGATCTCTGGAAAGCGAGATCAATATTTTTGGTAAGAGGCTGATCATTTATTTGGTGGAAGAATCACATTTGCTCACCACCTTTCAAGATTTGATTGAATATGGGAGAATACATGTTGGACTGAGCACTTTTTCACTTTTTATATGGCTGGTTTCATGTTTCTTTGCATAGAAGCAGGGCTTTTTTTCAGCTGAAACTTGGTGCAACTCAGTTCCACCACCTCTGGTTCAGGTCTTCTACTCCCTGCTCACCACTATCACTTGTCAGCACAGAAGTCCGGTTTTCATTTGTTAAAGTGTTACTAAACACAGGGTCCTGGGTTTAGTAACACTTTAACAAATGAATCCAAAACCAAAGGAATTTTTCTGTCTGGCACATCTCTAGTTAACAGGCTACTATCTTTATTAAACATATAAACTTCGTTTTCCATTCCTTCCTACAATCTCTTAAAGCTTGGAAAGGCAGAAATCATGTTTAATGATTTTTGTGTCAATACACAGAACTTAACAAATACACAACACCAGCTACAGAAATGAGGAATGCACATTGGCACTTGTCTGACTTGCTGCAGCTTTAAATGCACATGTAGCACTACCCCCTTAGGACTTGCAATAGATTTGGGTCCCCCTATAGTCCTGCATGGCCAAGCAACATTCATTTTCCACAGACTTACATACTGGAGTCCAGGGGCGAACTGACAACTCATGGGGCCCCCAGGCAATAGGGGATCATGGGGCCCCTGTATCCTCTCCCACACTCAAACCACACCCAAACAAGCCTATGAAAGGTACCAGGGGCATCTCATGGGGCCCCTTACTGACCCCGGGCCCTCGGGCAATGCCCGACTTTCCAAATGGTCAGTCCACCCCTGCTGGAGTCAGTAATCATAATGGGTAGAACAGTGGCTAAATGGTCAGCACTTCCCCCTAGCAGCACTAGGGCCATTGGTTCAAATCCCAACCACAGCACCATCTGCCTGGAGTTTGCATGTTCTCCCTGTGCCTGCATGTGTT
Source organism: Staurois parvus (assembly GCF_062004578.1). Lineage (NCBI taxonomy): Eukaryota > Metazoa > Chordata > Amphibia > Anura > Ranidae > Staurois > Staurois parvus. The sequence continues at coordinate 12,887,850 of NW_028318294.1, read as the reverse complement.
TCCTCTGGGTACTCTGGTTTCCTCCCACACTCTAAAGACATAGTGGTAAGTTAATTGGATCCTGTCTAAATTGGCCCTAGTAAGTGTATGTATGAGTGTAAGTTAGGGACCTTAGATTGTACGCCCCTTGAGGGTTAGGGACTGATGTGAATGTACAATATATATGTAAAGCGCTGTGTAAACTGATAGCGCTATATAAGTGCCTTTAACATATTATCAGTGCTTGAGCTTGTTTTTGATGTTTTATTAAAAGGATTTTAATTTGGATGGGGTAAAGGGTGTATGGGATGCCCAATGGAACCGATACACTGAGGACAACAACTTCCTGGAACTATTTACAAGTCTCCACTGCAAAAACAGTCTCTTTTGGCGAGCTAGCCAGCATCTCCTGTAGTACCTACCCAGACCCCAGATAAACTCCTCTTCTTTACCCAGCTGTCTGGAGGTATCTCTGAGCAGGGGATCTGGTGCCTGTTAATTTAGCAAATTAGATAGCCCCAGTAGGTGGTGAATCTGGTTTCCCACTAGAGTGCTCCTTCCCCTATCTGGCCCAGGGTGCAGGCTTACTTACTCAGTCCTTCTCCTGTACTATCAGTGGGTCAGTGGCTGCTGCCAGGCCTTCTAGCTGGGCAGCTCCTTCCCTGCTACCCTGGTGGTCCTCACTCTGGGGGCCAGTGAGGGTCTGAGTTTTTGTGCTTCCTAGCTCCCCTGCCTGTAGTTGAACCCCTCTTTCCATCTGGGCCCCCAGGCACCTTCCTTCAGCTTCCTATTCTCTCTGTCTTCCACCCACACTCTCCTGCAGCTGAGCAGGTTCACTCACTTTTAAGGGTTGTCCTGGCCCCTTGCCAAGCCTCCTGTTGGGGATTGGCCAGGCTCCCTCAAAAGTGCAGTTCAGCCACTCCGCAGATCCACCCACTGCTTCTAGTCCTTTCTCTAAAGTTCTAGAGCAAGGGGAAATTCCAGAGGGCTGGTCTGCAGAGCCTCTCAGCTCTGACCATGATTTGAACCCTGCTTGCTATCACACCCAGGCTGATACTCAGCCCTCCTAGCTAACAATTGAGGTCTAGCTCCCCGTAGATGACTGCACACACTATTCACGGTGTAGAGTTAAATCAGAGGAAGCATTTTCAGTACAGAATAGAAGCCTGCACAACAGTGCAATACCGAATGTAGGACTGGAGTTCAGCTTTAAATATTGCAGCAAAGAATGTTAACAATTTCTTAGAGCATAGTAATTAGTTTTTAATTTTAAATAGTGCTGGGCTAGTTCTTTTTAACCTGGAGTTATGCTTTAAGTGAATGTATCAGTTCACTCATTTCTAAACAAGTCGCTGCTATCCATTTTGTCATGCCATTGTCGGCCTCTTCTGGATGTCCTCAGATTGTCCCACACAGTGGAATGATAATGACAGTGTCATTGTATGAATAAATGATAAATAATTATGCTTGGAAGCCTTTTCTGCAGCACATGGCAGCGTTTTTCCTGGTTGACAGTCATAAATATTTTAATGATGAACAAATCTACAAGGGCAGTAGAACATTATGAAGCTCAAACATCATATAAATAGCTTGTAAATTATTTGATTCAAAACATGGGTTATGCGCTTTTATACGAGTCAAGGAATTCCAAGGTGACTTTTAATACCCAAGCTAATAGTTAAGGGATATGTCATTTAAAGGGCCAATAAACAGCAATAGCTATTGTTAAGTAAAAGAGCATTCAGAGATAACTAAGGGTGTTGCTTTGGGATTTTCAACTCCATTATCTCATCATATCATGTAACAAAGAACAAATTAACAAGACTTCATGGGTTGCAGGCAATGCTATAGATGCACACTGTGCTGAGGAGCTTTAAAGGTACCTTTGACTTGATTATCTATATCAGTGGTCTCCAAAATATGGCCCAGGGGCCAGATAAAGCCCTTTGATTGCCTTCATCTAGACCAGGGGTCTCCAAACTTTCTAAACAAAGGGCCAGTTCACTGTCCCTCAAAATTTAGGCGGGCCGGACTGTGGCCAGCAGGAGCAGAATATGGTATTAGGGAGGAATAAATTCCCATTATTGGTATCAGGGGGAGGAATAGTACCCCATCATTGGTATCAGTGGGCAGAATAGTGCCCCATCACTGGTGTCAGTAGGAGGAATAGTGCCCCGTTGTTGGTGTCAGTAGAAGGAATAGTGCCCCATCATTGGTGTCAGTAGGAAAAATAGTGCCCCATCGTTGGTGTCAGTAGGAGGAAGAGTTCTCCATCATTGGTGTCAGTGTAAGGAATAGTGCCCCATCATTGGTATCAGTGGGAGGAATAGTGCCCCATCATTGGTGTCAGTGGGAGGAATAGTGCCCCATCATTGGTGTCAGTGGGAGGAATAGAGGCCCATCATTGATGTGAGTGGGAGAAATAGGGCCCCGTTGTCAGCATCAGTGGCAGTAACTATGCCCCACTGTTGCTGGCAGTGGGGGAAATAAGGGCCCAAGGGCCAGGTATAAGCAGGGAAAGGGCCACATCCAGCCCCCCGGCTGCAGTTTGGAGGCCTCTAGACCTTGGGGCACTCTTTCTCTCACTGATATGAGATACTATTCCTCCCACTAACACTAACTATGGGGCACTATTTTTCCTACTGACACCAGTAATGGGGTACTATTGTTCCTACAGACACCAATAATGTGGTACTATTTTTCCTACTGACACCAATGGTGGGGCACTATTCTTCCTACTAAAACAATGATGAGGTGTTATTCCTTCCACTGACACCAATGATGAGATACTATTCCTCCCACTGACACTAACTATAGGGCACTATTTTTCCTACTGACACCAGTAATGGGGTACCATTCTTCCTACTGACAGCTATAATGGGGTACTATTCTTCCTACTGACACTAATGATGGGGCACTAGTCTTCCTACTGACACCACTGATGGGTTGCTATTTCTCCCACTACCAATGATTAGGTATTATTCCTCCCACTGACACAAATGACGGGGCACTATTCTTTCTACTGACAGCAATGACGGGGTATTATTCCTCCTACTGAAACCAATGATGGGGAACTATTCTTCCTAATGACACCACTGATGGGCTACTATCCCTCCCACTACCAAGGACTGGGTACTATTCCTCCCACTACCAATGACTGGGTATTATTCCTCCTACTGACACCAATGATGGGGCACTTTGAAAGTAAGAAGTGAAGAGCCGACAGCTCATACCTTTGAAGTATTACTCTATTACATCAAGTAGAGTGTACAGGATAAACTGGCTTATGCATTTTGGCATTAATTCTTAATCATAGCCATTGGCTATGACTAAAGCCTATTACTGAAATGCATAAGCCAGTTTCTCCTGTACACTCTACTCAATGTAATAAGATAATTTTTCAGAAGGATGAGCTTTTCACTCCTTTCAAGTTGCTTCAGTGTTGTAAAGGGCACTATGAACAGGAGCAGGAGGGTGTACTATCTTTCTAGGGTGCTATCAGGGGCGGACTGACAACTCATGGGGCCCCCGGGCAATAGGGGATCATGGGGCCCCTGTGTCCTTGCCCAAACTAAAAAAAGCCTAAGAAAAAGGTACCAGGGGCATCTCATGGGGCCCCCTATTGACCCCGGGCCCTCGGGCAGTGCCCGAGTTTCCAAATGGTCAGTCTGCACCTGGGTACTATTCTTTCCACTGACACCAATGATGGGGTACTATTCTTCCCACTGACACCAAAGATGGGGTACTATTCCTCCTACTGAAACCAACATCCACCCCCACCTAAGGTCTAAAGGACAGTAAACTGGCCATTTGTTTGAAACGTTTACAGACTCCTGATCTAGACCAATTTACTTCTATTTATTTCAAAGCCTGCAAGTGAAAGATGGTTGAAAGATACTTGGTCATACATTACCACAGTAAAAAAAAAATTCTTTTAGGGTTCTAAAATATTCAGAAGGATATCGAATGGAAGATATGGAATTGTGGAGATCCCTTAAATACAGTATGTATAGTCTAATTGAGGTTTCACACCTTTTTTTTAGTTCTGTAATATGACACGCTATGTTTTTTAATTGATTTTACCATGGAAATGCCTAAAATATCTGTTTCTCATTGTAGAAAACCCCTGTTTGCCCTCTCTTTCCAGTACTCTATGGTTTGGAGACAGTAGACAAATCCTTCAGCTTTAGTATCTTCACACATAATTGTTGTTCAATGGGCAAAGTTCACCTACCTTGAATAATCAGAGGAAGCCTCTTTGATAAAATTCAGGGCTTCCCCTGAATGGTGGGGCATGCTAAAACCGATTCAATCTGTACTCGGCAGCAGAGGAGAAGTGTCTCATACTGCTGCTGGAGCAGTTTTTTTTACAGCAGCCCCAACAGTCAAATTGTTTTGGAATATAAATATTTTATTTGAACCAGCAATGCAAAAACAAACATTTAAAGTGATAGCAAGCATGGAATTCTACTTTAAACAGGGGCGGACTGACCATTTGGAAACTCGGGCACTGCCTGAGTGCCTGGGGCAGTAGGGGGCCCCATGAGATGCCCGTTGTACCTTTTTCATAGGCTTTTTTGAGTTTGGGCATGGACATAGGGGCCCCATGATCCCCTATTGCCCAGGGGCCCCACGAGTTGTCAGTCCGCCCCTGACTTTAAATTTAGGAAAACACTTTAGAATGAATCTCAGATCCTATATTAGTTTTGCATCTCATTATTTCTACAATGTCTGCAAATGTCTCCGTCTGTACTGGTAAACATTGTAACATTGAAAGTAATTTTCTGTTTCACATGACACTTTATACATTGACATTTCTCCTTAGACCCAGACCTGTCCAGACAGTATAGATACCTGCTGACTTGGCACCATCCACAGGCAGTTTAACACTTTGATAAGACACAAAAGAGAGTCGCTGCTCTCAGGCACAGCGCTTGACCAAGATCAGGCTCAGGTAAGTATTTGAGAGGCAGCAGAACTTGAAAGGTTTTTTACCTTAAAGTAGAGAATGAATTAAGGTAAAAAAAAAGCTTTTGGCTTTACAATCATTTTAAATATTTTTATATTGGCAACATGGTCACTTTTAGGAAAAGTGTTACAACAATAATGCAAAACACGCGCTCATTGAAAATACACCACACTTTTCCTGTAACAACACAAAGTAAAAAAAAAACTAATATCTATACTGTATATATATTTTATTATACGCAATACCAGAGATGGCTCCTGAACGTCAGGTATATTTCCCCACTTTTTTGGAGTTCCTTTAAAGGGGACAGGTTGAAGACATTTTTGCAGCATTCAGGGGTTCTCACATATGCAGGTTGAGGGGTTACGGGGTAGTCTACTTGGAGAGGAGTGCTCTCAGGATTGGTAAACCCTCATTTGAGACTTGGAGTTCGGAGACTTGAAGAGACTTTGAATGGGAAACAGCCCTGATTACAAGGACTTTGGTCCTGAACAGGTTAACCCATCGATATGAAAGTCCAAAAAAGGAACAAGAAACAGCCAACACTTGTCTGTAAGGTAGAGTGGAATGGTTCAGAGCTGTGAACAAGTGTGCACTGTCTGGGAAATCGAAAACAGTGTTTGCTGAGCTCCTGTTTGCAGCACCCTGAAACAGATGAGAATTTTACAGGATTACCGGTGATCTGAGCACTAAGTATGACAAAGATGCAGCCTGCAGTATTTGTATCAAGAGGAAGACAGACAACAGATGTTGCTCACTTGCTCATTCTGAGTTTAATGTAACAAACAGAAATGGATCACATTACACAGGTAATTACTTTCTATGAAGTGGCAGTGCAGGCCAAATGGAAAAGCACATCAATTTGTGTTAGAGAGTTAACATTACCAATATATAGGTTACTAAACAGAGAAGGTGATTGTCAGAACAAATGCAAAACTGAACAAAGATTGTAAGCTCCAAGGAGCAGGGCCCTCCTAACCCCAATTGTCTCATACTGAGGTGATGGTAAACCAGGGTGATTGCCCAATTGTCAATTATTAATGTGTAATAAAGCATAATTTTTGAAAATTTTTCTGAACATCGCATTCTGTCCATAACGTAGCCGCTTTCTTGTGAATCTCTTTTCACAAATCTCTTTTTTGCCCTCCTAACCCTCTTGTATTCAACTGTATTGTTTCTGTATTGTCTCCCTTTATATTGTAAAGCGCTGAGCAAACTGTTGATGCTATATAATCTGTATAATAATAATAATAAGATAGCATAAGCCAAATGTAACTATTCTGTTTTAACAGGAGAACAGAAAACACATTGCTCACTTGTTCACGTGAGCTAGTTGGTTGTTAGTCTCCTGAAATCACACTACAAATCTTTAGAGCTCCCTCTATCTGCAGCCTAGTAATAACATTACTGGGAGGTTTATTCATTTACTTGCTACATGAACCCGAAACCCTAGTACGGGACAGGAATATTGGCTGTGAGCCATCGTATTGCTTTTCATGATTTTTACCATTTACTTTTGCTGAAGGAAGCTGTTTTCTTGATTTTTGCAAAACAATAAAAACTGTTTTTAGTTTTACAAGCATCTGGCTGGTGATCCTGGGCACTTCATATTACAATATATATGAAGTATTGCAGCAATGCTACACCCTGCAATTCTCACAGCGGTAGAATCTTAAGGACTAAAGAAATGTACTTTACAGAGCCTAATGGAGGGCAAATGAAACTTATTGTTTTATTGAAATCAGGGAAGGTGATTAGCTGAAAAAGAAAGCCTGCTGAAAAAATTAATTGAGAACCTGACCTTCAAATAGAAAATACTTAAAACTGTGTTATAATCAGCTTATACAGACATGCATGTATTTGGTTTAATAACTTCGCTTTTCTTTTTTCCTTATTAATTAAAACAAAAATCTTGGCTATTTTATTTGCTTGGGTGACACAAACATTATTCATAAAAATATCAATTATCTCTTCTGAATGGACTTCCTTTCAGTTATCAATGTCTCCAAATGCTAAGCAGATCTGTGGAAAGATTAACAGCTAGACATTGGCACTTGCTTGACTCGAAGTAACAAAGTATCTTTTACTGTTCTACAAGTGAAGTCAGCTCTGGGTTCGGGACCTGCACTTGCCCTCTGGAAATGGATATGAGTGAGTCATGTTGTAGCTGAGCAAATTTCAATCAAAGATCTTCGTGATTAAAGTACCTTCCACAAAGGGTAGAGGGAAGATTTTAATTAGTTGAAAAGACCCCTCGTAGTCCTTGGCTTTCACCTCCATTGCAGAATTGAAAAAGCCGTTCTGTCTGGAAACTTTTGTAGAATGTCTGCTACAAAGATAATTATATATATTTAGGCCTTGCACTTTGTAGTAATGTCTGGCAAGCACTTAGATTATAGCCGTTAGCGGTTTAGCCTAGCCAAGCTAGAGCACGCTGGTTTCTTATTGGTTGTAATGGATTGCTGTGCTGAGAACTTCGATTAAAGTTAAGTAAAATCAATCTGTGAATTATGAATTCCAGAATGTCCAATACACATCAAATGACCGTGTCACTACATCCCATAAAAAGAAGATGATGAAGGCTTACCTTTTCAGTGTTGAATACCTTACTCCAGGGCAGGGGCGGACTGACAACTCATGGGGCCCCTGGGCAATAGGGGATCATGGGGCCCCTGTGTCCTTGCCCAAACTCAAAAAAGCATATGAAAAAGGTACCAGGGGCATCTCATAGGGCCCCCTACTGACCCCAGGCCCTCGAGCAGTGCCCGAGTTTCCAAATGGTCAGTCCGCCCCTGCTCCAGGGGAGTCTCTAGGGTTGGTGTCACCCCTCTGACGATCCCCACAGGATGGATCAAATCAGAGTCCAATCCATTATGCTCTCCAATCCACAGATCCGATCCATCTTGCGGGGATCGTCGGCTTGCAACCTATACGGGGTTAACTGATCTTTCCACATCGGTCCGGTCTGCACATGCTCAAGAAGTGATGTCAGATGGAGGAGGTTCCTGCTATCACGGCCGCATTTCTTGGTTACAGACAAGTCCCGGATCTTGCACAGCCTTAACTAGATCAGTTAATCCCGTATTGGTTGCAAGCCAACTATCCCCACAAGATGGATCGGATCTGCGGACTGGGGAGCATAATGGATCGGACTCCGATCCATTATGCTCAATCCGCAGATCTGATCCATCTTGAGGGGATCGTTGGCTTGCTTTAAAACTTTCCTTTTCATGGAGCTTGTGGAGAGGATCCGATGTCACCCCATGCGATAGGTGTCACCCGTTGCGGAGCGCAACCCCCGCACCCACCTAGGGACTCCACTGCCTTACCCCCTCCAAAAAAATGTGGTCACAGAATTAAAAAAATCTGCACGTCATAGTCAGAGGTTGGCTTGGAGACCAGTAGTTATAGCTAGGGCTTTTTACCAGCGGGAATGTGGGGGAACGCAGTTCCAGCACCTCCAGAACTGAATGTATGTAATGGCAAGAGGTGCTGGGGTGTGCTGGAGAGTCTATTGCTCCTGGCTACTGGGGGGTCTATTGTTTCAGGGGGTCTATTGCTGCTGGCTACTGGGAAATCTATTGTTGCAAGGGGTCTATTTTTGCTGGAGGGGGATCTATTGTTGCTGGAGGGTTGATTGTTGCTGAAAGGGATCTACTTTTGATGAATGAGTCTATTGTTGCTGGCTGCTCAGCTTTTTTTTTGATAGTCCACTGTCCCCCCTTCCGCTACAGAACTGGGTTTAAAAAGCCATTTGAGAACAAACTGTTTCCCCCTCAAAAAAAATTACCTCAGTCATACAGACACTTTAAGTTGATTTTTAATTCTTATTTTTAATTATTGTCACACATTATTATTATTATACAGTATTTATAATGCGCCAATAGTTCGCTCAGCTCTGTACATTACAACATGTGACAGAAAAATAACAATACAATGTAAAACATGAGGGGATCGAGGGCCCTGCTCTTTCGAGCTTACAATCTAGGAGGGAGGGGATGGTGGCACAGAAGGAGATAGCTGTGGGGGATGGAGTGGTAGGAAGAGTGGAGGAGGTCGGCAAGTTAGCAGGGGGTGGGGTAGGATCCCTGAAGAGGTGGGTTTTCAGGGTGCGCATAAAGAAGAGGAGAGTAGGTGATAATCTGATGGGTTGGGGCAGGGAGTTCCAGAGGATGGGTGACACCCTGGAGAAGTCCTGGAGGCGGGCATGGGAGGAGGAGACCAGGGAACTAGAGAGAAGGAGGTCTTGTGAGGAGCGGAGTGTGCGTGCTGGGTGGTACTTGCATATTAGGTCAGAGATGTAGTTAGGGGCAGTATGGTGGACAGCTTTGTACGTCAGTGTTAGGATTTTGAATTTGATCCGTTGCGCAATCGGAAGCCAGTGGAGGGATTGGCAGAGGGGGGTGGCGGAAACGGAGCACACATGTTAAAAAACACTTTGATATCTGATGCAATAGGCTGCGCACACCTATGATTGTTGTATATCTAACCAGGGGTGGACTGACAACTCATGGGGCCCCTGGGCAATAGGGGATCATGGGGCCCCTGTGTCCTTGCCCAAACTCAAAAAAGCCTATGAAAAAGGTACCAGGGGCATCTCATGGGGCCCCCTACTGACCCCTGGCCCTCGGGCAGTGCCCCAGTTTCCAAATGGTCAGTCCGCCCCTGTATCTAACTATATATACTGATAACGTGCATTATATTGCAGCAGTGCATTGTTATAATGTGCTTACATTTATATATTTGAGTTGTGGCCGTGGGCTGCTATCTGTTGTGATCTTGCTGTGTCATTAGACACAGGCGCAGCGGGCACCCACCAATACTGTAAATGGGGGGGTGCTTCAGAACTATCTGCCTATAGACTCCTGAGATGTAAATCCAGCCCTGTTCACAGCATGTTCTTTATAATGGAAAAAAAAAGACGATGAAAGGACTATAATAAGTGGAAACTATATCTTAGAGGTGCAGCACATCAGGTGTTGATGGAAATATCGAAGCCTACAAAGCACGTTGTACCTGCACTCTTTTGTAAAGCCATAAATCATGCAAATTGTGACTAAATAAAACTGAACTCCAGAAAGAGATAATTAATGTAGTTATATAAAATACTAAAATATAATAAAATGTAGAAAGTGTAACCATTCATTTTATGTACTTGTAGTCCACTGTACAGCAGCACACAGACTTGGAAAGGGAAGGAAGCACTAGGAGCCCATCAGCTATGCTGCATGCTCATGAGCTGACTAGGGATAAGCCAAATGTTGGCAATTTGGGAGTCTGAATGAACTTTAGCCTGTTTGACTCCCTTTTCAGCAGGAGCCGTGCATCTCATATAGTATTTATATCACATCTATATACAGCATGAAAATTTCTCACTGTGACTGGTTCCAAAGGTCCCTAGAAAGCTCAGTCCCACTGCCCATTGCCCAAATGTTGCAACTGGCCTTTTTATTTTGTGCATTGATACATGCTCCCCAGGGCAGTTCTCACCTCCAAGTTTTTTTTTTATGTCCCCTTGCCTATTAGTCTCGAAAATGGGAAGTTTAGACAGATTTGGCTCTCATTAAAGCTACTCTATAGGGAAAACATTTTTTTTATAATAAACATGTCATACTTACCTGCTGGGTACAACCACAGAGCCACCCCGATACTCCTCTTCCTGGGTCCCCCACCTGTAACCCCCCCCTGAGAGCCCCCAGAGCAAGCCGCTTGCTATGGGAGATTTTGCGTGGGCTTGATCCCAAGCCGTGCATTGTATGTCCATTGACACAGTCAATGCAGCTCTGCCCTGCCTCACCCCCATCTTACCTCACTGGCTGTGATTGACAGCAGCAGGAACCAATGGCCGCCACAGCTGCCCTGATCTCCAGTGAGGAGAGAGGGAGCAGAGAGAGCCACTGCTTTTGGGCACAGAGCGGGATTGAGAATTGGCTCTGGTAAATATAGGGGGGAGGGGGGGAGCTGAACACAGAAGTTTTTTTTACCTTAATGCAGAAAATATATTAAGGTCAAAACTGTCTACCTTTCGAACCACCTTAATTCCAATGGGGTTCAGGTCTGGCATTCAAACTTCTTTGAAGCTTGCTTAAACCTGCTTGAACCAAACCCAGGACAGTTATGCTCATCACTTGTGCTGACTAGGACCAAGCTGACGGAAGGAGAAGCAGTGTGAGAAGGGATATCTACTGTCGTTCTTCCTTCGCTGTCCAATCATAATTTGGGGAAGGGAGGTGACTGAGCTTAATTGCTTTGCTTCAGCTTGGCAAAGTAAGGTCAGCAGGTTGGCAGTGCTAAAGGACTGGAGACAGATACAAATCCTTTGCAGGTAAATCAGCTTCCCTATATGTTTGCCAATGGTGAATTCAGCTGGTTGCTTGGAATCCAGCATTAGTAATTAGGTAAAGGCTTACAAATCTAACACATTTAAGGAATAAAGTGCCAAGACATTGCCCTGGCCATATGGTACCAACACCTATTATCTATGGCAGGGGTCTCCCTTTTCAAACAAGGGGCCAATTTACTGTCCTTCAGACTTTAGGGGGCCAGATTGTGGCCAGTGGGGGTAGAAAATGTCCCGGCTCAGCAATAGTGAAAATAAACATGGACTCAGGGTTGGTAGTCAGTAGGAGGAGTAGTGCTCCATCATTGGTTTTGGTGGGAAGAATAGTGCCTCATATCAGTGGGAGGAATAGTGCCCCAAGGGCCAGATAAAGGAAAGCAAGGGGCCACATCAGGCCCTTGGGCCACAGTTTGGAGACCCCTGATATATGGCATTCATTTAGCTAGGCCAGATACACTGGATTGCCTGGGACTAGGTAAATAAAGTTAAATGCTCATCTCCTTTTTAAATAACCCATTAGAGAGTATAATAAAATCTGCTGATGTAGGAACTTTGAACCATCTAACTTGCATTTTGGCATTTTATTTTTACTAAATACACCGACTGACACTAATGGTCTCATTCCTCGGTGAGTTTTATTCTGAGTTTTCCTTCTCATGATCCCCTGTAGATAATCCTGTGCCTGAAAGGTTTATGGCTCAGCATTCATACACCGTGTTACTCTCTGAGAGTGCCTTTCCTCCTGATATTTATGACACATTTCTAGACTACTTCCAGAACTCTGATGGGGACATAAATACGGTGTAGAGCTTCTGATGTCAGTCTAACTCAGGCCATGTTATTTTCTGTTTTAGTTTGAGAAATGGTGCATGGAGTGAGTTTTCAAATAAAGTACATTTTCATTAATCTTGCACTCTCTAGTTCTGACATAAAGATCTGTTAAAGATATAAAAAGTGATGATCCTCCCAGAGTTGACTTAGTAAGAGTGAAAACTAACAAAACGTTGTTATTGTTAGTTGAGTGAAGGCGATGGGCATAAAGTATAACTGAAACTGTAATTCAGACATTACATCTAATTATAGACCTCAGATTATATACTCAGGGGCCACTTTATTGGGTACACCTTGCTAGTGCCAGTAAAATATCCCCCACACCATTACACCACCACCACCAGCCTGAACCGCTGATACAAGGCAGGATGGATCCATGCTTTCATTTTGTTTACGTCAAATTCTGACCCACACAAATCTATCTCTCAACCCCCCCCCCCACCTCACCCACTCAGTCTCCGCCCGAATCACACACCTACTGAGCGACATATCAGACTGGATGTCGCTCCACTTCCTTAAACTGAACCTCTCCAAAACCGAGTTTCTTGTCTTCCCCCCAGCCCGGACACCACCCCCCATTGACTTCTCCGTCACATCCAACAAAGCCACCATCAAACCCGCCCCGCAGGCCAGAGTACTTGGTGTCATTCTGGACTCCAACCTATCCTTCCAGCCCCAAGTCCAATCTTTAACAAACTCGTGCAGACTCCACCTCCGCAACATCGCCAAAATCCGCACGTTCCTAACCCCAGAAACCACTAAACAGCTCATCCACTCCCTCATCATATCACGACTCGACTACTGCAACTCCCTCCTCACTGGCCTGCCTCGCCGCTGGCTATCCCCGCTTCAGTCGAACCTGAATACGGCTGCCAGACTCATTCACCTTTCCAACCGCTCCATCTCCGCCACCCCCCCTCTGCCAATCCCTCCACTGGCTTCCGATTGCGCAACGGATCAAATTCAAAATCTTAACACTGACGTACAAAGCTGTCCACCATACTGCCCCAAACTACATCACCGACCTAATATCCAAGTACCACCCAGCACGCACACTCCGCTCCTCACAAGACCTCCTTCTCTCTAGTTCCCTGGTCTCCTCCTCCCATGCCCGCCTCCAGGACTTCTCCAGGGTGTCACCCATTCTCTGGAACTCCCTGCCCCAACCCATCAGATTATCACCTACTCTCCTCTCCTTTAGGCGCACCCTGAAAACCCATCTCTTCAGGGAAGCCTACTCCACCCCCTGCTAACCTGCCGACCTCCTCCACTCTTCCTACCACTCCATCCCCCACAGCTATCTCCTCCTGTACCAATATCCCCTCCCTCCTAGATTGTAAGCTCGAAAGAGCAGGGCCCTCAATCCCCTCATGTTTTGCATTGTATTGGTATTGTTCTGTCACATGTTCTGTCCTCCTTTGTAATGTACAGTGCTGAGCGAACCATTGGCGCTTTATAAATACTGTATAATAATATTAATAATAATATATGAATGTCGCAGCAACCAGTCTGCCCGTTCTCCTCTGACATCAACAAGGCATTTTCGTCCACACAACTGCCACTCACTGGATATTTTCTCTTTTTCGGACCATTCTCTGTAAACCCTAGAGATGGTTGTACGTGAAAATCCCAGAAGATCAGAAGTTTTTGAAATACTCAGACCAGCCCGTCTTGCACCAACAATCATGTCACATTCAAAGTCACTTAAACCCCCTTTCTTCCCCATTCTGATGCTCGGTTTGAACTTTAGCAAGTTGTTTCACCATGTCTACATGCCTAAATGCATTTAGTTGCTGCCATTGGATTGGCTGATTAGCAATTAGCAATTTGTGTTACCACGTAATTGAACAGGCGTACCTAATAAAGTGGCCGATGAGTGTATGTTTCCACGGTTCTCAGCTCCCAGGCCTCATTGGACTCTTACTACTTTCTACTATTAGCACAGGTGCAAGGATGTAAATGGGCCTATATCTTCCATGGTTGACACTGGCCCATATGCAGTACAAATATATATGGATGCCAAACACCAAACAACAATAAAACTTCCTGTAACAACTCTAACTTATCCATTGAGCCCATGATCCATTCCTCTCTGCTAAGCTTAATCCCCAGGTGGCTTTCTGCCCTCTATGTGGTTTGTCGAGACCTACACTCACACATTGTCTATGGTCATGTCAACCCATATCGAACTACTGGGGTGAGGTGACCACTTTCATACATTACCGCCTCTCAAAAGATCCCCTTCTCCTGCTTTTTGGATACGGCACCCCGGCTTCTCAATCCTCAATACCTGAGGGGAGGAGTTCACATCACATGCCTTAGATCATTATCTATCTATAAATACCACTTCCTTCAATACAAAAAGTGACAAGTTCAAAGATTCAACTAAGACAAAATCTTAAATCCCCATAGCACAAATAACACCTTCACCCTTGAAGATGTGAAACAATAATATATAAAAAATGTGCAAAAATTTATACAATCCACCCCATAAAACAAATACCTATATTTGCTATAAGTGTTCAAAATATATAAAAAAGTCCAAAAAGAAATAAATATAAATCCAAAAATTATGAAAAAATATAAAAATGAAATTTTTATATTTTTTCATAATTTTTGGATTATTTTTATATTTTTTCATAATTTTTGGATTTATATTTATTTCTTTTTGGACTTTTTTATATATTTTGAACACTTATAGCAAATATAGGTATTTGTTTCATGGGGTGGATTGTATAAATTTTTGCACATTTTTTATATATTATTAGATCATTATCTGCCTGCTTACCAGTTTGCATGTTCTCCCTGTGCCTGTGTGGGTTTTCTCCAGGTACTCCAGTTTCCTTGCACACTCCAAAGATATGCTAGTAAGTAAATTGGTCCTTATATGTGTACTGTGTGTATGAATGTGAGTTAGGGACCTTAGACTGTAAGTTCCTTCAGGGCAAGGTATGATGTGAATATGCAATGTAAATTGATGGTGCTATGCAAGTACCTGTAATAATAATAATAATTAGAGATGAGCGAAGAAATGAAAAATTCGATTCGACTGATTCGGCGAATTCGTGGACAATATTCGATTCGAGTCGAATAAATTCGCTGTGAATTTAACTTAAAAAAGGGTGTTTCTAGGCTTCAGAGAGACTTAATATTAGTGCAGAACACTGTACCTTTAATTTAAATGCCCTTGGAGTCTGCTGGGGAAGAGAAATAATACTGTCAGTCAGTATGACATGCAGATGAGTGCCGTCGATCTTAGAATCACCGCACACTTCACTCATTTGGGCAGTCACGGGGCCAAAACCAGAGTGTGGAGCCACAGTGTGGCGGTGGAGGCAGCAGCAATGGGAGGCCATACAGCACCCTATGACAAAAATGGAAACCACCAGCAGTGTGAGGAGACCTGAAAGTGGCACATGGCAGAGTGTGGCGATAGAGACAGCAGCAATGGGAGGCCGTACAGGGACCCATGACACACTCTGGACCTGGCAGCAGCATGAGGAGGCGGTACAGGGGCCCATGACAGATTACGGGCCTGGCAGCAGCATGAGGAGTCGGTACAGGGGCCCATGGCAGATTACGGGCCTGGCAGCAGCAATGGGAGGCCGTACAGGGACCCATGACACACTCTGGACCTGGCAGCAGCATGGGGAGGCGGTACAGGGGCCCATGACAGATTACGGGCCTGGCAGCAGCATGAGGAGTCGGTACGGGGGCCCATGACACACTCTGGACCTGGCAGCAGCATGAGGAGGCGGTACAGGGGCGCATGACAGATTACGAGCCTGGCAGCAGCAACTTGGACAGGAGGACGTTCAGCTTCTGCACCGTCGGGTGCGTGCTCGCAAACTGTTGTCTCTTGGAAACGGATTCCAAGAAAGACTGCTGACGG
The DNA here is from genome assembly GCF_062004578.1 of Staurois parvus. NCBI lineage: Eukaryota > Metazoa > Chordata > Amphibia > Anura > Ranidae > Staurois > Staurois parvus. The sequence goes on along the minus strand of NW_028318294.1, from coordinate 12,871,839 downwards.
AATCCGTGAAGAGGAGTAGCAGGAGAAGGAGCATCTGAACGAGCGGAATATGCCAACAAGCGACAACAGTGGCCCATGACAGATTACGGGCCTGGCAGCAGCATGAGGAGTCGGTACGGGGGCCCATGGCAGATTACGGGCCTGGCAGCAGCTATGGGAGGCCCGTAATCTGCCAGCACCCTATGACAAAAAATGGAACCCACCAGCAGTGTGAGGAGACCTGAAAGTGGCACATGGCAGAGTGTGGCGATGGAGACAGCAGCAATGGGAGGCCGTACAGGGACCCATGAGAGACTCTGGACCTGGCAGCAGCATGAGGAGGCGGTATAGGGGCCCATGGCAGATTAGGGGCCTGGCAGCAGCTATGGGAGGCCCGTAATCTGCCAGCACCCTATGACAAAAAATGGAACACACCAGCAGTGTGAGGAGACCTGAAAGTGGCACATGGCAGAGTGTGGCGATGGAGGCAGCAGCAATGGGAGGCCGTACAGGGACCCATGAGAGACTCTGGACTTGGCAGCAGCATGAGGAGGCGGTATAGGGGCCCATGGCAGATTAGGGGCCTGGCAGCAGCTATGGGAGGCCCGTAATCTGCCAGCACCCTATGACAAAAAATGGAACACACCAGCAGTGTGAGGAGACCTGAAAGTGGCACATGTTTGGGGCATGATTCATGGCGGATTTAGTCAGTTGTGTCAGGAACTGGTGGTTTGAAATCCAGACTAATCCACGCCTGATTCATTTTCACAAACGTGAGTCTCTCCACACTTTGGGTGGACAGTCGTGTCCTCCGCGGAGTTGCAATACCTCCTGCCGCACTAAACACGCGCTCCGATGCCACGCTACTGGCCGGGCATGACAGCCTTTCAAGGGCAAATTCAGCTAGTTGGGACCAAAGGTCAAGTTTCGTTGCCCAGTAGTCAAGGGGATTGTCTACCTCGGTTGGCAGGGTGCTGTCCAAGTAGGCCTAAGCCTGTTGTTTGAGGTCCTGCTCCAGGTCCACCTGATGCTGCTGCTGCTGCTGCGGCTGGTTAGTAGTTTCCTCACTGCGCTGGTGAAGAAAGCTACTCATCATCGACTGCAGACTGAGGCAGCCGCTGCTGGTGGAGCTGCCACTGCTCCTACCACCCCACCCCTCCCCTGCTGCCATGGCAGCGGAACACGAGCGCACAGGGCCCACAGTGTCTGAGGATGGACGTTGGCGCAGACAGGCAGAGACCAGCTGACTACATAGGTGTTTTTTATAGTACGTTATTTTGGCCTCCCTCTCAGCAGGTGTGAAAAAGGCCACCATTTTTGAACGGTAGCGAGGGTCCAACAAGGTGGACAGCCAAAAGTCATCCCTCTGTCTGATGGTTATTATTCGGCTGTCGCTACGCAAGCAACCGAGCATGCTATGGGCCATTTGTGCCAAGGAATGCGAGGGACTCCCTGCCTCCATCTCCACAGCATACTGCCACGGTGCGTCTAGGTCCTCTGTCTCCTCTTCCTCCTCCTCTACCAGATGCTCCTGCTCCTCCACTCCTGTCCGCTGAGTGGAAAAACCACCCATTTCACTCAATAATTCCTGAGCACCAATGTCCTCCTCTACCTCCTCCTCTTCTTCCAGTCCTGCCCCCACAGGGGCCATGTGGCGTTGAGATCTGTGCGCCACGTCTACCGCACCCTGACCAGCCATTGTTAACAGCATTTGTTCCAGGACGTGCAACAGAGGAATGACGTCGTTCATCCCATAGTCCTGCCGACTCACGAATAGCGTGGCCTCCTCAAAGGGCCTGAGCAAGCGCAGGTGTCACGCATGAGCTGCCAATGGCTGACATCTAAGTTACACAGGGAGTACCTTTATCTGCTTTTAACATCAGGAAATCTGTGATGGCCTTTTGCTGTTCGTAAAGGCGGTCTAACATATGTAGGGTTGAATTCCACCTTGTTGCAACGTCACAGCATGAGGAGTCGGTATAGGGGCCCATGGCAGATTAGGGGCCTGGCAGCAGTTATGGGAGGCCCATAATCTGCCAGCACCCTATGACAAAAAATGGAACACACCAGCAGTGTGAGGAGACCTGAAAGTGGCACATGGCAGAGTGTGGCGATGGAGACAGCAGCAATGGGAGGCCGTACAGGGACCCATGAGAGACTCTGGACCTGGCAGCAGCATGAGGAGGCGGTATATAGGGGCCTACGGCAGATTAGGGGCCTGGCAGCAGCTATAGGAGGCCCGTAATCTGCCAGCACCCTATGTCAAAAAATTCAACACACCAGCAGTGTGTGAGGAGACCTGAAAGTGGCACATGGCAGAGTGTGGCGATGGAGACAGCAGCAATGGGAGGCCGTACAGGGACCCATGACAGACTCTGGACTTGGCAGCAGCATGAGGAGGCGGTATATAGGGGCTTATGGCAGATTAGGGGCCTGGCAGCAGCTATAGGAGGCCCGTAATCTGCCAGCACCCTATGTCAAAAAATTCAACACACCAGCAGTGTGAGGAGACCTGAAAGTGGCACATGGCAGAGTGTGGCGATGGAGACAGCAGCAATGGGAGGCCGTACAGGGACCCATGACAGACTCTGAACTTGGCAGCAGCATGAGGAGGCGGTATATAGGGGCCCATGGCAGATTAGGGGCCTGGCAGCAGCTATAGGAGGCCCGTAATCTGCCAGCACCCTATGTCAAAAAATTCAACACACCAGCAGTGTGAGGAGACCTGAAAGTGGCACATGGCAGAGTGTGGCGATGGAGACAGCAGCAATGGGAGGCCGTACAGGGACCCATGAGAGACTCTGGACTTGGCAGCAGCATGAGGAGGCGGTATATAGGGGCCCATGGCAGATTAGGGGCCTGGCAGCAGCTATGGGAGGCCCGTAATCTGCCTGCACCCTATGTCAAAAAATTTAACACACCAGCAGTGTGAAGAGACCTGAAAGTGGCACATGGCAGCAGAGTGTGGCGATGGAGACAGCAGCAATGGGAGGCCGTACAGGGACCATGACAGACTCTGGACTTGGCAGCAGCATGAGGAGGCGGTATATAGGGGCCCATGGCAGATTAGGGGCCTGGCAGCAGCTATGTGAGGCCCGTAATCTGCCTGCACCCTATGTCAAAAAATTTAACACACCAGCAGTGTGAAGAGACCTGAAAGTGGCACATGGCAGCAGAGTGTGGCGATGGAGACAGCAGCAATGGGAGGCCGTACAGGGACCATGACAGACTCTGGACTTGGCAGCAGCATGAGGAGGCGGTATATAGGGGCCCATGGCAGATTAGGGGCCTGGCAGCAGCTATGTGAGGCCCGTAATCTGCCTGCACCCTATGTCAAAAAATTTAACACACCAGCAGTGTGAAGAGACCTGAAAGTGGCACATGGCAGCAGAGTGTGGCGATGGAGACAGCAGCAATGGGAGGCCGTACAGGGACCCATGAGAGACTCTGGACTTGGCAGCAGCATGAGGAGGCGGTATATAGGGGCCCATGGCAGATTAGGGGCCTGGCAGCAGCTATGTGAGGCCCGTAATCTGCCTGCACCCTATGTCAAAAAATTAAACACACCAGCAGTGTGAAGAGACCTGAAAGTGGCACATGGCAGCAGAGTGTGGCGATGGAGACAGCAGCAATGGGAGGCCGTACAGGGACCCATGAGAGACTCTAGACTTGGCAGCAGCATGAGGAGGCGGTATATAGGGGCCCATGGCAGATTAGGGGCCTGGCAGCAGCTATGTGAGGCCCGTAATCTGCCTGCACCCTATGTCAAAAAATTAAACACACCAGCAGTGTGAAGAGACCTGAAAGTGGCACATGGCAGCAGAGTGTGGCGATGGAGACAGCAGCAATGGGAGGCCGTACAGGGACCATGACAGACTCTGGACTTGGCAGCAGCATGAGGAGGCGGTATATAGGGGCCCATGGCAGATTAGGGGCCTGGCAGCAGCTATGTGAGGCCCGTAATCTGCCTGCACCCTATGTCAAAAAATTTAACACACCAGCAGTGTGAAGAGACCTGAAAGTGGCACATGGCAGCAGAGTGTGGCGATGGAGACAGCAGCAATGGGAGGCCGTACAGGGACCATGACAGACTCTGGACTTGGCAGCAGCATGAGGAGGCGGTATATAGGGGCCCATGGCAGATTAGGGGCCTGGCAGCAGCTATGTGAGGCCCGTAATCTGCCTGCACCCTATGTCAAAAAATTAAACACACCAGCAGTGTGAAGAGACCTGAAAGTGGCACATGGCAGCAGAGTGTGGCGATGGAGACAGCAGCAATGGGAGGCCGTACAGGGACCCATGAGAGACTCTAGACTTGGCAGCAGCATGAGGAGGCGGTATATAGGGGCCCATGGCAGATTAGGGGCCTGGCAGCAGCTATGTGAGGCCCGTAATCTGCCTGCACCCTATGTCAAAAAATTAAACACACCAGCAGTGTGAAGAGACCTGAAAGTGGCACATGGCAGCAGAGTGTGGCGATGGAGACAGCAGCAATGGGAGGCCGTACAGGGACCATGACAGACTCTGGACTTGGCAGCAGCATGAGGAGGCGGTATATAGGGGCCCATGGCAGATTAGGGGCCTGGCAGCAGCTATGGGAGGCCCGTAATCTGCCAGCACCCTATGTCAAAAAATTCAACACACCAGCAGTGTGTGAGGAGACCTGAAAGTGGCACATGGCAGAGTGTGGCGATGGAGAAAGCAGCAATGGGAGGCCGTACAGGGACCCATGAGAGACTCTGGACCTGGCAGCAGCATGAGGAGGCGGTATATAGGGGCCTATGGCAGATTAGGGGCCTGGCAGCAGCTATGTGAGGCCCGTAATCTGCCTGCACCCTATGTCAAAAAATTAAACACACCAGCAGTGTGAAGAGACCTGAAAGTGGCACATGGCAGCAGAGTGTGGCGATGGAGACAGCAGCAATGGGAGGCCGTACAGGGACCCATGAGAGACTCTAGACTTGGCAGCAGCATGAGGAGGCGGTATATAGGGGCCCATGGCAGATTAGGGGCCTGGCAGCAGCTATGTGAGGCCCGTAATCTGCCTGCACCCTATGTCAAAAAATTAAACACACCAGCAGTGTGAAGAGACCTGAAAGTGGCACATGGCAGCAGAGTGTGGCGATGGAGACAGCAGCAATGGGAGGCCGTACAGGGACCATGACAGACTCTGGACTTGGCAGCAGCATGAGGAGGCGGTATATAGGGGCCCATGGCAGATTAGGGGCCTGGCAGCAGCTATGTGAGGCCCGTAATCTGCCTGCACCCTATGTCAAAAAATTTAACACACCAGCAGTGTGAAGAGACCTGAAAGTGGCACATGGCAGCAGAGTGTGGCGATGGAGACAGCAGCAATGGGAGGCCGTACAGGGACCATGACAGACTCTGGACTTGGCAGCAGCATGAGGAGGCGGTATATAGGGGCCCATGGCAGATTAGGGGCCTGGCAGCAGCTATGTGAGGCCCGTAATCTGCCTGCACCCTATGTCAAAAAATTTAACACACCAGCAGTGTGAAGAGACCTGAAAGTGGCACATGGCAGCAGAGTGTGGCGATGGAGACAGCAGCAATGGGAGGCCGTACAGGGACCATGACAGACTCTGGACTTGGCAGCAGCATGAGGAGGCGGTATATAGGGGCCCATGGCAGATTAGGGGCCTGGCAGCAGCTATGTGAGGCCCGTAATCTGCCTGCACCCTATGTCAAAAAATTTAACACACCAGCAGTGTGAAGAGACCTGAAAGTGGCACATGGCAGCAGAGTGTGGCGATGGAGACAGCAGCAATGGGAGGCCGTACAGGGACCCATGAGAGACTCTAGACTTGGCAGCAGCATGAGGAGGCGGTATATAGGGGCCCATGGCAGATTAGGGGCCTGGCAGCAGCTATGTGAGGCCCGTAATCTGCCAGCACCCTATGTCAAAAAATTTAACACACCAGCAGTGTGAAGAGACCTGAAAGTGGCACATGGCATGAGAGACTCTGGACCTGGCAGCAGCAGGAGGAGGCGGTATAGGGGCCCATGGCTGATTAGGGGCCTGGCAGCAGCTATGTGAGGCCCGTTATCTTGCAGCACCCTATGTCAAAAAATTTAACACACCAGCAGTGTGAAGAGACCTGAAAGTGGCACATGGCAGCAGAGTGTGGCGATGGAGACAGCAGCAATGGGAGGCCGTACAGGGACCCATGAGAGACTCTGGACCTGGCAGCAGCAGGAGGAGGTGGTATATAGGGGCCCATGGCAGATTAGGGGCCTGGCAGCAGCTATGTGAGGCCCGTAATCTGCCTGCACCCTATGTCAAAAAATTTAACACACCAGCAGTGTGAAGAGACCTGAAAGTGGCACATGGCAGCAGAGTGTGGCGATGGAGACAGCAGCAATGGGAGGCCGTACAGGGACCATGACAGACTCTGGACTTGGCAGCAGCATGAGGAGGCGGTATATAGGGGCCCATGGCAGATTAGGGGCCTGGCAGCAGCTATGTGAGGCCCGTAATCTGCCTGCACCCTATGTCAAAAAATTAAACACACCAGCAGTGTGAAGAGACCTGAAAGTGGCACATGGCAGCAGAGTGTGGCGATGGAGACAGCAGCAATGGGAGGCCGTACAGGGACCCATGAGAGACTCTAGACTTGGCAGCAGCATGAGGAGGCGGTATATAGGGGCCCATGGCAGATTAGGGGCCTGGCAGCAGCTATGTGAGGCCCGTAATCTGCCTGCACCCTATGTCAAAAAATTAAACACACCAGCAGTGTGAAGAGACCTGAAAGTGGCACATGGCAGCAGAGTGTGGCGATGGAGACAGCAGCAATGGGAGGCCGTACAGGGACCATGACAGACTCTGGACTTGGCAGCAGCATGAGGAGGCGGTATATAGGGGCCCATGGCAGATTAGGGGCCTGGCAGCAGCTATGGGAGGCCCGTAATCTGCCAGCACCCTATGTCAAAAAATTCAACACACCAGCAGTGTGTGAGGAGACCTGAAAGTGGCACATGGCAGAGTGTGGCGATGGAGAAAGCAGCAATGGGAGGCCGTACAGGGACCCATGAGAGACTCTGGACCTGGCAGCAGCATGAGGAGGCGGTATATAGGGGCCTATGGCAGATTAGGGGCCTGGCAGCAGCTATGTGAGGCCCGTAATCTGCCTGCACCCTATGTCAAAAAATTAAACACACCAGCAGTGTGAAGAGACCTGAAAGTGGCACATGGCAGCAGAGTGTGGCGATGGAGACAGCAGCAATGGGAGGCCGTACAGGGACCCATGAGAGACTCTAGACTTGGCAGCAGCATGAGGAGGCGGTATATAGGGGCCCATGGCAGATTAGGGGCCTGGCAGCAGCTATGTGAGGCCCGTAATCTGCCTGCACCCTATGTCAAAAAATTAAACACACCAGCAGTGTGAAGAGACCTGAAAGTGGCACATGGCAGCAGAGTGTGGCGATGGAGACAGCAGCAATGGGAGGCCGTACAGGGACCATGACAGACTCTGGACTTGGCAGCAGCATGAGGAGGCGGTATATAGGGGCCCATGGCAGATTAGGGGCCTGGCAGCAGCTATGTGAGGCCCGTAATCTGCCTGCACCCTATGTCAAAAAATTTAACACACCAGCAGTGTGAAGAGACCTGAAAGTGGCACATGGCAGCAGAGTGTGGCGATGGAGACAGCAGCAATGGGAGGCCGTACAGGGACCATGACAGACTCTGGACTTGGCAGCAGCATGAGGAGGCGGTATATAGGGGCCCATGGCAGATTAGGGGCCTGGCAGCAGCTATGTGAGGCCCGTAATCTGCCTGCACCCTATGTCAAAAAATTTAACACACCAGCAGTGTGAAGAGACCTGAAAGTGGCACATGGCAGCAGAGTGTGGCGATGGAGACAGCAGCAATGGGAGGCCGTACAGGGACCATGACAGACTCTGGACTTGGCAGCAGCATGAGGAGGCGGTATATAGGGGCCCATGGCAGATTAGGGGCCTGGCAGCAGCTATGTGAGGCCCGTAATCTGCCTGCACCCTATGTCAAAAAATTTAACACACCAGCAGTGTGAAGAGACCTGAAAGTGGCACATGGCAGCAGAGTGTGGCGATGGAGACAGCAGCAATGGGAGGCCGTACAGGGACCCATGAGAGACTCTAGACTTGGCAGCAGCATGAGGAGGCGGTATATAGGGGCCCATGGCAGATTAGGGGCCTGGCAGCAGCTATGTGAGGCCCGTAATCTGCCAGCACCCTATGTCAAAAAATTTAACACACCAGCAGTGTGAAGAGACCTGAAAGTGGCACATGGCATGAGAGACTCTGGACCTGGCAGCAGCAGGAGGAGGCGGTATAGGGGCCCATGGCTGATTAGGGGCCTGGCAGCAGCTATGTGAGGCCCGTTATCTTGCAGCACCCTATGTCAAAAAATTTAACACACCAGCAGTGTGAAGAGACCTGAAAGTGGCACATGGCAGCAGAGTGTGGCGATGGAGACAGCAGCAATGGGAGGCCGTACAGGGACCCATGAGAGACTCTGGACCTGGCAGCAGCAGGAGGAGGTGGTATATAGGGGCCCATGGCAGATTAGGGGCCTGGCAGCAGCTATGTGAGGCCCGTAATCTGCCTGCACCCTATGTCAAAAAATTTAACACACCAGCAGTGTGAAGAGACCTGAAAGTGGCACATGGCAGCAGAGTGTGGCGATGGAGACAGCAGCAATGGGAGGCCGTACAGGGACCCATGAGAGACTCTGGACCTGGCAGCAGCAGGAGGAGGTGGTATATAGGGGCCTATGGCAGATTAGGGGCCTGGCAGCAGCTATAGGAGGCCCGTAATCTGCCAGCACCCTATGTCAAAAAATTCAACACACCAGCAGTGTGAGGAGACCTGAAAGTGGCACATGTTTGAGGCATGATTCATGGCGGATTTAGTCAGTTGTGTCAGGAACTGGTGGTTTGAAATCCAGACTAATCCACGCCTGATTCATTTTCACAAACGTGAGTCTCTCCACACTTTGGGTGGACAGTCGTGTCCTCCGCGGAGTTACAATACCTCCTGCCGCACTAAACACGCGCTCCGATGCCACGCTACTGGCCGGGCATGACAGCCTTTCAAGGGCAAATTCAGCTAGTTGGGGCCAAAGGTCAAGTTTCGTTGCCCAGTAGTCAAGGGGATTGTCTACCTCGGTTGGCAGGGTGCTGTCCAAGTAGGCCCAAGCCTGTTGTTTGAGCTCCTGCTCCAGGTCCACCTGATGCTGCTGCTGCTGCTGCGGCTGGTTAGTAGTTTCCTCACTGCGCTGGTGAAGAAAGCTACTCATCATCGACTGCAGACTGAGGCAGCCGCTGCTGGTGGAGCTGCCACTGCTCCTACCACCCCACCCCTCCCCTGCTGCCATGCCAGCGGAACGCGAGCGCACAGGGCCCACAGTGTCTGAGGATGGACGATGGCGCACAAAGGCAGAGACCAACTGACTACATAGGTGGTTTTTATAGTACGTAATTTTGGCCTCCCTCTCAGCAGGTGTGAAAAAGGCCACCATTTTGGACCGGTAGCGAGGGTCCAACAAGGTGGACAGCCAAAAGTCATCCCTCTGTCTGATGGTTATTATTCGGCTGTCGCTACGCAAGCAACCGAGCATGCTATGGGCCATTTGTGCCAAGGAATGCGAGGGACTCCCTGCCTCCATCTCCACAGCATACTGCCACGGTGCGTCTGGGTCCTCTGTCTCCTCCTCCTCCTCCTCTACCAGATGCTCCTGCTCCTCCACTCCTGTCCGCTGAGTGGAAAAACCACCCATTTCACTCAATAATTCCTGAGCACAAATGTCCTCCTCTACCTCCTCCTCTTCTTCCTGTCCTGCCCCCACAGGGGTCATGTGGCGTTGAGATCTGTGCGCCACGTCTACCGCACCCTGACCAGCCATTGTTAACAGCATTTGTTCCAGGACGTGCAACAGAGGAATGACGTCGTTCATCCCATAGTCCTGCCGACTCACGAATAGCGTGGCCTCCTCAAAGGGCCTGAGCAAGCGGCAGGTGTCACGCATGAGCTGCCAATGGCTGACATCTAAGTTACACAGGGGAGTACCTTTATCCGCTTGTAACATCAGGAAATCGGTGATGGCCTTTCGCTGCTCGTAAAGGCGGTCTAACATGTGTAGGGTTGAATTCCACCTTGTTGCAACGTCGCAGATCAGGCGATGCTGTGGAATTCCGTTCTGCCGCTGCAGCTCAATGAGGGTGTTCTTTGCGGTGTAGGAATGGCTGAAATGCATGCACAGTTTACGTGACATTTTAAGGATGTCTTGCAGTGGGATGGTGGATTTTAGGAACCGCTTGACAACCAGATTGAACACGTGAGCCATGCATGGCGCATGGCACAACCTTCCTTGACGCAGAGCAGACACCATGTTCTTTCCGTTGTCAGTCAACATGGTTCCGATTTTTAGTTTGCGCGGAGACAGCCATCTGTCGATTTCTCTGTTCATTACACTCAGCAGTTCCTCCCCTGTGTGACTACGTTCGCCAAGGCATACCAGGTGCAGCACAGCGTGACACCGTTGCGCCCTGCACATGTGATATGCCGGTCGGGTAATGGGACTTGGCACGGGGGTGGCGGCTGAGGACACGGCGGAAAAAGAGGTGGTAGAGGCGGACATGCTTGCTGGACCAAGGACGTGCAAACGTGGAGGCAAAAGCGTCGTGACCTGTCCAAGTTGCTGGTGCGGCTGTGCCGGCACCACGTTCACCCAGTGGGCCGTAAATGACATGTACTGTCCCTGACCGTAGTTACAGCTCCACACGTCGGCGCTGCCGTGCACTTTGGCAGAGACCGACATGCTCAAAGACTGGCCCACCATCTCTTCTACATGTGAATGCAGGGCTGGCACTGCCTTTTGGGCAAAGAAATGACGGCTTGGCACTCTCCACCGCGGCGCGGCACAAGCCATCATTTCTCGGAAAGGTGCTGAGTCCACCAGTTGGAAAGGGAGGGACTGCAGCACCAGCAACTTGGACAGGAGGACGTTCAGCTTTTGCACCGTCGGGTGCGTGCTCGCAAACTGTTGTCTCTTGGATACGGATTCCAAGAAAGACTGTTGACGGAATCCGAGAAGAGGAGTAGCAGGAGAAGGAGCATCTGAACGAGCGGAAGATGCCAATGAGCGACAACTCCCCTCAGCAGAGGTGTTGGAGCCTTGACTGGCTGATAGAGGGCGATTGACGACGTCGGGTGACGGAGCAAGTAACGGAGCGGGTGATGGAGCGGGGGCTGGGGCAGGCAGAACCGCCGTATGTTTATCACGGTTTTCCCAGGCCACCGAATGGTGACGCTGCATATGCTGACGCAACGCTGTAGTCCCAACATGGGCCCCCTGGCCACGCTTGCATTTCTGGCCACATAGTCGACATACGGCTACGTTTACTTCCTCGGGCGGCTTGAGGAAAAATTGCCACACCACCGAGTAGGAAACTTTGCCCCCGCTACTCTTCACTGGCTGACTGCTACTTCCTCCGTGCGCACCGGCACCACTACTGGCCGTGGTGGTAGGCTGCAGTGGAGCTGGTGCTCTACTCCGTGGACGTTTGGCTCCACTGACACTGATGCGACCCTGCTGCTGTCTCCTGGGCAACCCACCGACTGTTTTGCTCGCTGCCAAGCTGCCACCCTCTTCTCCTGATGATGCGGAAGAAATTGCCTGATGACGACGAGGCTGCCAAGTGCGATCAACCTCCTCATCATCAAGTAGGGTCTCCGCCTCACTACTAGCCCCCTCGGCTGCGTCTGGGTCAGGAGACAGACCTGTCTCTAGACCGGCTACCGAGCCACTCTCCTCGCCAGTACTTGTTCGCTTGGCTGCTGAAAAGGCCGATGTCTCCCCCCGTTCCTGACCGCCCTCTGTTAGCTCTTCCTCACTGTACAGTGGGGCTGAGCCCACAGCATGCGATACTTCGCTTGGTGAGGGAACAGCAAAGGACAGGGGCAGGTAGAGGACACGTGATTTCAGTGGGCTTGGTCCCGGGCCATGCCAACTAACGGTTGTGTCTGACGTACCCACCGACCGTTGGCTGTAGGTGTCAGAGGTGACCTGGGAAGAGGAAGACGACCGAGCCAACCAATCAATGACGGCAGGGTTGTCGGTGGAGACACGACCGCTGGATGACACCGGGAGCACTGGCCTCTGGCTGCGAATACTGCTGCCTCGACCCCTTCCTCTGCTGCCACGTCTGCTCGCTCCTAAAACATTGCCTCCTCTGCCACTCCTCTGCATGTTGTCTGACATACTATTTAATTCAACGATTAGGTGTCCCTGAGTAACAATTCTCTGGCACTCAGTAACAATTCTGTCTGTCCCTGAGTATGAATTCTGTGGCCCTGAGTAACAATTCTGTGTCTGTGCGAGTAACAATTCTGTGTCTGTGCGAGTAACAATTCTGTGTCTGTGCAAGTAACAATTTTGTGTCTGTGCGAGTAACAATTCTCTGGCACTCAGTAACAATTCTGTCTGTCCCTGAGTAACAATTCTCTGGCACTCAGTAACAATTCTGTCTGTCCCTGAGTAACAATTCTCTGGCACTCAGTAACAATTCTGTCTGTCCCTGAGTAACAATTCTCTGGCACTCAGTAACAATTCTGTCTGTCCCTGAGTAACAATTCTCTGGCACTCAGTAACAATTCTGTCTGTCCCTGAGTAACAATTCTCTGGCACTCAGTAACAATTCTGTCTGTCCCTGAGTAACAATTCTCTGGCACTCAGTAACAATTCTGTCTGTCCCTGAGTATGAATTCTGTGGCCCTGAGTAACAATTCTGTGTCTGCGCGAGTAACAATTCTGTGTCTGTGCAAGTAACAATTTTGTGTCTGTGCGAGTAACAATTCTCTGGCACTCAGTAACAATTCTGTCTGTCCCTGAGTATGAATTCTGTGGCCCTGAGTAACAATTCTGTCTCTGTGCGAGTAACAATTCTGTGTCTGTGCAAGTAACAATTTTGTGTCTGTGAGAGTAACAATTCTCTGGCACTCAGTAACAATTCTGTCTGTCCCTGAGTAACAATTCTCTGGCACTCAGTAACAATTCTGTCTGTCCCTGAGTATGAATTCTGTGGCCCTGAGTAACAATTGTGTGTCTGTGCAAGTAACAATTCTGTGTCTGTGCAAGTAACAATTTTGTGTCTGTGAGAGTAACAATTCTCTGGCACTCAGTAACAATTCTGTCTGTCCCTGAGTAACAATTCTCTGGCACTCAGTAACAATTCTGTCTGTCCCTGAGTATGAATTCTGTGGCCCTGAGTAACAATTCTGTCTCTGTGCGAGTAACAATTCTGTGTCTGTGCAAGTAACAATTTTGTGTCTGTGAGAGTAACAATTCTCTGGCACTCAGTAACAATTCTGTCTGTCCCTGAGTAAGAATTCTCTGGCACTCAGTAACAATTCTGTCTGTCCCTGAGTAACAATTCTCTGGCACTCAGTAACAATTCTGTCTGTCCCTGAGTAACAATTCTGTCTGTCCCTGAGTATGAATTCTGTGGCCCTGAGTAAGAATTCTCTGGCACTCAGTAACAATTCTGTCTGTCCCTGAGTATGAATTCTGTGGCCCTGAGTAACAATTGTGTGTCTGTGCAAGTAACAATTCTGTGTCTGTGCAAGTAACAATTTTGTGTCTGTGAGAGTAACAATTCTCTGGCACTCAGTAACAATTCTGTCTGTCCCTGAGTAACAATTCTCTGGCACTCAGTAACAATTCTGTCTGTCCCTGAGTATGAATTCTGTGGCCCTGAGTAACAATTCTGTCTCTGTGCGAGTAACAATTCTGTGTCTGTGCAAGTAACAATTTTGTGTCTGTGAGAGTAACAATTCTCTGGCACTCAGTAACAATTCTGTCTGTCCCTGAGTAAGAATTCTCTGGCACTCAGTAACAATTCTGTCTGTCCCTGAGTAACAATTCTCTGGCACTCAGTAACAATTCTGTCTGTCCCTGAGTAACAATTCTGTCTGTCCCTGAGTATGAATTCTGTGGCCCTGAGTAAGAATTCTCTGGCACTCAGTAACAATTCTGTCTGTCCCTGAGTATGAATTCTGTGGCCCTGAGTAACAATTGTGTGTCTGTGCAAGTAACAATTCTGTGTCTGTGCAAGTAACAATTTTGTGTCTGTGAGAGTAACAATTCTCTGGCACTCAGTAACAATTCTGTCTGTCCCTGAGTAACAATTCTCTGGCACTCAGTAACAATTCTGTCTGTCCCTGAGTATGAATTCTGTGGCCCTGAGTAACAATTCTGTCTCTGTGCGAGTAACAATTCTGTGTCTGTGCAAGTAACAATTTTGTGTCTGTGAGAGTAACAATTCTCTGGCACTCAGTAACAATTCTGTCTGTCCCTGAGTAAGAATTCTCTGGCACTCAGTAACAATTCTGTCTGTCCCTGAGTAACAATTCTCTGGCACTCAGTAACAATTCTGTCTGTCCCTGAGTATGAATTCTGTGGCCCTGAGTAACAATTCTGTGTCTGTGCGAGTAACAATTCTGTGTCTGTGCAAGTAACAATTTTGTGTCTGTGCGAGTAACAATTCTCTGGCACTCAGTAACAATTCTGTCTGTCCCTGAGTAACAATTCTCTGGCACTCAGTAACAATTCTGTCTGTCCCTGAGTATGAATTCTGTGGCCCTGAGTAACAATTCTGTGTCTGTGCGAGTAACAATTCTGTGTCTGTGCAAGTAACAATTTTGTGTCTGTGCGAGTAACAATTCTCTGGCACTCAGTAACAATTCTGTCTGTCCCTGAGTAACAATTCTCTGGCACTCAGTAACAATTCTGTCTGTCCCTGAGTAACAATTCTCTGGCACTCAGTAACAATTCTGTCTGTCCCTGAGTAACAATTCTCTGGCGCTCAGTAACAATTCTGTCTGTCCCTGAGTATGAATTCTGTGGCCCTGAGTAACAATTCTGTGTCTGTGCGAGTAACAATTCTGTGTCTGTGCAAGTAACAATTTTGTGTCTGTGCGAGTAACAATTCTCTGGCACTCAGTAACAATTCTGTCTGTCCCTGAGTAACAATTCTCTGGCACTCAGTAACAATTCTGTCTGTCCCTGAGTAACAATTCTCTGGCACTCAGTAACAATTCTGTCTGTCCCTGAGTATGAATTCTGTGGCCCTGAGTAACAATTCTGTGTCTGCGCGAGTAACAATTCTGTGTCTGTGCAAGTAACAATTTTGTGTCTGTGCGAGTAACAATTCTCTGGCACTCAGTAACAATTCTGTCTGTCCCTGAGTAACAATTCTCTGGCACTCAGTAACAATTCTGTCTGTCCCTGAGTAACAATTCTCTGGCACTCAGTAACAATTCTGTCTGTCCCTGAGTAACAATTCTCTGGCACTCAGTAACAATTCTGTCTGTCCCTGAGTAACAATTCTCTGGCACTCAGTAACAATTCTGTCTGTCCCTGAGTAACAATTCTCTGGCACTCAGTAACAATTCTGTCTGTCCCTGAGTAACAATTCTCTGGCACTCAGTAACAATTCTGTCTGTCCCTGAGTAACAATTCTGTCTGTCCCTGAGAATGAATTCTGTGGCCCTGAGTAAGAATTCTCTGGCACTCAGTAACAATTCTGTCTGTCCCTGAGTAACAATTCTCTGGCACTCAGTAACAATTCTGTCTGTCCCTGAGTAAAAATTCTGTGGCCCTAATAACGTTTCTGTGGCCCTAAGTAACAATTCTCTGGCACTGAGTAACAATTCTGTCTGTCCCTGAGTATGAATTCTGTGGCCCTAACTAGCGTTTCTTTGTCCCTAAATAACGATTCTGTGGCCCTCATTAACAAGTCTGTGTCCCTGAGTAATGGTTCTCTGTCCCTAAGTAACTTCTCTCTGTCCCCAATTCTCGTTTCTGTGGCCCTAACTCTGTCCCTGTCCCTAGTACAGAGCGGTCTGCCTCTGTTCAATGACTGCAGGCAAATGAAGATTTCCAAAATGGCCGCTATATATACCTCGACCATTACACAGTGCTGGCTGGCTGGCTGCTGATTGGCTGATGCGATCACATGTCGTTGAGGAATGCATTATGGGGCAGCGCGCCTTGTCTGCGCGCCTTCCCCGACATCCCCGCTCCGTCGCCGCACATGTCAGCCGCCATTTTCTGAAAAATTTCGATTCGCGCGTCCGAATTAGGCTGTTTTTCGGATTCGGCACGAATCGAAATTTTTCCGATATTCGACTCGAATTCCACTTCGGATACTTCGATTCGCTCATCTCTAATAATAATGTATGGATGGGATGTTAAAGTGGAACTCTGGAGGTGGCTGTAATAAAAAATTGGAATGCTGCTTTGAAAAGAGTTTATTAAATCTCAGTTGCTGTTCAGATCCAGCTGGGCACTTTCATTTTTAATATATGTCTCAGGGTATGGTGGGTGTCAAAATCACATAGAGTAATAATATTCTTACATCTTTATTATAGCCTTAGTATTATAATTATCTGTGGTACAATGGACTCGTACTGTATGTTATAAGTCTATTAATAGTCAAAAAGATGATACCTCATCACATAAAAAATTGTTATAATACATATATTTCTGACACATGCTGGTGACACAATATCTGTTATCATGCACAGTAGGTGGTGTATTACCAATATATCATCTGCTTGTGTTTCATTCATCATAAATGAGTTTGTATAGTCTACTTATAGAGAGTATGTCATAGTCTCTTATATGTAAAACAACAGTAATGTCAAGTTTTTAAAGTAGACAATACTCTGTCGTGTTTATGTAAAGTCTATGTCCATTCTACATTAATCAGTTTCACTGATCTCATAGCAACATATTAATTAAAGCATGTATGTGATCTAAAAAAAGGAATATTCACTACATCTCTGCAATATAGACTATATTGCCAAAAGTCTTGGAACACCCCTCCAAATCATTGGATTCAGGTGTTCCAATCACCTCCATGGCCACAGGTTTTTAAAATCAAACACCTAGGCATGCAGACTGCTTCTACAAACATTTGTGAAAGAATGGGTCGCTCTCAGAAGCTCAATGAATTCAAGTGTGGTACAGTAATAGGTTACCACCTGTGCAATAAGTCCATCCGTGAAATTTTTTTGCTACTAAATATTCAACTGTTAGTGGTATTATAACAAAGTGGAAGCAACTGGGAACAATAGCAACTCAGTCATGAAGTGGTATGCTA
Source organism: Staurois parvus (assembly GCF_062004578.1). Lineage (NCBI taxonomy): Eukaryota > Metazoa > Chordata > Amphibia > Anura > Ranidae > Staurois > Staurois parvus. The sequence continues at coordinate 12,854,698 of NW_028318294.1, read as the reverse complement.
CGTAAAGTGACAGAGTGGGGTCAGCGCATGTATTCATCTATCTTTTTAGTAAAAAAAACAAAAACAAATTAGTTTATACCCAAAAATTATCATTTTAAAAACATTTTTTGTACATTTTTATTTATTTATTTTTTAAAATAATTTATTTATTATAACATACTGTCACCCTAGCAGTACAGTGTCACCATAGATATACTGTACTACTTTTGGGGGGTGATGAAGATTTTTTTTTTTCTTTTTTTACACTGATTGCTTTTACACCCATAAAGGCTGTAAAAGCAATCATTTCTCCTCTCTGACTGCATTCTTGCAGCCATTGAGAAATACTCTGACGGCTGTGATTGGTCACAGCTTGTCACATGAACCACATATCGTATGTACTCTCCAGCGCCTCAGGATATGCACAGCCAAAAGGGAAGCCAAGGGTACCAGGACAGCGACAACCAAAGGAAATTCTTCAGGGGTGCAGCCCTCCTCAGACGGGGAAATCAGCCACTGGATAGAGAGAAAACAGGTGGCGCACACACCTAGTGCATTATCCAAGGTTTATTGTAAGGAGTGAAAGAATAATAAAAACATAGTTAGAAACAGATATAGCGAGCGCTCACAAAATCAGCTGCTAGAACACTCCAAGGAATCACCAGACCTCATAACATAAATAATAAAAAATAGTGCAGCGCTGTAATATAAGTATATAAAACCAAATAAGTGAGCATAAAGTTCATAAATTCTTCATAAGCGTGAAAAGATTGCAGAAAACTTGACGTGAAAATCTCCTCTATATCAAATAGGTGACTGGAACCGTATAGATAAAATGCGCACTCACCGACCGCGCATTAAATATGCGCATGTATATGACATCTATCCAGGTAATCAGCCAGACACAGGGACCTACAGATCATCCCTCCCAGGTGGATCATCAACCTTGGGTGTAGTAGCATGCAGCAAGGTCTAGAGAGCACTCACAACCAGTGCATGAAGATGGATGAGCTCCCTCTCCTGGACACAAGATGCACTAGGAACCAGCTGCTGTAGATCTGAAACCCTCAGAGAGAGGGTCAAAACAGAGAGGGAGTGCCAATAGTGTAGTAGGTTCAAGCTGATTTATTTGGTCACAAGCAAAAAGTAACAACCAGGGGTACATGCATAAAAACACACTGCCAGCATTTAAGTGGACAGAGAGATAAAACAAACATGTACTGACCCAGCACAGTAAAGGACCGCCGGACCTCCTCGTGGTCACGGCAGTGCAGAAAGTCACACGTGCTGTTGGCTCCTCCTGAGGCCTTTCGTGCTACGGCACGTCATCAGAGGGGGGACTCCATCAATAATAAAAACATACTCACAGACGAAGCATGTATCTAAAAAGCATAGAAAAATGACAATGGCCACAACGGCAGGCAAGGTGTTCTCACTATCAGTGTGGTCAAACGGCTGAGACGTTTCGGGGACGAATCCCTTTCCTCAGAGCTGATGACCAGCCTCTGATGCAGATGTGTGATGAATGGAAAGTAGGAGCCTTGCTGTTGATGCCTGAGTGGGATGGTGTGGGAGTGTGCTTTATGCCTGTGGGGAAATGGCTTACCCACAGGCATAAAGCACACTCCCACACCATCCCACTCAGGCATCAACAGCAAGGCTCCTACTTTCCATTCATCACACATCTGCATCAGAGGCTGGTCATCAGCTCTGAGGAAAGGGATTCGTCCCCGAAACACGTCAGCCATTTGACCACACTGATAGTGAGAACACCTTGCCTGCCGTTGTGGCCATTGTCATTTTTCTATGCTTTTTAGATACATGCTTCGTCTGTGAGTATGTTTTTATTATTCTTTCACTCCTACAATAAACCTTGGATAATGCACTAGGTGTGTACAGCTTGTCACATGGTACAAGGCTGTTGTGAATAGACTTGTACCATGTGACCTCTGTGATCATTCACAGATTTCACTAGTAGTAAGCAATGATGTCAGGAAGTGACATCTTGCTTACTACTATTCATGTGATCACTGATTGGCCAATCAGTGATCACATGATCGGGACCTCACACAGAGGTCCCATACAGCAATGGGTGTTCCGCTGTGTCCTCCAGACACAGTGGGCACCGGATCGCGGTGCCGCACGCTCCCAGGAAGCGTTCACAGGCTATAAATGCGGGCGCCTTTATGAACGACAACCCGCCCCTGCACTGCTCCTGTCCGGCGGTTTATCTACATGAGCCAGATGGGAAGTGGTTAAAGAAGGCTTCTAACACACATATATTAATATGTACAGTAGATTGCCCATACATGGTGCATGTAAACTATGAGATCCAATTGCAATTATAAGCGTTATAAGAGGAGTCTTCATGGGAATATTTTTTTTTATCTGGAGAAGGAGAGCAGGGGCCTTCTCAGCTAAGCACACCCTCCTGTCTTCATGCTTGAGCTAAGGACAGATGGATTCCAAGAAGTAAATACTACATGAATCATCTCCCCTTACTCAAGATGGGCATGGCTATAAATGCTAGGGGTGTGTTTTTCAAAGTGATTTCTAAATAAAACATGGATACATGGGTGGATGGGTGAGCTTGCTTTGAATATTAAAAAGGAATTAAATAGAGTTTTCAGTTTGTAGGGCTCAGCTACAGTTGAGTTTCACTTTAACTAGCACCATAAATATACCATCACCCACACGCTTCTTTATGAAGAAAATAAATATGAATGTTGGATTTCCAAGCAACTACGCAGAAGCAGCAGCCAAGTTTTATAGTGCTAAACAAAACGGATGTTTGCAAACATGTCGAAATTAGGCCCGGTGCTAGCCTTGAATTCTTTTAGACGTATTTGCTATCGTAAATAAAATTTCAAAGCAGCTCAGGGAGAAACACTGTGCCTGTACATATTTCCAGCATCAGCACGTTTAACAAATAAAAAATACAAAAAGTACAATTAATATTTGCCGGAGACAAAATCCCATCGGCACCGTCTCGTAGAAACAAATGGTTACTCCATGTTACTCCTGTTTTACATTCCATTGCAATAAGGCTCTCTTGTTTCCCTTTTTTTCCCCGTCTCTTGTATATGACTTTGCTTTATTATATGAGCCGTGATCTTTATATTTTAGTCACAGCAAAGAAGGATAATGGCATCATTTTCATGCAAAGGCACAGAACCTGGCAGCTGAAGTCAGTTACTAATTCTTATTGCAAATAAATGCAGGGAATTAGAAGATATAATTGTTGAGCTTTTACTGCTGACATTAACACAGGAACATCAACATTCTGCCAGTGTACGTAGAAATGACTGGAGGAATGTTTCTTTTTAATTTTTGGTGTAATCTGCAGGGAATTAAAGCAGAACTCTGTACAAATACTAAAAACAACACATAATTTAATTGCATTCTAAATTTATTTAAAAAAATCAAATATATGAAAACTTTAAGAATTAACTTCTTTTATTTGCTCCCTTTGATGTATTAAACAAGCCCTTAAAAAAGGTTTTTAAATATCTGTTCAAATTTAAAATCCTGCTGATCCTACCAGAAAGTCTGCCAGTACAAGTAGAAATGACTGGAACGTGTTTTTTTTTTTTAAATTTTTGGTGTAATCTGCTGGGAATTAAAGCAAAATTCTGTACAAATATTTAAAAAACACAGGATTTAATCACATTCTGTATTTATTAATCACTTGACCTCTGGAAGGTTTTATCCCTTTTATAATAGTAGTGGGTTCAGTGAGCGCTAACTAATACAGCAGCTGATACACTAAAAAGGAAAACCATAAAACCTTAAAACTGACAACATAACGTAGATAGTGCAGCGCTAAAAAATATGACTGCACCAGTGTTTGTAAGGTGGTGCAAAGTTCCTTAGATCTTATCAAATAGTATAGGCCACATGCGATGTGTATGACCTTCCCAACAAAGATGAAGTAATGGCGTATACCACACACGCCTTCACTTCACCATATAAACGCACAATATAAATGCACAATAAAAAGATAGTCCAATGAAAGTTTGGTGATCAAAAAGCCACAGATGGATTGAGAAAGGCTTGATAAGATCCCCGTGACAAATATAGTCCGGCATTATGCAGAAAAATGAGTAAATTGCGCACTCACCGGAAGCACAATTTAATTGCGCATTTGTGTCACATACACCAAAGGTCACTCCAGCTGTGGATGGAAAGAAGCTCGGAACGGGTGACTCCGTGATGGGGGGTGCCGCATCTGGGGGTCCCTTATAGTAGACCTGGCTCCAAACGGGATCAGCTGAATGTTACTCTGGGCCCTGGGATAGTCACCTTGTGGTCCTGAGGAATTAAGTGCTCGATGTAGAGCAGAAATGAATACCCATAGTGTAGTATTTAGGTCAAATATTAAATGAATTTATTGAAGATTAGAACAGAAAACACTTAACATGAGTATCGTGGTAAAATCAATCCTTGTGCACAAAGGATGTAATGAAATACACACTGACCAGCTGGTATAGGTGAGTGGCCGCCGGACCTCCTTGATCTGGCGGCTTGACGTCACGGCTAGCAGGGGCTCCTCCTTGACGTGCGTTTCGTATCACACGTACATCATCAGAAGGGATAAGAGCCAATGGCTATGGTGAAGTGAAGGCGTGTGTGGTATACGCCATTACTTTATCTTTGTTGGGAAGGTCATACACATCGCATGTGGCCTATACTATCTGATAAGATCTAAGGAACTTTGCACCACCTTACAAATACTGGTGCAGTCATATTTTTTAGCGCTGCACTATCTATGTTATTTTATCCCTTTTATGACCAGGGCATTTATTTGCTATTCTGCACTGTGCTAGTTTAACTGTCAATTGTGTGGTCATGCATGCCGTATGCAAATTCAATTTATATCATAACTATCTCAAATAGAGCTTTCTTTTTGGTGGTATTTGATCATTTCTGGGATTTTTTCATTTGTTTGTTATATAAACGAAAAAAGACAAAACATTTGGGAAAAAAAATTATATTTTCTGTTATAAAATATATCCAATAAAGTAAATTTTCTTCATAAATTAAGGCCAAAATTTATTCTGCTACATGTCTTTAGTAGACAAAATCCCAATAAGTATATATATTAACTGGTTTGTGTGAAAGTTATAGCCTTCAAACTATGGTATATATATTGGAATTTACGCAGTTATGACGCTACAGTTGCAAGAAAAAGTATGTGAACCCCTTGGGATTACGTGGAGTTTTGCATGAATTGGGCATAAAATACCAAAACAGGTGTTTGTTTTTTAAGGGCAGGACAGCTGTCAGCAACACATCCAATATCATCACACTGATTGGAGTCAAGGTTGGCTCACTCCTGGCTCCTATTAGCTCTGGGAGAAGTCATTAAGCTAGGGCCTCACATACTTTTTCCTCCCTGCACTGTGAATGTTTACATGTTATGTGCAATTAAACCATGGCAACATCTAATGTTTGTGTAGTATTTTGTTCAGCAGACTGTGTTCTTCTATTGTTGTGACTTAGATGACGTTCAGAGCACATTTTATGCCCAATTCATGCAAAACTCCACGTAATCCCAAGGGGTTCACATACTTTTTCTTGCAACTGTATATGCTGGCAATGATCACCAATTTATAGTGGGACTGTGATAGGGTGGTGGGCAATGTGGTCACTAACTGACACTGACATCAATAGTGACACTAATTCAGTGAATAGTGATAATACTGTACACTAACACTGTACTAATGATACTGGCTGGGAAGAGGTTAACATCTAGGGCAGGCATGTCCAAAGTCCGGCCCGCGGGCCATTTACGGCCCAGGGGTCGGTTTAATACGGCCCTCCAACAGCCCTCCCTGCTCTGTGTAATGTGGCCCTGCCATGGCCCTCCCTTCTATGGCAGACAGTCTTCTGCTTGAGAGCAGAGGGCAGTGCGCATGCCTGACTGCGGCTCGTTCTCCCTGGTCTGTGTAAATGCGGCTGTCGCACGGCCCTCCCTTCTGTGGCAGACAGTCTTCTGCTTGAGAGCAGTGCGCATGCGTGACTGCGCCACACTGGGAGCGACAGAGTGCGGTGACGTCAGGGCCGGGCTTCCAGCGTGAAGTGTGTTTCTCTTCCCCTCCCGGCTGCCGAGCAGAGACTTCAGCTCCAGCTACCTTTTTCACCCTTCACATTAGTGCAGGTAAGTTTTTTTTAAATTTATTTTCAATACATTGTGAAAACTCAGCTGTCAGTTGATCTTAATGTTATGAAATGAAAAGTATGTTGTTTGCAATTAACTTGGCATAAAATAATTTATTTGCATTTAATTGTAATGGTTCAAAGAATGTTCGGAAAAATGTTCGGCCCTCCACCATGTTCACTTCATCCAATCTGGCCCTCTTTGAAAAAAGTTTGGACACCCCTGATCTAGGGGAACTCAAGGGATTACCTGTGTGCCTAGCAATATGTAATGTGTGCTGCTTTTACTTTACTATCTGGCTTTTTTTTTCTTCCTGCTTTGCAGGGAGAAGAAACAGCCAGATAGCTGTTCCCTGTACACAGAGATCTGTGTTTTTGTAAATACAGAACTCTGTGTGTGATTGGACACAACCGATTAGCTGGTTTCAGCAGAAATCATTGGCTGAAATCAGCTGCCAAACTTAATATATTTATTGATTGGCTTTGCACTTTTTGTATGTTATGAAATTTTATGGTTTTATTATATATTTATTTATTTCAGGTACTTATATAGCACTGTCAATTTATGCAGCGCTTTGCACATATATATATTGAACATTCACATCAGTCCCTAACCCTCAAGGGGTGTACAATCTAAGGTCCCTAACTTACATTCATACATACACATACTATGGCCAATTTAGACAGGATCCAATTAACCTACCAGCTTGTCTTTGAAGTGTGGGAGGAAACCGGAGTACCCAGAGGAAACCCACGCAAGCACAGGGAGAACATGCAAACTCCATGCAGGAGGTGCCATGGTCGGGAATCAAACCCATGACCCATTTACTGCAAGGCTGACGTGCTAACCACTAAGCCACTGTGCCGCCCCACATGGATCTATGTGACACGTTAACCCCCAAAACAACCCAGTCCCCCTCCCTCTACATGACGATCCCACTCACAAGGGCATGCCAGTTATATAAGAATTTGATACTTAGGGGAATTATTCTCTTTGTGACTAGCTCTGAGGAAGAAGGGATCCCCCTTCGAAACGCGTCAGCTTGATCAAGAGTTTATCTCCCTTCTGGATGGTACTCGCACGTGTCACGTAACCCTGTGTTGGTTTTGGGTATGTATGCCTTTTTTACTGCTACTCTTGTGAGTATAACTTATTAATAAACACACAAATTTTTTACTGAGGTAACGCGCAATGTTTGTGCACTCGTCTCCATTTTTCTTTACCACAATCATTATCCAGCTTCCCCAGCTTCATGTTAGAGCTGCATAACCTTTGATCAGTGTTGGACGAACATCATCAAACATATATATTGGCTCTCCTCTGATCTGAGTCCCTGAGCACAGGAGGTGTTGGATGTTTGTTGACTGAGCCACATTACTATGCTACAAGCAAAGTTCCAATTAAATCATTGTGACTGAAGCCAACCATACCCTGTAACCAATTCATTGTGTTGTAGTAATGTTTGTCTCCAACAGAAGATTCATAAGGAGCTGTATTTTAATTTAAGTAGACAAAAAAGTTAGGCTCTAGAAATGTGATTCACCACTTTAGCACAACATCGTAGGTAATGCTAAACACTTGATCTTGATTCAGCCTCCTTCCAAATAATTTATGGAAAGGGGGCAAGGTTTAACAAAAGGCTGGGCTTTACATAAACCCCCCTCCAAACAAAAAAATGGTAAAAGCTTGGCATTAGAGGAAGATACAAGAGGCTCATGATGTCACGTCTTCTGAATGATAGGAAATGTCTGATTTCATTCATGTGGAAAACTTCTAAAGTCCCAATTTGAAATATTTAAAGCAAACTCTCATCCACTTAACACCATTATGCTCCTCCTCCATCCTGTCCTTACAACTGGACTTTATTTTTTTATTTTCCCTCTAATACCTTTTTTTGGGGACATCTCCCAGCACTTCTGGGCTTCTCAACTAAGTGAGAATGACATCCCCCTCATCCCAGCCTTCTTGGATACCCACATCATGGATTGCAGGAGGCATCTGATCACTGTACTGTGCATGCGCCAATGAGTGTCACCTGGGGGCAAGCCGGCTCTCCCTGGCAATTGCAGCCATTTTCCAGATGACCCGCCAGGCACATGCTCGTCATCAGCAAGAACTCAGAAGAGACAGCGGCCCCTGATGAAATAGCTAGAGATCATGGTGCAGAAGCCAGCTTGTGGTGGACAATTAAGAAAACATTGGATCTGCTGGACCAGAGAGTAGTCTGAGCATATTCCAAAGACATGCTGGTATGTTAATTGGATCCTGTCTAAATTGGCCCTAATATGTGTATGTACGAATGTGAGTTAGGGACCTTAGATTGTACGCCCCTTGAGGGTTAGGGACTGATGTGAATGTACAATATATATATGTAAAGCGCTGTGTAAATTGACGGCACTATATAAGTACCTGAAATAAATAAATATTCCACCAAAACAGGAAAAAAGTGATAAAAATTGCACTGCAGGAGTGAAGTTCCACTCTAAGTAATTACGGAAGCAGGAAAATGGATATATAAGAGTAATGATAAATACAATTTATTCTATCAAACATGGGCAGCAACTAATGTCAACAGGCTAAGGCCTGAGAGCCACAAGTTTGCAGGGACTCTATTTAAAGAGGATCTTCAGCCAGGATTCCAAAAATTCAAAAGGAAAAAGCTACAAAAACTGTAGCTGCTGACTTTTAATAAACAGACACTCACCTGTCCAGGGATCCAGCGCTGTCCTCACCTGAGCAGGTTCTTCACTGGTCTTTGGGTACTCGGTGCCAGCATGCTAACTATGGGAAATGTATATTATATAGGGCGCGCTTGTTGGAGTCCAACCTCTGTAGCTGTAAGATAAAGGTCTCAAGGAGCCTATTGAGCATGCTCTGAAATGCATTACCGCTCCTTTCACCTGCTACATCTGACTCTGCTCTCTAAGCTTCATTTTTGATGTACAGGCACATCCTGGACTCTACTTCCTGATCCTATAGGCATAGTTTGCTGCTGGACGGCTGGATGTCCCACCTGGATCCAATTACCACACGATGAGTCATTTTAACCGTTTATCTTGTAAGTGCAAATTTTCCATTGTCTACTAATAAATTGTTAATACTGCACTTAGAGGCGCATTCCTCTCTTTTTCTTATAACTATGGGAAGCCAACTGTGATTCCTTGTGGCACTGTGCACTATTAATATTCCCCCAGCGTCCTATAGGACCTGTGACATGTCCCAGAAGGTTGCGGTCAAGGGGGGGTGGGGGTGAACTTCCAGAGGAATCGCCTAGGTGATCCAACCAGAACTGGAAACAGATACCTGCTAAAACTAGGTACCCACTCACCCCCCAACAAAAATTCTGAATATGGCTGAGGAGGAGGAATGGAAGAGGAAGAGAGGAACCTCCCCTTTTGAGAGAAGTTCTGCCTTAATGCAAGCATCACTTTGGGACAATGGCAGTGGAGTGGATTGGGCTTGAAAGTTTGTTTTTGTTTTCCTTTGTTCTTTTCTTTCTAAACTTTAACCACCAAGATCAGTTCTCTTTCCCCTTATTAAGGTTCTGGGTTCTCCTACCCTATACTGACAAAATCTCTAATCCAGGATATAATTATGTTTTTTATGTACTTATTGGTGAGACACCTGGAGTATGGTGTCGTTTCTTCTTTCTCTACTGTACTTTTTGTATTGTAGAGTGCAAAAATATAAATAAAAAAAAAATCTGGCGCTTTCGAGCCATTTTCTTTGCATCATTTTTTACTTTCAATGTTTTTTATTGCATATATACGAGAGCAATTTAAAAAAAAAAGTTGGAGGATATTATACAGATCCAGCCATAAAGACCATAATTGCACACTATACTAACAGTGTAGGTCAGGGGTGGGCAAACTGCAGCTCTCCAGCTGTTGTGGAACTACATTTCCCATGAGGCATTGCAAAGATTACAAAACTGACAGTTACAGCTATGACTTGCAGAGGCATGATAGAACTTGTAGCCCTGCAACAGCTGGAGAGCCGCAGTTTGCCCACCCCTGGTGTAGGTTAAAGTAACTCTACACATGAGTTCTCCAGGTACTCTTCCAATTCCAAGTGCTACATAAATTAGTGGCATCACTAGCGTTGGTGTCACCTGTTGCGATAAAACATGGTGTTGGGAGGGGAGTGTGACACCATGTTTTACCTGCAGGGCGCTGGGCAGGCTAAGTGAAGACAGTACTGCTCCTCTAGGACAAGTCGCAGCTTAGTACACATATAGATAGAGAAAAGGGTGCAACCATCTAAACATAGGTTGTAAAGGTGCAAAAATAAAGGTGATGCACTCACTGCATCGATGGTCATGAAGGCACATCAGTGGTGTAGAATGGCCTCCAGAATGCTGTGGGAACCATACAGAGTTCGGCAGGCAAACGGTCAGGCTGTGTGCAGAGACTGGAAGGCAGGCAGCTGGAAAGTGTACTCGGAACTGCCAAGCTGCACCATGGAGCACTTCCGGAGGTTCAACGGCTTTCAGGAGCTTTCAGGAAATGTCATACGTTTCTAGTAATGATATCACTATGTTGAGGCGTGGCTCACCATGACACCCACTGACTGCTTGGAATTGGGCATTGGTGGAGCTGCTGGGTGTCACCCCTCTGGTGGGTGCCACCCAGGTGCAGTCCGCACCCCCCGCATCCCATAGTGATGCCACTGACATAAATTACACTACAAAGGTCACCATAGGGCTTATGTCCAATATGAGGGACAATGCCTGCACTGCTAGAAAAATCAAAAGACGGAAAATGGAAAGAGAGAAGACAAGAAAGGGTCTTTGAATTATTTTTTTACCCTCCATAACTAGTTCTTTGAAAAGTATTAGAACATTCCAGCAGATGGATGGTTGAAAGCTTATCCACTTGGTTCTCTCAAACTTTTGTGAAATGAAAATGTTCTCCTGGGAGGTATTAATATTCTCTCTTGCTATCAGTGAAGAGTAACTGTTGACAGTATTAATAAACTCATTCCAGGACTTCTTTCAGTCCTTGCTTTGTTTCATAACATCATTTGCAAATAAGCCTGCTAGGCATCTCTTGTACTTCTCAGAAATCCCGGTAAGAAGCATTCATCTCCGGTTGATTTGCATAGAAATGGCAGCCATGCAGAGCCATGAATCACGTGTGGTGGGATCCAGGAGAAGAGACATAGATATTGCACTGACACAGACACATAAGATGTCAGCTAAATCCCTCAAAGAGCTTACAGTGCTGGCTGAGTGTGACACATGGGGGATAATAGGATAATATATTTTAGGCGCAGTGATCTGACGGAGAGACAGCTCCTTAGACGTTTCGACAACTTTATACCATTAAACCAACAAAAAACTCTGCAGATTTGCAATTTCTGGCACTGTTACATAGTAAATACTGTACGTTTTCTTTAAAAAAGACCAAAGAGCATCATGTTTAGCTGAATTTATTTCTAATGTTGCTAATATAGTCAAAAATCAGTCTTAGACCTTGCTTTGCAGTTGGAGGCATAGTAAGAACAAATGGTTGTTTTTACCACCCTCCAACCACTCCCTCTTAAGATGAAAATGCAGTACACGGGGGTGGACACATGCCAGGAGCAGTACCACCCACGCAACACAACCTATTCGACTTCACAAAGATATAAAAACAATAACAGAGAAAAAACTAATGGTACTTTTAAAGCACTATACCATATGAAAGTATAAAGATGCACAACATGAAAATACTAAATAAAATAGAACATGTTTTATTGTAATTTTACAAAAAAAACCACATAAGTGGTAAGAGAGACCAGTTGGTCAGTCAAATAGACGCATGCATAATGACAAAAACATAATATAAGTAACAAAAGGGGGGGAGAAGGCTCTAGCCCGGGACGCAATCAAGGACTACACTGGGGCTCTTGTTTGGGCAGGTTTTGCCCTCTTTTTGTCCATTGCTGGAACTTCTGCTCTTTTACCTTCTGAATATGGCTAAGCTTGGGTTTCATCATTGAAATTTGATGATTGGTTACTGCAGCCTTCCACAGTTGGAACGAACATAGCTTCGGCTTTCTGCTGTCTATCTGACCAGATAGACTAATGGATCCCTAATAGGACCAGAGGTACTACTGGACCAATGGTTCCCCCCCCCCCCCTTGATGTCTGCTGAATAAAGCTTTTTTATATTTTCTACCAATATTGATCTTCATCTACATCAGTGTTACTATTGTACAGAGCATCATCGTCGACACTGTTATTTTGTTTTCCTAAATTCCCTGAGTAAGTGGGTTTTATCTCACGAAACGCGTCGGATTTCTGGATTAATAATTCAAATTTATGGAAATACATTTGCCTATGGACGATCTATGTATGTGATGGTATTGTTGGGGTTCTTAGACTCTTGCCCGTGAGGCCTTTGCATCCCAGGCCAGAGCCTTCTTCCCCCGTTTTGTTACTTATATTATGTTTTTTTGCTTCATTATGCATGTGTCTATTTGGCTGACCAATTGGTCTCTCTTACCACTTATGTGTTTTTTTTTTATAAAATTACAATAAAACATGTTCTATTTTATCTAGTATTTTCATGTTGTGCATCTTTATACTTTCATATGGTATGGTGCTTTAGAAGCCCCATTAGTTTTTTCTCCGTTAGGGTTTTTATCTCTTTCTGATTAAATAGGAGTGTGGCACTTATAAAACCAATATACAAGGACAGGTGAGATTATAAGTCTCTCCAGCTCCCATCTTATTTTTTATCTAACAATATTCGACTTCACATTCTTAACAACACAGCAGAGGTGCTGGTTTTTAGAGGTAAAAACAGGCAGTGAAAAGGGAACATAACACCTCCTCATCGCCAGTCAAACACCAGAGGAAAAGCAATCCACACAGATCATTCTTCAGAGCATAATGCTGGTGGAAACGAGCCCTTAAAGCAATCCCATCACTATATCACTAATCCCAATCTATATATGTACTCACCTGCATTACTGCAAATGTATGTGTGATGAATGCAGGGTGTGGGAAGTAAGTGCTAAAAGAAATGTGGATATCTCTGAAAGGATTCTTCATAGTAAGAGTTATGAACATGTGGAATAGACTCCCTCAAGAGCTGGTTTTGGCCAGCTCAGTAGATTGTTTTAAGGCCTGGATTCTTTCCTACATGTACAATATACTGTATAACCAATACTAATATTTATAGTTAAAGTTAATTCGAGGAATATCCGATTGCCTCTAGCGGGATCAGGAAGGATTTTTTCCCACACTGGAGAAAAATTGGATACTGCTTTATTGTTTTGTTTTTTTTAGCCTTCCTCTGGATCAACTGTGGATATATGATTGTATATATGAAGAATTTCTATTTGTGTATGTTGTGTTTTTTTTTCTGTTGGTTGAACTAGATGGATTTGCGTCTTTTTTTTATCCATATTAACTATGTAACTATGTAGGATGCTGCTGCTTACATCTGCTTTAGAGGAGCATGACAGCAAACCTCACACATCAAAGTACCGGAGCTGAGGTGTTATAATTCAAGGGAGCTTCCTGTCCTTTCTCATTGCTCATCCATGGTGTTCCTTCCTTTCTGTTTTCCAAATACAATATCATAGATCTTCCATCACCTGCTAAAAAATAAATATTCAATCATATTTTTTCATTAGCTCATTGTAAATACTGTGAATATGAGGTATACATGGCTTTTTCAGCATACACACATGTGGAACTGGAAACAATGCTACCTCTTCTTTGTCCTGTTATACTTCATTGCGCATCATAAGAGTTTCGCTGTGTTACCTACTGGCCAGGGGCAGACTGACAACTCATGGGGCCCCGGGCAATAGGGGATCATGGCACCCCTGTGTCCTCGCCAGGGGTGGAGTGACCATTTGGAAACTTGGGCACTGCCCGAGGACCAGGGGTCAGTAGGGGGCCCCATGAGATGCCCCTGGTACCTTTTTCATAGGCTTTTTTGAGTTTGGGCAAGGACACAGGGGCCCCATGATCCCCTATTGCCCAGGGGCCCCATGAGTTGTCAATCCGTCCCTGGTCCTCGCCCACACTCAAACCACACCCAAAAAAGCTTATGAAAGGTACTCATGGGGCCCCCTACTGACCCTGGGCCCTTGGGCACTGCCCGAGTGCCTGGATGGTCAGTCCGCCCCTGCTGCAGGCATTCCTCTGGGTTGATTCACATTTTAAATCTCATCATCTTGGCTTAATGAAAAAAATAATAGTAATATATAGCCAGCTTAAGCCTGGGTTCACACTGATGAGGTCCGGAATTTGCAACGTTTTCTGTGTGAATTCCACACCACATCAGAATCGCACCTCGTTCATGCGAACCAATGCGGGTGTGTACGTTAAGTTAATAACATCCAGAAATCGGTCGGTGGGATGTGCAGATTCGGATCGCATAGGTGTGAATACCCATGCGAACCGATTCTAGTGCAGACCCAAAAAAAGGGTAATGTATGGGTCAAATCGCACTGCACGCAATTCGCATGTGATTTACACAGGAATGTGGTGCGGTTCCTGTGCGAATCACATGCGATGTACAGCACCGCATGAATGTGAACCTAGCCTTAGGATAAGTTCACCTTTCCCATATGGGCAGACATTTCAGTGAGAACTACAGTATAAGCCGTCAGCTGATATGGCCAATGATAATTCATTCATTCACAGGAGCCCCACATAGCCTGCTGATTTCAGAAAGTGACAGTGGGTGCAGGGAGACAATACCCCGCCTGCTGTCACAGAGCGGACTGTGCTGGCAATTAGAGTTGAGGGTATAGGAGTGTGCTACATGTTACACCTTAAATATGGATGTAATATGTAACATGCTCCTAAAGGTGAATGAAGCCTTTAAAAATGGGTAGGGGTTGTCTGTTTTATTGAAACATCAAATTTCTTTATTTTACAAAATAAAATGCATTTCTTGTCTTGAAGTTGCCACTTCATCAGTTCAGGGTAATGATAACATTGATGTTGAACATTAAAAAAGTGATATGCAAATAAAATATAAATAGATAGGAGCTACAATAAACTTCATATAGTGCAATAAGTACAAGATTAGTACCACCTGAGGGTTATCTCAATTTTGGTCCATACTCTACAGCACCTGGTGTTCCCAGGTGGTCTCCAGTGGCAAACTGACCATTTGGAAACTCGGGCACTGCCCGAGGGCCCGGGGTCAGTAGGGGACCCCATGAGATGCCCCTGGTACCTTTTTCATAGGCTTTTTTGAGTTTGGGCAAGGACACAGGGGCCCCATGATCCCCTATTGCCCGGGGGCCCCATGAGTTGTCAGTCCGCCCCTGGTGGTCTCACATCCAGGTACTAACCAGGTCCGACTCTGTTTGGCTTCTGAGATCAGACAAGATCAGGTGCCTTCAGGGTGATGTGGCTGTGAGTGGCTAAGTGTGCTTAGACCAAAGAGATATTGTAACCCCTCCGTATAGCAATTCAACCAATAGTGAACATGTGAAGTAAATAATAAAAAAAACCCTGAATATAATGACAACTCTTGTAACTAAAAAAGTTATGTCATCTGATGAGGGTGGATCTCATAGAGCCTTTAGATGTCTCAATCCTTTTATACAGTATAACATTTTTGGTCTCTTTTTATGTGGCAGATGGAAAACACATTTTGAGTGGGATATAGATCTGCTGGTCAGGTTGCAGGCATAGGCTTACTGAAAAGTGAGGGTTTTGGCAGTAGCAGGACATTTTTTTGGCAGGTTTTGAGTTGGAAGAGGGTCTGTAGAAACTGGCCTATGCAGGGATCAGTATCCATCTACAACAATCTTTAGAAATGTCTAGCGTTTGCAGATTCTTATCCATTTTTTGTTAGCTATAAATACTAGAGAGGAGTGATCACATATACAGTAGGTTCCCTTTTTAAAAGACTATCACTATGAGGTGTGACAATTTTATCCCTGGAATGGACCAGTAATAACATTAACCAGTAATAACAAACTTCTCTGCATTCTTCAAAAGGTTGGATGAAATTTGAGGATGACGTTCTTTCTGATCTTCTGTCAAGATTCAAGGCATCATCTTTGCAGAAATCTTTCTCATTCCCAAATCCTCCATTAGAATTTGCCGCACTGTCTCCCTGTTCATGTTCAATTCTTCTGCCATCGTTTGTACACTCAAACTTAGGTCTCAGCCTCTAAGAGTTCACACTCTGTCCCAGGGGCGGACTGACCATATGGAAACTCGGGCACTGTCCGAGGACCCGGGGTCAGTAGGGGGCCCCAAGAGATGCCCCTGGTACCTTTTTCATAGACTTTTTTGAGCTTGGGCAAGGACAGAGGGGCCCCATGATCCCCTATTGCCCTGGGGCCCCATGAGTTGTCAGTCCGCCCCTGCCCTGGAAATTATTTTTTTCATTAAGCCAAGATGATGAGATTTAAAATGTGAATCAACCCAGAGGAATGCCAGCAGCAGGGGTGGACTTACCATTCAGGCACTCGGGCACTGCCTGAGGGCCCTGGGTCAGTAGGGGGCCCCATGAATACCTTCCATAGGCTTTCTTGGATGTGGTTTCAGTGTGGGCAAGGACACAGGGGCCCCATGATCCCCTATTGCCCGGGGGCCCCATGAGTTGTCAGTCCACCCCTGCTCTGTCCACATCTGCATCTGTTCTTTATGTTTTTGGCTGCCCACGTCTTGCATCAACCTGGACATCTTCCCACCCCTCCTTAAACCACCTATGCTATTCACTTGATTTATTCATGGAATGTTCACCATAAGCCTGTTGTAACAGAACTAAAATTTTGCTGGCACTTTTGCCAATCATGCAAAATTTGATATTAATCCGCTACTCCAGATTCCTTGTATGTCTAGCAGAAGAAGGCTCATTAACGAGTACTTTTCCCTGAAAATGTTACATAGCTGTCTTATATGGAAATGCCACTAAACATTTCTTCTAGTACAAGAAAATATGATAGAATACTTGCATGTAAAATACATTTAGAGCAGGAAAAACAGAGAGAGTGTTGTATTTAAATTCTTTGAGATTCGCTTTCTGGAAATCAATTATGGCCATTGCCAGCATTGCCAGCAGGTATGGAAAGGGATAACCCAAAAGATACATCAGTGGGGAATACAATTCTGAAATGACAATAACCAGTTTACCAAAGCAGTTAATAAATTTTTAATTTTTACTTTCCAGCCTGGACTAGGAAGCTGATGGATGGAACCTGGCTGGTTGCTGTGGGCATCTTTCTTAATGCTCATTGGACATTTTCCGTAATTATTATAAGCAGGGTTATTACCATCAAACAGGCACTGCGTGTGTCAGGGAACATGACTTTCATGAGAGCATGGCTGTTCTGTGAAATGTTTAGTGCACAGTTGGTATGAATTTCTCTGCATTTTAGCTGTAATAGACATGGTCTACTTCCTGGGAAATTGATGGGTTTGACCTAGTGGTCTTTTCTTTCATCTAGGTTTGTATATTAGTGATACCAATGAGCAACCATATACCTTTATCTAACAGAAAAATTAATTGGTTAATCTGTTTAATAAGAAAACCAACAGTTACAGCCAAAGTGAAAGCCATGCCATTCTTCCGGGAGAGAATAGTTCAAAGTTACCTTCGCCAGAATTCTTGCTTCTTCCAAAGTTAGGTTCCTTGAAAGACTTTAGATGATTTTATTTTGCTGACAAAAGTCACAGCTTGTTATGACCTTTAGGTTTGAGGTGGTACATAAACTCCCACCACTGACGTTTCTGAGTGATGTAAGTGGATGGCCATTGAGTCCAGCCTAATCAACTCTGAAATTTGAATTAGTAAGTGCACTAGGGTATGAGGGCATTGCCTGGCTCTCATTGTTCAGGGGATGCAGCCTTTTACAATGCATTTTCTGTTGATCTCTCAGAGGAATGTACAGTACTTGCCTTTAGGAAGGTTTAACAGAAACTGATCAAATAGGAATAGTTCTTCTCTGTTTCCATCAATGGTTTCTGTAGGTATGGGAGATGTATTCCTCAAAGAGCTCAATAAAATCTCATCTACACAGGGAGATATCATGAATTCCCAAAGTATAGACTGCAGCAGTCATCCTATACGGCAGAGTTATGAAAGTTGTTTTTGAGACAGAGTCCCTGTCTTTTTTAAAATCAGAAAAAAAGTTTATTGACCATAAACAAAATGTGAACAGACATAATCTACAGCAGCAACAATGTTCCAGAGTAGGAAAATGATAAGCAAAGGCAATAAGCACAAGAATCACAGCCAAGCCATCATTATCCAAAATTCTAGAAGCATTTGAGACATCCAAATACTTTGATAAACATTCACAATGGATACTAGCAAGTCCTTACAGTGGGCATGAAGGCATTACATAAAGTTTCCATGAGCTGAGTAAGAACACATTAAATATGCAGAATTCTATTTTTGAAAAGTTGTTGAAAAATATTTTTTTCTAGGCAGAGGGTATTCCACATATGATTAATCCTTTCCCTATGGATCGGGAGTTGTTCTGCTTTCCAGTATTATAGAATAAGTCTCCTGTCCTGGAACATAACTCTACTCACAGCTGAACTCTGTTAAATCTTGATCATCCAGAATACCCAATATGCAACATTTGGGGTCTAAAGGAATGGTAGTTTGAAGGACCATGTTAATGGTATCCAATATCTCCACCAAATATCTGTGGAGTTTAGGGTAACGCCACTATTTCATGTATAAAATCACCCTAGTCACTATGGCATTTGTCAAATTGGGGGGACTACAGCTTACCCATTTGACATAATTTCAGAGGTTTATAGTGGGCATGAAGAACAATATAAAGCTATGAGAGCCTCTGTGTAGTATTTAGGGAGCTTAAGAGCACTGACTCTAATGTACTGTCCCAATGCTCTTTCTCAAGGATACCAATTGCCTGCTCCCATTTGTCTTTGGCCTTGCATGGATACTCTTCCAGGTAAGGAAGAAGTAGCATTGCATAGCACCAAGAAATAGAGACCCGGACTTAAGCCTGAGCGTTTCTAGTTTTTATGTGTTTGACTATGTAGTTAGGGTCTAGCCAGCATCAGTTTTTTTTACTATTCTGTGCTCTGCAGGTTTTTCCTAAGCTTAGTGTATTGATTGTTTCTGTCTGCTGCTGTTGAGATGTCTTCAGTAGTTAATGAGGGAAGAACCATTGACTGATTTATGACTATTTGTCCTTCCCAGCCGATCACTGACAAGTTTGTTCAGTGGTGGAGCTGAGGGAAGGTGATAAATATTTGGAGCAACCTTCCAGAATGTTCTTTCCATCTCTGGACTCTGCTGTACTTAAATTACTCTGCTGATGGGTCAGTCCAGAGAGAACTGTGCAGGAAGATGACTGCCTGAAGGGAGCTTCTTCAAAAGAATCTTCTTCCAAACCAGTGGTCTACAAACTGTGACCCTGGATCTTTGCCTGCCTTATTATTCCTGCCAGTGACACTAATAATGGGGCACTATTACTTCCACTGACACCAACAATGAGGCACTATTCCTTCCACTAAAAGCAAAAATGTGACACTATTCCTTCTACTGACACCAACTATTTCTCCCTTAATACCGAAGATCAGGCATTGGGCCACTGGGCACAGTCCGGCCTCAGGAAAACACTGTCCTAACTTGTCCCAGAAGGAAAGTTTAAAGCAGAATTCCAGATTTTTGTCCAAGATGCTCATGGCAGCCAAACCACTGAAAACATATTTCTGATTGGCTGGTATTAGCTGTTAAAGTTGTATTGAACAGATAAACGCAGAAATGAAACACATATAGGAGCTGTATTACCTGCCAAAAAAGACTTGTGTTTCTGTTTAACCAGTCCTGATAGTTAAGCTAGGTTCACGCTAACTTGTGCTATTAAAAAAATCTGCAGTGGATCACTTTTCAGTGCCACGTTTAGGCATTCAGGAGGCAATATACAGTAAAAGGCATCACTAAGATCCCATGGGGGAGCTGAGAAGCCAGCGTTCAGGCTTGTAGTGTCTCTACCAGGGGCGGACTGACAACTCATGGGGCCCCCGGGCAATAGGGGATCATGGGGGCCCTGTGTCCTTGCCCAAACTCAAAAAAGCCTATGAAAAAGGTACCAGGGGCATCTCATGGGGTCCCTTACTGACCCCGGGCCCTCGGGCAATGCCCGAGTTTCCAAATGGTCAGTCCGCCCCTGGTCTCTACTAACACTTGATATAGCAATCCAAAAAGGTTTACAGTCAGTAGCTTGGTATCATCCAGCTACATTTATTGATTGCAGGGTAAATACAACATGAATGCTCTCACAGGTTTTGGTCGTGAGGCCTTAATTGTAACCTTTGGTACCAATTGGTGTCCAGAGCTAAAATGCTATGATTACAGTCAAAACACTTGGGTATATTCATGTTGTATTTGCCTGTAATCAATAAATATGTTCACAACTAGATGATACTAAACTGCGGGCTGGTATTCTTTTTTGAATTTTCTGGGTTTTTTTTTATGCTGAATGGCAGTTAATGATGGGGCCCCAATCACAAGCCAAGCAATTGGCTTGTAGTAGCATCATGACCCCTTTGACTTGGATGGGCAAGTTTGACGGACGCCACCTTAAATCTGCAACAGCAGCAGCATGTGAAAAGCCTCTGCCTACTGTTGTTCAGTCTTCATGTGAGTGGCGAGAGGGGGGGTGTTAATAAATCAATGACTCAGTCACTTGTTTTTACCACTGCCTGGTTGAAAAACACCTTGAACAGTGTTCCCACCAAACACACTCCTAGCTGGCGAGGGGGGGCGCTAAAATTTTTTGTTGCATTTTCACCTTTATTTTACAGGTCCCCTCTTAACATGCACAATGTGACTGGACAGTGAAAGGAGAAGCAGAAGAGTGATGGGCTCATCTCTTTGTCACTTCCTATCAACATGTTTCTTGCATTGTGACACATCTGATTAAATCTGTCTTCCTCTTCTCTCTCCATCTCTCTGAGGTCTGCTGTAAAGACGTTACAGGAGGCTGCTGCCAGTAAAATAAATGATTGCTTACATTAAAAATACATTTAATGATGTGTTAATGATTCTATAGATGCATTAATATGAGTCTTTTATATTTGTCTGGAGTTCAGCATTTAATTTTTAAACATTGCTCTTTATCAAAGGCCCTTTGTGAGGTTATTTTGTATGTGCAAACAACGAAATGAATTAGTCTCTACATAAAGGCTTTTGATCTCTTGTCTAGTAATCTAATAGGCTGCCGACAGCCTGACTTACATTTTGGGCCTGTATGTGTGTGAAAATGTGTACAGCATAGTATACCTGCACAGCTTTTCATTCCAATACAGTACTGCCCACAATACTACAATTTCCAGGGACAATTTCAAATGGTTTTCTCTGGACTTTTCTAATAAAAACCATATACAAATACAATATGTGTATGATAAATGAACACAGTATACATTACACCAATAACAAGATTTACTTACACTTCTGAGGATTCATTTAACCATTTGAATACCGGGAAATTTTACCCCCTTCCTGCCCAGGCCATTTTCCAGGTTTCAGAGCTCTCACACTTTGAATGAAAATTGCGCGGTCATACAACATTGTACCCAAACTAAAATTTTATCATTTTCTTCACACAACTAGAGCTTTCTTTTGATGGTATTTAATCACCGCTGGGGATTTTATTTTTTGCTAAATTATAAAAAAAAGACAGAAAATTAAAAAAAAAAACACGTTTTTCTTTGTTTCTATTATAAAAGTTTGCAAATAAATAATTGTTCTTCATAAATTTAGGCCAAGATGTATTCTGCTACATGTCTTTGGTGAAAATACCCAAATTAGGATGTATTTTTTAGTTTGTAGGAAAGTTATAGAGTTCACAAACTATGGTATAGATTTGAATATTGATCAATCCTGAAGTACTGACAGCCAATCTAATTTCTTGAGGTCCAAGAATGTCAGAATAGTACAGATATCCCCCAAATGACCCCTTTTTGCAGAGTAGACAGTCCGACGTATTTCATAACAGGCATGGCGAGTTTTTTGAAATTGTATTTTTTTTGTCATAATTTTTCGGAAAATGAAAAAATGCAAAAAATGTTTTTCACTATTTTTTTTTTTACATACTGTCACCAGTGCAGTACAGCGTCATCATATAACTGGCATGGCGGTGCTCAGGGACACTGACTGGTGACAGTATGAAAAAAAAATAAAAAATTTAATTTTTTTTATTATTTTTAATTTTTTATTACTTTTTTTTTCTTTTTTTAAGATTTTTTTTTTCATATTTCACTATGTCCAAAGTAGTACAATGTTACCATAGTAACATTGTACTACTTTGGGGAAGTGATCAGTATTTTTTTTTTTTTTCTTACACAATTTGCTTATAGCAAATAATTACTTTGCTATAAGCAAGCATTTACCTGAATGACATCGATTCATTCAGGGTTTTTTTTTTTTTTTTGTGCTTAGCTGTGATTTGGCCACAGCTAATCACATGACATGTGCATGTGATTAGCTGTGACCATTCACAGCTAGGCAGTAGTATACAATGGATGGCATGAATGAAGCCATTCATTCTATACAACTGTCATGTGACCAGCTGTGATTGGTCACAGCAGGTCACATGGTACCAGCAACGGGGCCGATACTCAGATCTGTCATCAGCCGTGTCCGAGGTACACGGCTGGTGACAGATCGGGCCGCTGCGCGGCTCTGCAAGTGTGAAAAGTGCGCATGTGCGGGAGGACGCCATTTGGCGTCCACCCGGAAATCCAATACATTTTTCCGGCCGCCTTTTGGCTATTGGTCGGGCGTGTATTGGTTAAAGTCCATCTCTGGGCAAACAAAAACATTTGGCCATGTAGTGGGTCTATGCCCACACTAAAATAAAATAAAACATGGCACCCGCCCCAAACTATAACTGGCGTATGAAGCAAGGACTATGTGAACCGGGCAACTCATGTCGGTAATAAAGGGAAAAAAAAAAAAGGGTTCAAAAATCAACTCACCAGCCAGCTTGCCAACAACCAAATTAACCTGTCTAACAGTATGCATTAAAAACAGGGGTTTAGTTAGCACACATTTGCAAATACATATGTAAGCCACAGAGCCACATCACGGCACCATGATATTCTGTGGTCCTAACTCTACAAATTGGAGAGTCCCCGTAGTAGAGGCACATGTATTTAAAGGATAGACCAAGGGCAGGTGCACATAAAGGGAGCCCACCCCTCATAAAGGTACAGGAGTGCAAAGAACACCCAGCATATAGGACAATGGCAGCCAGGGCATCCAGTGCACTCACTCACCTTAAAAACAACAGTAAAATAAAATAAAACATGGCACATTTTGCCATGTAGTGGGTCTATGCCCACACTGACTGCATGGTTTAACTGCTTGGTTTTTGTCTAAGGGACAGGAGAAAGGAGATATACTTATCTAATCCTCCAGCACAAGACCAGTCTGGTACCCTCGCACTACAGCAGACTTGAATTTTGGACTGTTCCCGATGTCATAAAGCCCAGAGCAGGCTCCACAGACCAGGAACAGTCCACCTCCGGACCTTGGGGAAGCACCATTTTTTGGTGGAATGAAGGATTGGTTGAGTAAAAGCTTTCTCACTACCTCTACACAAAACAAGCAGTTGACCCGTACAGTGAGGGTACTGTCCAACTTCAAGGAAAGCTTTATTTTTTCCTATAGTTTGGCTTTAGAAGTGGAGCAGTTGTTCCATGGTTTGGTTTCTGAGTGCTGTTTGACCTTCCATTTTTGGTGAGTCAAAAAAAAGTAGATAAGCTGCTTTGCTTTGGGTGTTGGCACCAGGTGATGTTATATTAAAGCTTTCCCTGATTATGTGAGATGAAGATTATGATGTCACTTCACTGTTATGCCATCTCGTCCAATCAGAAAATGCTTTCCATTCACTGAGAAAATGCAAAGCATTCTCTGAATGGCACCCATGCTGAGCAAGCCTCCTGTGTTCACTATGAGGTAGGCCAGCTGCTTGGCACGGGACCCGAAAGTTGTTGGAGATTAATCATTGTAGTAATGGTACCTATTACAGTGATTTCCAGCTTCCATGGGAATATGGCACATACATACTTACAATGGTCCAAGCTGGACTAATATAACTATGCAAAACATCCATACCTAAACTTCAGCTTTATTCTACCTACAAAAAGTAACATTTACAGCTGATTCACACTTGTTCATTTCCATGCAATCATAGTCACTAATTTTGCTGCATGCAAAAAGTTTTGAATTTAAATGATACCATTTGTTGGATAATTTGAATAATTAAAGATGTAAGCTTTCAAGGTTACCTTATATTCTTTCTTCGGGCTTGCCTTAACAGAAAATGTATTGGGCCAGAGCTGGAGCAGATCATTGAAAAGAGGTAGATGTTGGGATTCCCGAAAAAAAAAAAAAAGACAGCTCTTTGTCACCCAGGTAGTCTTCAACAGTCTCCAGAGTAATATAAAAAATTTAGAACAAATGAGAGTCAGTTTTTACTGTACAAAAAAAGAATCTTAAAACTCCCTGTTTTTCAGGACTGGCAATAAACTAATATTAAATAATAGAGGACAGTGTGAGACTAAAGCTGGCCATGGATGGATAGGATTTCAAATTGTTAGGAAAAGCCTTAGGAAATTTCTTACAAAAATTCTCAGAACATTTGAATGTCATTCAAAAGATTTTGTTTGCATTTAACTTTTGATTTTTTAATGAATGGACCTTACCAAAGGAAAAACCACATACACTGTTAGGAATGTGCTTATTCAAGAAAAATTTTCTGTAATGCTCTTTTGAATTATATCGGCACTGCGGTCGAAAACGAACTTCAATTTGCACCCACTAAGGAATAGAAAAAGAATGTACCGTATATACTCGAGTATAAGCCGAGTTTTTCAGCACATTTTTTGTGCTGAAAAACTGCCCCCTCGGCTTATACTCGAGTCAACGTCTCTATCCGTCTCCAGGTGTGGGCGGGATGACATGCCGTCCCTGTCATCTGGACACACCCCCGGGATCAATCCTCGCCGGTGATTGGCCACCGGAACTGTAGCTCAGGAGAGGCACACAGGCGCCCAATCACCGGCGAGGAGGTGAATCTTGGAGAGGAGGAGCCGAGCGGCACCGCGAAGATCGAGCGAGTGAAGAGGAGGAGAGCGGCCGGAGAAGGAAGACATCTGACCGGTAAGTGTGTACCATGGGAGAGGGAGGGAGCGAGCGAGCCCAGGCTGGAGCAGGGGTCAGCAAGGTAAGTATCATTGGTGTCAGTGGGAGGAATAGTGCCCAATCATTGGTGTCACTAATACCAACGATGGGGCACTATTCCTCCCCCCACTGACACCAACGATGGGGCACTATTCCTCCCCCCACTGACACCAACGATGGGGCACTATTCCTCCCCCCACTAACACCAACGATGGAGCACTATTCCTCCCCCCACTGACACCAACGATGGGGCACTATTCCTCCCCCCACTGACACCAACGATGGGGCACTATTCCTCCCCCCACTGACACCAACGATGGGGCACTATTCCTCCCCCCACTGACACCAACGATGGGGCACTATTCCTCCCCCCACTGACACCAGTCGAGTCAATAGTTTTTCCCAGTTTTATGTGGTAAAATTAGGTACCTCGGCTTATATTCGGGTCGGCTTATACTCAAGTATATACGGTACGTTCTTAGAATATTCTTTTGCTAGGATTTGTTTTTTTTTTAATTATACCCTTCTATGGCCATCTTAAAATATAACTCATGCATACATGCTTCATAAAGAAAATGTTCCAACAGGGGAAACCATTTATAAATGGGTTAATGGTGTTTTATCCATGTAATGATAATGAAATTATATTATAGTAATACTATGTGTAGATGTAATAGTATCATATTAATAAAGCATAATAGTATTAGTTTACTTAATTCTGCTGAATTATAGCGCCTGTAGCTTTTGTTATGTTATGTTATAGGTTTATCAAGTATTATAGGATTATCAAGTATTATAATAATTCTATAATTATAATATTTGATACACAGTTGTAACTTTAGGTGTATTATGTTACCATGACACTGTAATAAAATTATACTATTACTGCTACATGGGCCTAAAGCTGGGTACACACAAGTCTGAACGGAAAAAAACAGATCGCTGTACTAAGACAAGTGACGTTAGTGTAGCAATCTTCCCTAGTGTGCCATTGTGTTCTGATTGCCCCCCAGCAAGAACTCACTGATCAGCGCTGGCAGCCATTGGCTACCAGCACTGATTGGATGTGGGTCGGATGCTGGTTTTCCAGCATGCCTCTTCGACAGAACCTGGTCATGAGACCGGCTTTTTTAGAACAGACACATAGGCCAAAAGTCAGTTGGTTCATGCCGAACTGACCAATTTCGGATGAGTTTTGGCCCATGTGTACAAAGCATTAGTCTAATAGCCATGCTAATGTTGAAAAGATGACAAAGCCTGCTGGGCACTGGCATAGGGGACATGTACTAATGCAAAAGAATTTTTGTTAAAAATACTGCTCTGCCCATGAAAAAACCTTCTGTCTTTTCAAGTGGCTTCATTGAAAATACAAGAATACAAGAATACAAGAGGCAACATTGAAAATACATAAATCCTTTAAATAACATGCTTGAGGGACGTCTTAAAGCTAAACATGATGTTACATAACAGTATGCTGTAGCCCTTTATTTGTGACGTACCTAAAATAAAAAAAAAGGAAAAAGAAACATCTTGGGGTTCCCCCTAATGTTCCAACCAATCCTGTATCTAGGAATACAGCCTGGCTGGCCAGGAAAAGGAGAGGAGAGCAGTCCCCCTTCCTATACCATAGAAGGTCACATGCCTCTAAACACTGGGAGCTACCTTGCAAGGGGGTGTTGAGGAACAGGGGCCTCTTCCCCACTCTGTTCACCCAAAAATGATGTGGGGGTTATTGGGGTGGACATATATATAGAAGTTCCTTATTGAATAAGAGGGCCACAGATATCCACCTCTTCCCAGTACCCCTTAATACTCATTCCAAATGAAGAATTCTAAGTAAATAAATACACCAACACCTTACAATTACTTTACATTATAAAAAATACAATTAGAAAATGTCACTTATTTCCCTGTAAATTCCTCACCATTCACGTCAATGTAAATCCTTGCCAATCATTATGACCCTGTTAATATTTAACCCAGGCACTCCCTCTGATAAATAACAGATCCCCAACACTGTGGTCTCCTGCTCTTGGATCACAAATAATCCAATTGCCCCACATCAGAACCCAGCCCAAGTGTAAAAGAAATGAAGTGAAAGCAGCATCAGCCTGGCTCTGACCAGGCCATTTCTCTTAACATGTTTCACCCCACCCACAAGGCTTAGTCACAGAGTCCATGACTAGGCCCTGTGGGTGGTGGCAATAACATGTTGGGAGCGTAGCCCGGTCAGAGCCATATACTGTTTATACTGCGCCAGGAAGGACTGTTTCCATGCTGGCACCCTCTCAGTGTGAATCACCAGAACTGTTTGGAATGGGGACCTGGAGCAGCACCCTAAGTTTTCTTCATTAAGGTCACTGTGATAATATAAACACAGTACCAAGGAACCTAGTCAATTACCAAATTTGGTCAATGGTGTCATGTGGGATCCTCTGTTGTTTGTTTCCACTATAGTATCTGGGTATTTGTCTGGGTGAACTGGCCGGTTAGGGCCAAGTTGATCTATTGGTCAGCAAACCACAGACAGGCTGGGTTTACCATAGACCCATGTTCAATTTGAACCTGAATCTCATCCCTACATTCACTCCTATCTTACTCTCTGTGATTTCATTCTCCAACCTGAGTTCTGTAGTGATGTAGAGGTCAGAGGATGGAATCACAGCAAGTGGAGGAGGACACGGTCTCCTGGCCCTCCCGGACGTGTTGATGGCAGACAGAGGTAGACGGACTGAGACCCAAGCTGCTGGAGAGGTATATTTAATTATGCAGGCAAACGTTCGGCTGAATTTTTTTTTAGGAAGTTGACAGAAATAATGTCCTTCTTTTACATCTGGCTGAATGTAATGTAAGCGTTGGCATAAAATGAACACAACGGGTGATTTAAAAACAGTGCAAACAAGCAGTAACAAAATGCTGAATGAAGGTGTTTTGCTAAGGTATAAAGCCATTTACTTTTATCCTCTGCTACTTCAAAGGGAAAAGAACGAAAGAAAAGTAAATAAAAAAACTCATTGCCTTCTGCATATACAGTTTACCACCACAAGAGCCATTTATTACTTTAGATATGCTGTCTTTGATGTACTTATCGACTAAGTGTATTAGTTCCGCTTCACAGTGGCAGGAAAAAATGGCATTAGGGAAGAGCATATTAAGTATGGCTATGCTAATCGTGGCAGGCAGCGAAGCAGGAACCATGGTGATAACGGTAGGTGAAAAACTTCATTTGGCCCATCATGAAATATATTAGTAGTTGCCTTAAGAAGATGTAAACTCCAACGGAACAACAATAATGTGAGATATAGACAACTGCTATTTTTTTCTAAAACAAAAAAAAAAACGTATTTTCTCCATTTTTTTAACCTTTGTAAATCCATGTGCTGCTGATTTCTTGAACCTCTTTCCAGCTATCCCCTCTCTACATGTTCTCTGAAGATGGCTGCATGAAATCTCTAAGGGTGAGTTTCCCGATGGTGACAACAGCTGAATATGGAAACATAATGAGTGTTGTAGCTTCTATTAGAAGACCATGTGGCAGGGTGACAATACAAGGGCACAGTTGGAAGACAGGGAGAGAGTGTTGGAACCATCTAGCAGGAAGTACATTAAGTCAGGCCCAGGGGCGGACTGACCATTTGGAAACCCGGGCACTGTCCGAGGGCCTGGGGTCAGTAGGGGGCCCCATGAAATGCCCCAGGTACCTTTTTCATAGGCTTTTTTGAGTTTGTGCAAGGACACAGGGGCCCCATGATCCCCTATTGCCCGGGGCCCCATGAGTTGTCAGTCCGCCCCTGGTCAGGCCAAATATGATGTGATTTTCTTTCCTGCAACCAAGGGATGCAACACAGTCAGTGTGGATGGGGGAATCCCTGAGCAGAGCTATTGTGTTCTCCCAGCAGGTGTGGGGGGGGGGGGGGGTTGGGCGCAGGGAACATTCGCTTTCCCGGAGAACACAGTGAGCATTGCTAGCTGCTATAGCGACTGGTAATAATCGCCTGCTAGAAATCTGACATGCTGGTTGCACCTAAGTCGACCAATGGATCGACTTGGGTACAGTCAACCTGCCGAAACATGGATCAACTCTCGTCGGTCCGTGCTGCACCAGCCAAGACTCAAACCATCTATGGCTGGCTTTAGTTTAGTCAAAATATGTTTTAAAAAAGTAGCATAAGGGACATTATTTACTGCCATGGTGATGTACCCCTTGTGCTGCTGCTTTAGTTAAAGCGATACTAAAGGTTCATTTTCTTTTTTTATTAACAAACATGTCTATACTTACCTGCTGTGTTCAGTGGTTTTGTACAGAGCAACCTACATCCTCGTCTTCTCCGGTCCTCCATAGTCTCTCCTGGCTCCTCCTTTCTGTCAGGTACCCCCATAGCAAGCAGCTTGCTATGGGGGCACCCACTGCTCTGTGTATCCATTCACACATGGAGCCATGTCTTGGCACCACCCCTCTCTCTGAATTGTTTGACAGCAGTGGGAGCCAATGGCTTCCGTTTGCTTTCTCAGCCATTGAGGAGGCAGAGACCAGAGACAGCTGAGGCTGTCATGCACAACGCTGGATCTCAGTGGGACTCAGGTAAATATAGAGGGGGCTGGGGGAGCTGCTGTACACAGAAGGTGTTTTACCTTCATGCATAGAATGCATGAAGGTAAGGAACCCTGAGCCTTTACAACCACTTTAAAATCTTCAAAGTAACAAAAATAAACCCGCTTTGTGGTGTATGAAGATTATAAGCAAAGAGCAGGCAGATATACAATACTACTGGATATAGTGTAAGTAAAAAACTTTGCTGTGCCACCATGTATAAATAATATAGAAAACATAACCCTATTATATACAAAATTGCAATATGTAAAAATAAAGTGTGCATTAATAAAAAAATTAAATAATATGATAAAGTCTCTGCATGTGAAGTTCATCAAACAGAGTCAGAGAATGACCAATCCTCCTGTATAGACCAACACCAACACCCGTCAGACTGGACACTCACCAAACTCTCTGCTACAATATGTGCAGCACTTATAGCATGATCATGCTGATCAAAAGTCAGCTTTAACATGGTGTCTACACCATAGAACTGCTCTGTGCTCACCCAAAGCATGCAAAAAGGGTTCATTGTGTACCCAGTTTCATATGAAAGTAAAATGAAAATACCATCCATAAAAATCTGCATTAAAATCTAAAATATATAACCTAACACTACAAACTAAAAGCATGCAGCGGCGTGACGTCAGCAAGCAAGCTCCACCCCAATACATTTCTTCCAATGGGATATCTTCAGGAAACTTCTAGCACTGATCAGTTGAAATCTTCCATCCTACAATTCCTGCACCCCTGCAGCAGTAACATTCTGATTCTGCGGGGATTAATACAACTGAGGGATCTGTCATATACACTTATCAAAATTGCCAACTATGTTCACGCTTTCCACCCCCATCATCCATTCATAGAAGCTGTACTACTTCTATGAATGAAAAGCACTCTATGAAAATGGACCTTTCATTCATCGGCTTGTCCTCCTTTCCTAAAGATCTTTTGGTTCATAGACACTATAGCACAAGCAAAGCAAGAAGATGGTGAACTTTGAAGAAGAGGAAGATTACTTGGCACAGCTGAGGATGGAGTGGAAGCAGGGAACTCAGCCCTTACATCAATAGAGGACAGCACATCCAGTTGTAAATGTGTCATGTTGTGCAATTATGTTGTGTATACTTTTTTTATAATTGCTAGACAAGAGTGCTATCACTTGGTGAAGTGGATAAAGTCCTGAGCCACATGCAAGCCTCCAGCCGGTCAACATTAAACATACAGGACTTTTTGATAAAAATAAGCATTATGGGGGAAGGATTTAGCTAAACTGTTACATTTCCCTGTGTGAGCAAAGCACAGGTTTAACTCAAAAAAAGCACCCTGTGATAGGAAAAGAGGTTTAAAGCCCAACTTTGGGAGTTTTTTTCTACATCTTGGTCCCCAATTTTTTTGTTTAAAAAAAACCAAAAAAACAAAACTACTTTGGTGACAATGCTCACTTCCTTGCAGCTGCTGTCCCCCACAGTTCCTCTAGATCAGTGGTCTCCAAACTGCAGCCCAAGGGCCAGATTTGGCTTTTTTGTTGCCTCTATCCTGACTTTAGGGCACTGTTCCATTCACAATTGACACCAGTGATGTGGCACTATTTGTCCTACTGACACCAATGATAGGGTGCTATTTATTCCACTGATATTGGGGAGACTTTTATTCTCACTGATGCCAACAGTAGGGCATTGTTCTTCCCAATGATACCAACAATGGGGCATTATCACATCCACTAGTACCAATAATGGGGCATTATTTACTCCCACTGTCACTTGGGCATTGTTTACTCCCACTGTCACTGGGGCATGTTCTACTCCCACTGGCTACAGTCCTGCCCACCTAAAGCCTGAAGGGAAGTAAACTGGCTCTTTGTTTAAACGTTTGGATATCCCGAATCTGGATGTTCAGTCTTCTAAATCAAATGACTCCCAGGGTCAATCATCCAGGAAAATATTTAACACCCACACGTTCCCCCACAGTATCTCTACACTCACTGCCACTTTATTAGGTACACCTTGCTAGTACTGGGTTGGGCCCTCTTTCACCTTCAGAACTGCCTTAATTCTTCATAAATAAATAATTTGCGCTAGTAAATGTGTATAAAAAGAAATCATCAAATCATAAGTCCAGAAAAAAATATATCCAGAAAAAAATATATATATATGCCAATACCACAAAAAATAAAAAAACTTTTAAGTGCAAAAAACTTTTGTGCAAAAAAAGTGTCTAAATATGAAAAATTTTTTCACCAAAAAACCTTGATAATATAATGGCAGATCATCCATAAATATATCTTAAGAAACGGAAACTCTGCAACACACCGATCCTCATCGATCGAAATAACAGGATGAAAAACTTTGTAGTTAATCGAAAATCCACTTCTCCAATAGATAAAGGACCACCTTCAAACGTATCCATGGGGGGAAATGCCAAGCACTCGAGAGAAACAGAAAGACTTCATGGTGCAATATTATAAAAACCAATTCCTTTATTAGGTACTCATTGCACTTACTCAAGAGGTGTCCCAGCCGACACCAGCATCAACAGCATAACAGCAATCACATAAACGAGCCTGGCTACTCAGCACATGCGCAGTAGCTGGCAGCCAAAAACGTAATGACGTCACATCAATCAAGCTCCGCCCTACGCGTTTCGTCATCGACGTGACGTCGATGACGAAACGCGTAGGGCGGAGCTTGATTGATGTGACGTCATTACGTTTTTGGCTGCCAGCTACTGCGCATGTGCTGAGTAGCCAGGCTCGTTTATGTGATTGCTGTTATGCTGTTGATGCTGGTGTCGGCTGGGACACCTCTTGAGTAAGTGCAATGAGTACCTAATAAAGGAATTGGTTTTTATAATATTGCACCATGAAGTCTTTCTGTTTCTCTCGAGTGCTTGGCATTTCCCCCTATGGATACGTTTGAAGGTGGTCCTTTATCTATTGGAGAAGTGGATTTTCGATTAACTACAAAGTTTTTCATCCTGTTATTTCGATCGATGAGGATCGGTGTGTTGCAGAGTTTCCGTTTCTGAAGATATATTTATGGATGATCTGCCATTATATTATCAAGGTTTTTTGGTGAAAAAATTTTTCATATTTAGACACTTTTTTTGCACAAAAGTTTTTTGCACTTAAAAGTTTTTTTATTTTTTTGTGGTATTGGCATATATATATTTTTTTCTGGATATATTTTTTTCTGGACTTATGATTTGATGATTTCTTTTTATACACATTTACTAGCGCAAATTATTTATTTATTGGTACACTTTATATATGGTGATTTTTTGCAGCTGGTACACTATTAGTAAGTTATATAATTTTGACCATAGGCGCTATTATTAATTTTTCTTAATTCTTCATAGCATAGATTCAACAAGGTGTTGGAAACATTCCTCAGAGATTTTGGTCCATTAGTGACATGAGTTATTGTTGCCTTTCTATCATCTCGAATCAATCTGCCCATTCTCCTCTGACATCTGAGATTACAACTGCCGCTCACTGGATATTTTCTTTTTTGGACCATTCTCTGTAAACCTTAGAGATGGTTGTGTGTGAAAATCCCAGTAAAACAGCAGTTTTTTTTTTAAATACTCAGACTAGCCCCTTGTTGCCAAGAACATACCACGTTCAAAGTCACTTAATGCTCAGTTTGAACTTCAGCAAGTCGTCTTCACCACATCTAGATGCCTAAACACATTGAGTTGCTGCCATGTGATTGGCTGATTAGCAGTTTGTGTTACCAAGCAATTGAACAGACGTACCTAATAAAGTACCAGTGAGTGTATATACTCAGGTTCTTTTTAAGACCAACTAAAAAATGTGATTGTTGGAAAATAATTTTAAAGTCCATTTTTAGGCAATTTTATGTGTATATCATGATCCCCAAGAAATTTATTTTTCAAAAAAGCAGCTTTGGCAACATTACTCATCTCCTTGCAACTGCTGTTCCCTACAATACCTCTATGTGTTCAGTCTTCTTAATCAATTGATCTCCAGGGTCAATCATTCAGGAAAAGACTTAGGACCCACACTGAGTACAGGGCCTTATGGACTCATCCCTGAAGGGGCCTCAGAAAGGTTCCCTGTACTTACAGTGTATTGCAAAGAGCAACCCTGACATCAACACCTCACTGCCACATTCTGAGAATAGACCACCCACAGATCTGAAGGGATAAAGGACAACGTGTACCATAAAGCCAGCATGAAGAAATATAAAAAAAAAAAAGAAAGAATACAAGAGAAATAGATTACCTAGACACAGTGGGGGTCTCCAGAGGTGGATGGTGGTTCCCTAAAGGAGGAGGATCCTGGAACCCAGAGTTGGGCTTTATTTCACCTGTAAAAAGTTTTTTTTTTTTATTTTAAGCAAGAACTATTAAAACAAAATAATTTTTACTCCAGTAATTTCAGTACAGTGATGTGTTTCTAAAGGATCAAATAAAAAAGGCCATACACATTTATAGAAATACATGGTGGAATATCGATTCAGTGACTGATTGAACTCAACTGGGTTGAATGTGACATTGTGTATTTCTCAACATAACTATGTAGCTATGATTGGCTGCTACGACTTACTGAACTTTTGTACATGCTCACACTGCTTTAATAAATAAGCCAGTCTTTGGTCCTTGTTATACACAGACAGGCCTATTGAAAATGATGGCAAGGCTACAGTCCAGAGCAATCAGTTTGATCATAACCGTCATCAATCTGCAGGAACTTAAACAAATTGAGAGACCAACGTCTAATTAGTTGTAGAAAGTTACACCTCATTTGTGCTATTTCAAGTTCTCTTTGAAATATGTGTGGCAGGGTTATCATTACAATGTAATTAAATTATAACAATGTTAAAAGTCAAAACAGAAACTGAATTAAAAATTGTAGTTGAACATAATGTATTGTTTAAAGGGCAGCTCTGGTCAGACAGCTAAATACATAGCTAAAAAACATATACCAGAACTAGGTTCGCCTAGCAAAGGATTTGTAAAATAATGCACATAAGATGTTAACAAAGAATATAGATATAAAAAATTTTCAGGGTCTGTTTATCAAAGATTGAATTAACAATTCACCTGTAGTATTTTGGCAAACTTCCCCTTTGTATAGCAAGCCAAATAAATATCCATTCTCCCAAATTTACCCCAGTGGAAATTACATTCCATAATAGTCGGCAACATCTGTTCTTCAACTGAAAAGCTAATCAAAGAAAGGAAGGGATGTTAAAGTTCATAGACACAGAAATCTTCTCAAATCTTACCATTCTAAAATTATATCGACAAAATGTAGCACCAACAAAGAAGGGGGCCTTAATTGTAGCAATACAGGACAACCATCAAACCATGTATACTGTATAACCCTCTTGTACTGAACTGTATTGTTGCTGTATTGTCTCCCTTTATATTGTAAAGTGCTGAACAAACTGTTGGTGCTATATAAATCCTGTATAATAATAATATAAAAAAATTGTGTTGAAATATTTTTATTATAAATACACCCAGACAAAAACTCCCAAAAACATGATAAAAGTAAGTATTAAATACTAAAATGGTTGAGAAAGGCTGTAGCAATATAGGACAACCATCAAACCCTAAACTGTGTGTAAAAAATGTATCAAAATGTTTTTATTATAAATACACTGAAAAAAACATACAAGAACTATGTTTGCCTGGCAAAGGATTTGTAAAATAATACGCATAAGATGTTGTTAACAAAGAATGTAAATATAAAAAATTTGTAGGGTCTATTTATCAAAGATTCAATTAACAATTCACCTGTAGTATTTTGGCAAACTTCCCCTTGTATAGGAAGCCAAAGAAATATCCATTCGCCCAAATTTACCCCAGTGGAAATTACATTCCATAATAGTCAGCAACATCTGTTCTTCAACTGAAAACTAATAAAAGAAAGGAAGGGATGTTAAAGATCATAGACACAGAAACCTTCTCAAATCTTACTATTCCAAAATTATATCGACAAATTTAGCACCAACAAAGAAGGGGGCCTTAATTGTAGCAATACAGGACAACCATCAAACCATGCACACTGTATAACTCTCTTGTACTGAACTGTATTGTTTCCCTTTATATTGTAAAGTGCTGAACAAACTGTTGGTGCTATATAAATCCTGTATAATAATAATAATATTAAAAAATTGTGTTGAAATGTTTTTATTATAAATACACCCAGACAAAAACTCCCAAAAACATGATAAAAGTAAGTATTAAATACTAAAATGGATGAGAAAGGCTGTAGCAATATAGGACAACCATCAAACCCTATACTGTGTATAAAAAATGTATCAAAATGTTTTTATTATAAATACACTGAAAAAAACATATACGAGAGAACTAGGGTTGCCTGGCAAAGGATTTGTAAAATAATGCGCATAAGATATTGTTAACAAAAAATGTAGATATAAAAAATTTTCAGGGTCTATTTATCAAAGATTCAATGAACAATTCACCTGTAGTATTTTGGCAAACTTCCCCTTGTATAGCAAGCCAAATAAATATCCAATCACCCAAAATTACCCCAGTGGAAATTACATTCCATAATAGTCGGCAACATCTGTTTTTCAATTGAAAAGCTAATAAAAGAAAGGAAGGGATGTTAAAGTTCATAGACACAAAAACCTTCTCAAATCTTACTATTCCAAAATTATATCGACAAATATAGCACCAACAAAGAAGGGGGCCTTAATTGTAGCAATACTGGACAACCATCAAACCATGTATACTGTATAACCCTCTTGTACTGAACTGTATTGTTGCTGTATTGTCTCCCTTTATATTGTAAAGCGCTGAGCAAACTGTTGGCACTATATAAATCCTGTATAATAATAATAATATTAAAAAATTGTGTTGAAATGTTTTTATTATAAATACACCCAGACAAAAACTCCTACAAATATGATAAAAGTAAGCACTAAAATACTAAAACGGTTGAGAAAGGCTGTAGCAATATGGGACAACCATCGATCCCTATACTGTATATAAAAAATTTATCAAAATGTTTTTATTATAAATACACAGAAATAAAAACTCCCAAAAACATGATACAAAGTATGTACTAAAATACTCGCAAGATACTGTATGTAAACAGGATATGCTCCTCGGACAAAACTGCCCCACATAGCTGTAGAAAGACCACAGACTGACCATTCTGAACCAGGGTTCCAGGGCACCCTAGGGTTCCTCCAGAGGTTGATAGAGTTCCTTGAGGTGTGGCTGATTAATCTTCCTTTTAAAGGTGTTTGCATATTGCTAGGGCCACTTGAAAAAAAAAACAGTTGTATGGCACCAGATCTTTTTAGCTGTCTGGAAGGGTCACATCCTCACCATTGTTGTAAAGGGGGGCATTCTTTACACTATCCACCAGTGTAAAGAGCATGTTTCCCGCATATCTTTAATGCCTGGTTCTATCAGGGGTTCCTCTAGACCTGAATATAATTTCAAAGGCTCCTTGGGGAAACAAAAGGTTGAGAAAGGCTGCCACAGATAGATATTACAGATAAAATGGAGAACTGCCCATTTCCATTCTATCTGTACTATCTACCGGTAACAGATTTGTGGCAGTAAGGGACATATAGTAAGTCTTTTGGTATAAAAGGACATGAATATGTATTTGTAATGATGCTATGTAATGGTAGGTTGAAATAACTGTGCATTTACAATTTATTGTATTATAATTATTAAATAAGGATGGAAAATTGGACACTATTATATGTTTACAATAGCCCAGTCCTGAAGAAGCAGAACATGAATATAACCACTTGCCGACTCATACAGGCACAAGCACAAGCACGTGCCTGTAGGCTGACAGTGTTTTCCAGGTTTAGGGCACTAGCATGTGCCCCCACGGCCAACTCTTGCTGTGATTGGACACAGCAGGATTTTGTCAGCAGGTTTCACCCAATGATTCAGAGCTAAGACCTGCTGATCGGCTGTGTTCAATCATAGCCCAGAGCTGTTGGGATTGCAACAGCATGTACTATAATGTACTACTGTATATACAGTATTGTATGTTAATATCACTTGACCAGTAGATGGCACTGTACACTAAGGTTACCAGTTGTGCATATGTGTAAAACTTGTTGGTTTTCTCTCTTCCTCTTCCTCTCTCTCAAAGCAAGATGTCTGCTATCACTGTCTGCTGAAATGTGCTCTGTATGTTTGTAACTTAAGCCACACAAGTAAAACAGAATTCTGCCTCATCACAAGCTACCAGTGTCTTCTCTAACACATAACCAACAAGAGCCCTGTGTTGACAACACAGGGTTCTGTACAGGGGCAACAATCTGTTTGTTCCTTCTCCTTGAAAAGCAGAGAGAAGGAACAAACACATTTAGTAAAAAGCGGCAGACATTACACATATTACACATTGTTAGGGGCACAGGTAACCCTTTGATCACCCCTAGATGTTAACCCCTGCCCAGCCAGTGTTATTAGTACAGTAACAGTGTAAAGTATTATCACTGATCACTGTATTAGTGTCACTGAAGATGTCAGAGTCAGTCAGCTATTGTGCCTCCCAGACAGCGTCAGTTAGTGTCAGATTGTCTGCCACACTATCACAGTCCCACTGTCGCAGATCACAGCCATTACAAGTATAAAAAAATAAATAAATAAAAATTCCAGTATATACTGTAATATCCACTTATCAGGACTTTTTTTTTTTTACCAAAGACATTTAGCAGAATACATTTTGGCCTACGTTTATGATGAAATTTTATTTTTTATTGGATATGTTTTATAGCAGAAAGTAATTTTCTTTTTCAAAATTTTTGGTCTTTTATTTTTTATATAATAAAAAGTAAAAAACCCAGTGGTGATCAAATACCACTAAAAGAAAGCTCTATTTGTGTGAAACATGAGGAGGGCAAGTGGTTAAAATGCATCAATATGGGTGTTGAGATACAGCTGTTTATAGTTTATAACATGTACAAAACGACGAGTAGCTAGATACTCGACTCCTTTTGGTTATAGTTTATAACATATACTGTATATGGTTGGATATATTGGGGTGTCCCATGTACTTGTTATCATGTTTTCATGAATTTGTATCAGATGATTTTATGTTTAAAACAATTTGATTATATATATATAAAAAGTTAGAAAATATAATTGCATAACTGCAGTACACTATGCTTCTCTGGTCCCTCATATCTGTCCAGACCATCAGGAACAAGGAGGCAAGGTCTTAATTCAGCCATGATACATGATGTTCCTGGCTCAAGCCACTTCCCACAGATATGAAGGAAAAACGTAAACCATTGCTTTTAACTGTCAGGAGGGTAAATGGAAGATTAGATACATCTGTAAATAATGAAGCAATCATTTTTTAAATTAGATCCTAACTGAAGAACAGTTAAAAAATCCTATTGAATGTCTTGAGAAGTAAAAAATATGTATATACAAGTTCCACTGGCCGCAGGATAGAGCTTTTAATGCTATCACTCACTTCAAATTTTTTGGTATTTACAGTACTCTTCCACTTTGCTAGGTGACCAGGTCAAGTAGTTTCTCAGCTTTCCTCAAAATATTATATATATTATATACAGTATATATTTTATATTTTTTTAAACATAGAAACATAGATGAGTGACAGCAGAAAAAAGACCAAATGGTTTGTTTGTTTTTGTTAACTTTTTTGTCTGTTTGAATCCACATACTGTTGAGTAACTGATTACCTCTGCTAGAAGTCTATTCCAATCATCAACTACTCTTTTTGTAAAATAATACTTTTTAAGATTAGTTTTGAACTTTCCTCCACTCCTGGTGCATGGCCCCTTCCTTCCTATGAAGCCTTCTGTATTGGTCCCATGCATGTGTGCTTTTGGAATCCATAAGCCGTTTAGATGCTTATAGGCACATTGTCTACTTTAGATAGTTAAATAGCTGACTGGCCCAGGCTTGGGAAAGGGTTAATAAAATAAGATTCTGAGCTTTTTTACCCCAGGATTTCTAGAAACATCCATCTCTTTATATGAGGGGGAAAGGCTGGGAACCAGAGCAGATGGGATCCATCTTGTAAAGATGCTGTGACACCTTGAGCTGTGCCCTTTAGTCCAATAAAGAAGTGGAATAAGTGAGCGCTGGAAATAACGTAATATAACAGTGGCTATGCACCAAAGGCACCATATAAGACCTTCAAGGAGACAGTACTGCACCCCCTCTTTATATTACTGTGCCCTTTAGTCCGCCCAAAAATACTGGATTCTAGAGGACCAAAACACTATGGACATTGCCAAGAATTGACCTCCTATTGAGGTATGA
Source organism: Staurois parvus (assembly GCF_062004578.1). NCBI lineage: Eukaryota > Metazoa > Chordata > Amphibia > Anura > Ranidae > Staurois > Staurois parvus. The sequence continues at coordinate 12,814,557 of NW_028318294.1, read as the reverse complement.
CTGGAGTAGTTAGTCAGAAAGACTGTGTTGCACTTTAATATGTATATTTGCAGAAGTTTCAGTAAAGGTCTTTGAACTATTTTAAAGCCTGTTTAAAGTTACTTAAAAAGGGTGCATGTTGGTTCATGGCATATAAAAAAAACTCTGGTCAGTAAAGCACATTTAGGGTATGAAGCAAGACCACTAGGTTAATGCGCAAGACAAGTAGAAGGAGGAATGCAGTTGCCCTGTGTAAATGGAGTTGTAGTAGTGCATGGTATGGGAGAGAGTAAAGAATTAATGGAGAGCACACATGAGATCAATGCGGGTGCTTGGCAGGACCCTATTCTGTCACTGGGAGTGAGGTGGCAGAGGTACTCTGACTAGTGGGGAGGGCATGGGCTCAGCAGTGTCCATCCTAAATGTGACACTCAATGGCAAGATGTACTAAGAGATGGGATAATACACTCACAAAGGAACTTGGCACATTTGTTACTGCACACAGTGTATGGCTCATCTCTAAGCTGGAGTGCCATCATAAGGTTGATTTCACCTGAACATGGCCCCACCTGGTCCCGGGAATTGATGGATGCTGACTCTCATCTAAAAGGTACCCCATGAGCATCAGCAAGTGACCCTGCCACAACCAGACGAGTCTACCTCCTCACAACATGGCATAGTCGATGGCATGCTGATTGTTGCCAAGTTCTCTCAATACATAGTTTTAATAACTATTTGAGTCCATAGCAGCTGATTTCATATATTTTAAGCCCTGATGAAGGGAGCAATGTGTGGTCTCTAAAACGCATTGGCTGTCGCACCTATTATGTGTTTGGGATAACACCACATGTTGGACTCCAACACTTTTGTGTAGAACTTTGATCTTCATCTTCAAAGATCAACAAGGGAGAAACACAGAAATCCCATCTAGTATTATTGTTTATGCATCATACACATATTCCAGTGCTAGTTCCAGGGACAGAAGCAGGAGCTCCAGACAAAATAGTTACAGCCTTAATCCACAGACCCAAGCCTCTCCAAGATGCTTGGCCTTCAAGAATGCATATCAACATTGGTCCAATTCTTGAAAGAGAAATAGTGATGGCCTTCAGAATACTGCAGTGGAATACCAGAGTGCCTATTCCATCCATACTCTCAAAATGGAACTGCCTCCAATGACCTCTGCATGTACTATTACCCACCAAAAGTTTTCAAAAGTACTGAGACAATTTACAAAGCTTATCCCTAGTGAGAGACAGGCAATAGAGGTAGAGCTTTGGCTTCTTGGACCCAGATGTGACCTTGTTGGTTTGAACAATTGTCAATATGTCATTCAAGTAAGAAAGTATAACAAATATAACTCAAAAATCTCAAAAAAGCAGAATGAGAAAAGCCTGAAAAGATATGAGAACACACAGTATTGTGTTTAGAATTTCTGTAGCTCCTCGTGTTCCCTGTGGACACTTTGTTTAACTTGTATTGTGAAGACAGTGTGGCAAATGTGTCTGTATCCCCAGATGTAAGAGTCAGAATGACTTATATCTTTTTTCAACTGTGAAAATGATTTCAGACTTTGTGTGGAAAGTAAATGGAATAGTAGTAATTTAGCATTCACTTTCCAGGTCTGGCAGAAAGTTCCTGACATACCCAGTGGGAAATCTGGGTTGGTATTACTTAAAGCTTCTGCTGTGATGGAACTGGACAGGTGTGGAGCCTTAAATTGATAAAATGTTTTAGAAGAAGGCTTTTCCAGTATTTGCATATTTGTTTTGTATAGGGTACTAATGCTTAAAGGGGTTATCCTCTTTCAATAGAAAATGGGAGAACCTCTTCAGTTAGAATGTAATGTCCATCATTCTGTTAACACTACCAGCTCAATTCACAAAGCTAAAACAGCCGAATAAAGATCCTTATTGTCAAAAAAAAGTGGGTCCAAGGAGAATTGATAATTAAAGTCACAAGACAGAAATAGAGATTCTTATCTGAGTAAGTTAAGATTTATATCATATAGGTCTTCTCCTTGGCTATTTTGTTGCCACATTCTGTATATATTTCAGTATGGCTCAAAACAAAGGTCACTAGGGAAGTTGCCATAAGGAGAACCAATTATGATGAGTTAGTGCACAAGTCCTAAAGCTGAGTTCCAGGTATAGATTAAATTGCATAGTTGCATTGGTCTAGTTTAGACAAATGTAAGTATGTATATGCAAAAACCTTCAGGGTGGCTGCTACTATAGTGATCACCACTGTCTTGTGGGCCCTTTTCATTTGACTGCTATGGTGCATGGTAATCACAGGGAGTTGCTTGCTTGGCACAGGAGCCATTCAGAAAATTTTGGGTGGAGCCTTGGAGTGACGTCACCACGCCCAACGAGCTGTCCATGTCAGCTGACACTGAAGTGGGCTTTTTTGAAATTGTGCTGTAGTGTCGGCTTTGACACTATGGAATGTTTTGGGTGGAGCCTTGGAGTGATGTCACCACGCCCAACGAGCTGTCCACTCCTACTATATGGGGTCATACTTAAAAAGGGCCTGTCCTGAAAAAGGTATTGCCGCAGCTTCTTAAAAAAACAAGAAATAGGGCAAACATGCATAACTGAAACATTCTCATTCATTGTGATACCAGCAGCCATCCAGTCCAGAAGTTTCTCAGTCTTACAAACCCTTCAATGAAAGACTGAGAGTGATTACCAGGCGGGGCGGAGTGACCATTTGGAAACTTGAGCACTGCCCGAGGGCCCGGGGTCAGTAGGGGGCCCCATGAGATGCCCCTGGTACCTTTTTCATAGGCTTTTTTGAGTTTGGGCAAGGACACAGGGGCCCCATGATCCCCTATTGCCCGGGGGCCCCATGAGTTGTCAGTCCGCCCCTGTTACCAGGCAAATGTTTAGGTCTGCTTTAAAGAGATCTGGGCAAAGTAAAATGTTCTCTTGCTAGCAAACCCCCCTTCCCTCCCCTCACACACCTACTGATATATTTTTTCACAATCCCTCACACTCCATTGGGAGCGATGGATTTATATTGATTCCTACAATGTGCTCTTCTTGTAACATAGTGTTGGAGTTCACAAGGGTTAACGACCTGCTCTCCTCCCTCATGTGAGATTGTTCAGGCCTAAAAATTGGCCACCAAAGCCTAAGTATTACATAATGGGAGGAATGGGAGAAATCATATGCTCCCCCCCCCCCCACAGTACCCAGAGTCACCATGATTTTCTGAGGGCTCTGGCAGAGAAATGTAATAGTGTGAGAGCCCAGCAATGCAAAGCTATGTATAGGTGACATAATATTTTTGAATATCATATAAAAATAAATTGGTTCTCATGCTATTAAAAATAAAGCAATGCAAGGACACTCCTTCATATTCAGATCCTCATTTTTCCTCATGTTTCACAAAATATCAAGGCAACATTTAAAAGGACCTATTTATAATTCATCTGTGTTTCTCCCTGTTAGACCATATAGGTAATAATTCTATCAATCATTTTATCCCAGGGTTTCATTGTAATTGAAACGGACTTTGTGGATACTTGATTTACAGAGCTCTTATTATGGCGTGCCCTTGTTAGGACCTCTCTATCAACACCAAGAAGACCTTCAACCTTATAAATCGCATGCCTCATAAATCGTCATTATATGTTCATGCTTCTATTGGTTTCATTGAAAAGCTGTAGGTTAACCCAGCTGAATTGTTTCATACTGTTGGTCTTTCTTAGCTATCAAAAGGTATCAATCTAGATGTAGTTATGAGTGAGTGACAAATCACATTAGATGAGGCAGTCTTCACATTTGATCTACTTGTATCGAATGTGCCCGTTTTGTTATTTAGAAACTCGGGATGCCCATGAATTTTCACACCAGATATGTGTCTCCCCAATACTTGGTCCAGAAACTAGTAATGTTATTTGGGTGTAGTATAATGTCGTCAAACAGGAGCACACCTATATAATTTCTTAAGCCCACCAAGGAAATTCACACATTTGTGAATGGAGAGGCTACAAGAAGAAAGGGAGACCCAGCGCACACAGTATGGTGAAGTTACTATTAGAGACTTTATTAAAGGTACAAAACTATCAATCTCTTATATGCAAACCAGTGTGCCTTCTACTAACCCTGTGAATCATAAATGATCAGCTTAATACAAATATATGCCAGAAACCAGGAGTGTGAAGCTGACAGCTCTCCAGCTGTGTCCCATCATGCCTGTGCCTTTGGGAGTCATGCTTGTAACTGTCAATCCTCCAATGCCTTATGGGACTTGTAGTTTGGCAACAGCTGGAATACCGCCAGTTTGACACCCGTGCCATGAACTAATAGTGTTTATATATATATACAGTGGGGATTGAAAGTTTGGGCACCCCAGCTAAAAATTTGTATTAATGTGCATAAAGAGGCCAAGGAAAGATGGAAAAATCTCCAAAAGGCATCAAATTACAGATTAGACATTCTTAAAATATATCAACAAAAGTTAGATTTTATTTCCATCATTTACACTTTCAAAATAACAGAAAACAAAAAAATGGTGTCTGCAAAAGTTTGGGCACCCTGCAGAGTTAATATCTTGTACTGCCCCCTTTGGCAAGTATCACAGCTTGTAAACACTTTTTGTAGCCAGCCAAGAGTCTTTCAATTCTTGTTTGAGGTATCTTTGCCCATTCTTCCTTACAAACGTCTTCCAGTTCTTTGAGATTTCTGGGCTGTCTTTCACGCACTGCTCTTTTAAGGTCTATCCATAGATTTTCAATTATGTTGAGGTCAGGAGATTGTGAAGGCCATGGCAAAACCTTCAGTTTACGCCTCTTGATGTAATCCCCCGTGGATTTCAAGGTGTATTTAGGATCATTATCCATTTGTAGAAGCCATCCTCTCTTTAACTTCAGCTTTTTCACAGATGGCATCAAGTTACCATCCAAAATTTGCTGAAATTTTATTGAATCCATTTTTCCTTCTACTCATGAGATGTTTTAGCTGGGGTGCCCAAACTTTCGATCCCCACTGTATATATATATATATATATATTCCACAGTTCAGTGCCACATGCAATAGTCCAGGCATGTGTCTCTTTTGTCAAACATCAAACTTTTTTTGTGATACACTCCACCTATGTGTATTGCTGCACACTCCATTTGATACCAATGTCATCTGCTTTTATCCAATTTGCATGACCCCTTGCACTAGCAAGTGAGTCAAAGTGCACTTAGTAGACTTTTTCAAAGAGGTGGTAGATATCCATTGTACATTCCACCAGTGTCTTCGTGGTAACTCCCATTACTCACATTGTCATAGGCAAATATAACCAGTACAGAGAAGAGAGGATAAACTTCCATAGTGTAATATTTTTAATTTACTAAAATAAAAAAAAACAAGTGCACTCATATTTGGTTAGGGATAAGTGGCTTGTAGGAAAAAAAGGAAGCGCTGCTATGCTGGTCTCTAAGCATGCGCTCCACAGAGCGGAAATGACATCACCTGGTAGTCCCGCCCAGGGCTTGTGCGGCAAATTGAGGTATTTCTCAAGAAAGCCTCTATTACAAAGTGGAGCTAATTTTGCACCAAATTCAAAAATACTCACATGGAAGAAAAATATACTTTAAATATATTTTAAAAATATTCTTCCCAAATATATTGACATATATTTGAAATGCTACAATTTTGGCCATATTCAATATATTTCAAAATATATATATATATATATATATATATATATATATATACACACACTGTATGTTGAAATTTTTATTACAAAATATACAAAAAATATTTTTTAAAATACATTTCAAATATACTGTATGTCTACATTTTTGGAATGCATTTACAAATATATGTAAAAATATGTTAAAATTACTTTTTTAAATGCTAAAAAAATCTGAAGAATATATTTTAAAATTATATATTTTTAAAAATATATTTTTTTTAACGAATCTGCATCCGCTTTAACGAATGTGGATAGTGCAGTGCAGCACCTAAGCACCATAGATCTCTGCTGCTAATTGATTGATTTATTCTGTGACTGATCCAAAGTTGACAGCCCACTTGACTGATATGCCACACACAAGGAGCCAATCTCGACCAATAGTTAAGATATGATCATATCTTGTAACTGTAAGTAATGGATCGCATCTCTGTTTTCACAATGTGATATCATAACCTAACTGATGAAATATGACTGTATTCATGAACAAAGTATCTTGTGCTGTCAATCGATGCAAAATGGTCGATAATATTTCCCCCTGGTTGATCGACTCAGTTTGATCAAATCTGATGGAAATTGAGTCTAAACAATCAGAAGAGAAGTTATGTCTATGAGCTTGTTTGCATATGTGATCATTTTGATCGAACTGCAATTGCTTGTCTCTAAGGAGCAGGGTCCATCTGGCTTCTCCCTAGGTAGATCATAGGTAATTGGTCCTAGAATGTGTACCCCACCCCTTAAGGAGCTACTGGTGAAGCTGATGCTTTACTCCCAGATTAGTAGACACACCGCATTTTCTTCTACTACTTTCACAGGCTTGAATGGAACAGTCTAGGGGTGTCTTTTTAGAATTTTATTGGAGCAATGAACTTGGATGGGGTAAAGGAGCATGGAATACCCCAAAACTGATAAACCGAACTCTTTGAGGACTCCTCTTCTATATTGCTGATCTGCACAAAATGTCTCACAGAATCTCCAATGATGACAAGTGACTAGAACTTTCCCGAGAGACCAAAGCTGCACACAGTCTCTAACATCAAACGCCGGTGTCATCTACACACAAGGCCACAGGATCATCGATTGCCTCCTCCCAATATCCACTGGGCACTCCTCAGTGAGAGACATATAGACTCACACTACCATAGGACAGCTGGATACCCCCCCCCCCCCAGCTTCCTCCTGGTACTCTCCAGTGTACTTCTCCAGACCCAAAACAGACTCCAGGATTAGACGCTTCAGCTTGGACCTCAATCTCTTCTAGATGGCAAGTCCAGTAAACCTGCCCCATTGGCAGAGCCACCTGCACAGGGGTCTCCTCCATTAGGACTGGATCCTCTCCTTCTGCTCCAGGCTTTGTCATTTATGGACTCCCCATCCACCTACAGGACTCTCCTCTCCAGAGATTGGCTGCGTCCCCATAATAATTCAAGCTGCTCTCTCACTCTTCCTCCCATTGTAGTTCTAGAATCCGCTAGAATTCAGATAGAAGCAATCAGACCAGCAACCTGTGAAACACCAAACAAGCTAGAACAATCAACCCCCTGCTCCACTGATTACAAAGGAGCTAAATTAAATTTACCTAACAACCTACACTAACTAGGATGGTGCTACATATGCATAAATGTGAGTTAGGGACCTTAGATTGTAAGCTCCTTGGGGGCTGGGACTGATGTGAATGTACAATAAACCAATAAACATGTAAAGTGCTGTGTAAATTGATGGCACCATGTAAGTACCTGTAATAAATAGGGATACGCTTTTGTTCCCTTTATTCATTTCAAGGTTGTATTTTTTACTTCTGACCGAAGTTTTCCTTTAAATAAAGTGACATTTGTAAGGCTTGTAGGCTGGGCGCAGATTTCCAAACGGCTTCATCAAAGATACTTTTCCTGTTTAATTTTTAATGCCTGTGCTCAAAATCCACTTGTCTCCAGAGATCCGGTGCTCTTTGCAAGTTCAGTAGGGAGCGTCTATAAGTCACTTGCTGCAAAATCTGAAGGGACATATTTCTCATTACCCTATTACAGGTGCATATTTAATGGCGTGCCCAGCTGGATATGAAATATCACTATACACCGCACACATCATTTGTTTTCTTAAACCTCAAAGAATAGACCAAATTGTACATAGCATTTCTGCGAATCCTCCGAGGGCACCAAGCTGTGACTTTATACATATGTAATGCTTCTAGGAGCCGTCTCTCGCTGCAGCTCCTAATGACTTCATATTTCGTTTTCTGGGGAAATTAGTAATAGTTTTAAATATATCTCATTAACATTGACAGAAGTGGTATTGCGACCGGCCGGTTGTCTGGCTGGCTTTCCTTCATCAATGCCAAGGAATAAAGGGCTTTTTAAAAAGGATTTTTCTTTGAAAAAGCGGTGGAAAATATTATTGATCATTCAGTGTGAATGAGCACTTAAAGCTGAAGTTTTGGTATGGCAATTTGTACCAAGTTCCAGCTTGGACTAAAGCAGTGTTTCTCAACTCCAGTCCTCATGGACCCCCAACAGGTCATGTTTTCAGGATTTCCCTCAGATGAAACAGCTGTGGTAATTACTAAGGCAGTGAAACTGATCAAATCACCTGTGCAAAATAATGGAAATCCTGAAAACATGACCTGTTGGGGGTCCATGAGGACTGGAGTTGAGAAACACTGGACTAAAGGAAGTATGTACATACCTTTTTATGTTGCTGAGCTCACCAGTGTGTTCTTTCCTCAGAATGTACCAAATTGTTGATTTGGCCACTCATAATGTTGCTGCTATCTCTCTGATGGATTTGTTTGGTTTTGAAGCCTTACGATGGCCTGTTTCACTTGCATGGAGAGCTCCTTTGAACACATGATGTAGGTTCACAGCAATAGATTACAAATGCAAATACCACACTTAAAATCAACTCCAGACCTTTTACCTGCTTAATTGATGAAGAAATAATGAAGGAGTAGCCCACACCTGGCCATGATTTGTCCAATTACTTTTGGTCCCTTGAAAAAGGGGGGATGACTACTCTTAAGAGCTATAATTCCTAAATCCTTCCTCCAATTTGGATGTACATACCCTCAAATTACACCTGAGAGTGTGAACTTTCAGTCCACATCCATTATATAACTTGAATATGTTTTAGTAAATACCTGACAAAACTAAAATCGTGCCTGTGTCCAAATATATATGGACATAACCAGGGGCGGACTGACCATTTGGAAAGTCGGGCACTGCCTGAGGGCCCGGGGCTAGTAGGGGGCCCCATGAGATGCCCCTGGTACATTTTTCATAGGCTTTTTTGAGGTTGGGCAAGGACACGTTGCCCCATGATCCCCTATTGCCCGGGGGCCCCATAAGTTGTCAATCCGCCCCTGGACATAACTGTATATGCCATACCTGTAAGAATCACATCTACTACTGCTTCCAGGTTCCATGCCGAGTGGCTCATCTGCTGCATTGTAAACACAGGAGGTCACTTGTTTGGCCTGGGAGCCATTAAATAAGTACTTTGCATTTTACCCGATGCGATGATTGTACATCTCCTTCCCACCTCTCCACCTCGTCCAAACAGAGAACTCTTTGTATTCAATGAAAAAATGCAAAATGTTTCCTAATGATACCTGTGCCAACAGAAACATTGGACCATGCTGGGTCAATGTAGCTAGCAAACATTGCCATACAGCACAGTGGCTTGCTAAGTTGTTGCAGCACTGGTGTCAGTGGTTGAAATCCCAACCACTGCACAATCTGCCTTTGCTAACTGTGCCTGTGTGGATTTAACACCATGTACTCCAGTTTCCTTCCAAACTCCAAAGACATGTTGATAGGTTAGTTGGCTACTGTTTAAATTGGTCTTAGTATGTGTATGTGAGATAGGGACTTAGATTGTAAGCTCCTTGAGGGTTAGGGACTGATGTGAATGTGCAATATGTTAAGTGTTGTGTAAATTGACAGTGCTATATAAATACCTGAACTTCAACTCCCCTCTGGGTAATCTATGTACATTGTAACAATATTTAAATCTTTGTTGGGGTCCTCTTGTGATGTATTCTACATTCCGGTACCCAGTACAGATCCTCTGGTTGGGGTCCTCCTGTGGTGTATTCTACACTCCGGTACCCGGTACAGATCCTCTGGTTGGGGTTCTCCTATGGTGTATTCTACACTCCAGTACCGGGTACAGATCCTCTGGTTGGGATCCTCCTGTGGTGTATTCTACACTCCAGTACCCAGTACAGATACTCTGGTTGGCTCTGGTTAGGGTCCTTCTGTGGTATATTCTACACTCTGGTGCCCGGCACAGATCCTCTGGTTGGGGTCCTCCTGTGGTGTATTCTACACTCCGGTACCCAGTACAGATACTCTGGTTGGCTCTGGTTAGGGTCCTTCTGTGGTATATTCTACACTCTGGTGCCCGGCACAGATCCTCTGGTTGGGGTCCTCCTGTGGTGTATTCTACACTCCGGTACCGGGTACAGATCCTCTGGTTGGGGTCCTCCTGTGGTGTATTCTACACTCCGGTACACGGTACAGATACTCTGGTTGGGGTTCTCTTGTGATGTTTTCTATACTCCGGTACCAGGTACAGATCCTCTGGTTGGGGTCCTCCTGTGGTGTATTCTCCACTCCAGTACCGGGTACAGATACAATGGTTGAGGTTCTCCTGTGGTGTATTCTCCACTTCAGTACCTGGTACAGATACTCTGGTTGGCTCTGGTTGGGGTTCTCCTGTGGTGTATTCTTCATTCCAGTACCTGGTACAGATCCTCTGGTTGGGGTTCTCCTGTGGTGTATTCTCCACTCCAGTACCTGGTACAGATCCTCTTGTTGGGGTTCTCCTGTGGTATATTCTACACTCTGGTACCCGGCACAGATACTATGGTTGGGGTTCTTCTGTGGTGTATTGTACACTGTACCCGGTGTTGCAGATTCCTACTATTTTTTATTGTGAAGTAATAGCTGTTTGTGTCCATGTGGAAAGTTAATCTAATAGGAGTGATTTTATAATTATTTATCAGCTGCTGCACTTGCAAAGTTCGAATGATGAAAGTGGCAGAGTCTTCATCCCTTTAGATATGATTTCCCTTAGGGAGTATCTCACCAAAAATGACATTTTTGTTGCAGGGGATGCCTGAAATCTGAGTTACCCTTTAAAGAACAAGTTCACCTTTCATAACATGTTACATGTTACATCCATATTCAAGGTGTAACATGTTGTAAATGGAACCCACTCCTCCACTTTGACAGCTAGCAAGGGATCTTTTTCCATTAGCTGTAAAAAAAAAAATGCGCCCGCTCAGCCGCATCACTCATTCTCAGTCCTCTGTGAATGAGAAAACTACAAGTCCCAACAGCCTTAGTGGCTGTCAGCTTGAAGTTCTCAATGAACTACCACGGTGCTGTTGAGCATACATCCTGATGCAGGATCTGCAGGAGACCTGCATGGCATCAGCAATATGCTGATCGCTGGTGCAATGTTTTACAGACTCCTGCAACAAAAAATAATAAATGCACTTTTTTCTGTAAAAAAATTCGCATTTTCATATTTTTTGTCAAAAGGTGAACTTATTCTTTAAGTAAATAAAACCCGACAAAGGTTCTAACCCTTTTTCACTCTGTATAAAAAAATTGCGCTGTGCTTTACTTACCCAAATGATCATCTTTTATTTGCATGGCAATGTTAAGAGTTAAAGCATTTCAGAGTTAGCCTGCTTTTCTGTGATTGGTGGAGCCTAATCAAATCATTCTAATGTGCTAGCATGATGTGTTTTACTTATACATATATATGACAAGATCAATTCTTCATTCCACCACTTCCCACCATGTAACAATGTTTACGGCACAGCACTGTCCATCATATTAAATACAAAATTGAAATCACCCCTACCGTGCACAGCATTGGACTATTATAAAGATATATATACATATATATATATATATATTTATTAAAGGGGGTTTGCAAGTATATCAGATTTGAAATGCTGTTTGTTGACCCTTGACACCTGTCTATATTGCTGATATCTTGACCAAACCATGGATTGCAAAGCATCACGCAAATGATTAAAAGATGAAGACAGAATGTTGAGCTTACACACCTGACCTAATTGTATTCCAGCTATGTTTTATAAAAAACCACTTCTACAAAATGCATAGCCTTGGTATATGCAGTTCTGGTTTTCCATTTTTCTTATTCATTTACATGATTTAAAAAGTCATAGACATAGAAACAAATGTATTGTAGGATGCCTTTGTTGACACCTCCTTCTGAACAGGTGAAAAGGCTTGAATGTTTCTGGAAGCAATATGTTAAAGTGTTACATTTGTGGGGGAAAAAAAGTGTTACTAAACCCACAACAGTAAAATCAGTCTGTATATGCAGTGAAGCATGCTTGTTATATTCACTGTGGAACTTAAGGGGTTAATCATCCACATTGTGTACAAAGAATGTTTGATCCTGTCTTCTCTGATCCTCCCCTTCTATGTTCCCCATTTCATCTCCTGATAGAACACAGCCTCAGGGACACTTTGCGCATGCTCAGTTTGATGTCTACTGCTAGAGGTTTTTCTTTGGGAGGGTGCATGTGATCAGCACAGGGCCAATCAGCACTGTCCAGACAGAGGGTCAGTGGTTATGAAATCTCATAGGGCAGTGAGAGGAGAATGAAAACTCCTCCTACAAGCTTTAACCATTGCTCAGCTGGACACTGGTAGAAGTCACAAGACTGCTCTAACAGCTGATGAGAAAAGCTATTTAGCAGTTTATATTTACTAAAATAATTTCACGTCCATGTTCTGTGTACTGTGGGAGACCAGATATAGTGAATGCAGGGTCCTGGGTTTAGTAACACTTTAACATCCAGGTAAAGGTGGTCAAACAATTGCCAAATCCAGTTACAAACCTCATAAAGTCAACAGAAAACTTTCTTCACCTTCCCTGACTGAGCCAAACCCTCCATAATTTGTGTCTTGCATGCTCCCCTTTCCAGACACTGCAGTTCACAGTGTGAGGGTTTCAACAACAGAAGAAGTGCTGTCAATCCAGAAATTAGCGGGTTTGGCATGACCAGGTGCTGATTAATAAGCTACAGGTGTCAGGACCAGGATCTGAACATACAACCTCTACTGTGCCTGGCAGTAGCTCTTCTTGCTGATCCACTTAGATGCTGGGCATCACCCTGTCTTACCTCTTAGGACAGTCTTGCCTTGTCTCCTGTTTTCAGTGAACCTTGAACTCTTTGCTCCTCCCATGAACTTCCTGATTCAAGCCATGTCTCTTCACTTTCACTTTGCAAAATTATTATACTCTCTCCAGCCAATGTTTTGCTCCTTTGTGTACCTTCAACTGTCCTTATCTCCACTACCACTTGTTACTGACCTTTGGCTTGCACCTCAACTATGCTTCCGCTTGATCTCAACCTGCAACCACTCTTTAGCGTCCTTTGGCTTATTTCCTGACTATGCTTCTGCTTGATTCCTAGCTGCTAAATCTGCTTCTTGACCTGGCCTGCTTACCTCTTGGTGGAGCTATCCTGAGGAACGTGTCCTAAGAGTAATCCATCTGCACCATCAGGAGCTCTGGTGAATACCGGTTAGTGCTTAGACCCCGCACCTTGACCAATCTATGTCATCTGTCAGGGTGTCCTGGTTGCGTACTTATCCAGCTGGTTGGTGGGAGCCTCTCCACTGCTAAAGCTATTGGTCTCCAAACCAGACCCCTGACTGTGACAACAACAGTGGAGTCACTAGAGGGGTGCTGGCCGCACCCAGTGATATCATCACATGGGGTGACTTCCCTCCTGCAGCCCTAGGAACAGCCGTGCCATGCGGGGGGTGAAATGTCAGGTCCTGGAGGGGAGGGGGGCTGTTCAATCACACCCAGGCCAATTCACACCCAGCCTGTCCCCCGTAAACTGGAGCAGAGCCCACCTCTGCCCTCTGATTGGATGGCTCCTACTACTACACAGGATTCTCTCTCCCATTCACAGATTATGTTATGGGCCATGTAATCAGTTAAAGAACAACACTCAATGGCTTATAGGGCAGGAGGGTGTGTGCCCCCATTGGATAATCCTTGACCAAAATAATATCAATGAAGGTCCTTGTTGACCCTGTCCCACCAGACATCCTTCAGTTGAAGGGGCCCAGCAAAATACTGACTACACCCTGCAAAAAGATCTGTCAATGGGGAGAGTCTGATCAGTCACAAGATTCTCTCTCCCATTTACAGATTATGTTATAGACCATGTAATCAGTTAAAGAACATTACTCAATGGCCTATAGGGCACGAGGGTGCGTGTCCCCATTGGATCATCCCTGACCAAAATAATATCAATGAAGGCCCTTGTTGACCTTGTCCCACCAGACATCCTTCAGTTGAAGGGGCCCAACAAAATATTGGTGGCCGAACATCATCTGCATCAAACCAGATGCAGCCTCTACTTGGGTGTCTTGACAGCCTGTTGGGCCGGCTGTTAAAATGAAAAATACAGCAACGGATTAGTCCATCCATGCTCTATATTACAGTGATGGAAGAATCAGTTAGATTTTTTTCATTCAGTGATAAATTCCTGTCCCTTGTCTAAGCCCTTCCAATTCACTATCCCAATATTCAATAAAAGTGTTGTTATTCTTGACTGGAGCATTCTCATTGGTGAAAAAGCAGGTGGGTGTAGCCTGTTTTTCTTTTTCAGTCCTCTTCATACAACACATTTCACTAGTTAATTATCAAAAACAAAGCTCTACATGTTAATATGAAATGTATTTTTTTTTTTAAATAATATCAGCAATTAAGTCCAGGTGCCATAAACTTTTTGTAAATGATCGATTTTGGCTTCCAAAGCTGGTCGTACTGTCTTGCTGAAGAAGATTTGTTAATCACGCAAACACACAAGTAACTGTATTGCAAGCAGCTTTAATCAATGTGACTGTACTGTCAAACGGTAAGATAATTTATTAAAGAGAAAGGCAATGGGTTATTTCATTAGATTACATCTGTGCCTCTGTCGGACAGTTTGTCTGACACTCTTCAGCTGACTACGTAGCGCTCAATATCACACAAGCGAACTGCCCTGATTTATATCGAAATTAGATTACTAAACTTAATTTACAGGAGTAACGCACCCACAGCTGATAATTCAGCCAATAGTAGGTGGCAATAGGATGAATTTCTAGAACATTTTTATATTTTTCAATAACTGTAGACATCAAACATGAATGCCTTTATCGTGTGTAGGGGTCTTCAACTTTCAAACCTACGTTTCTATGCACCTCATGGTATAAGAAATACGTGTGCTTATAATAAATGCCACTTTCTGAGAGAATGTTTGATGGCAATTACAATATGTTGTGTAGACACCTTCAGGAAGCTGCCATTAACACTGAATTCTCTATTTAAGGGGTAAGTGTACATATTGTTCACTTATCCTTAGTGGACTCAGACCCTTGTACATAATCACTGGACCCCACTTAGTGCACTGGAAGGGCACTGGAATTGCATATAACCTATATCGACAGAAACATGGGAGCTGCCATTGCTAATTTTGTTTTGAAGAAGCTAATTACTTGGCCACCCTTGCAATACTTCCAGAATTACTGTCATGGCACTGTCAGAACTACCTACTTCCCATGTGCCAAATCTGTGTCAGGAACCATAAACCAGGTGGAGACAAAAACCGCAGTTAAAATCACACTTTAATGAAATAGCAAGTATAACATCAGGAACATAGTTAAAACAGAAGCCAGGGTTGGGATGCCAGTATGGGTAATCAGATGAGCCAGGGTCAGGAAACCAGAAGTTATGTAGTCAGGAGCCAAAAATCAGGAACAGGAACCAGAAAAGAAGTCAGCCAGACTGAGCTGTACACAGGAACACAGGCAGACAAAGATGTCAAACTGCCCCCCCCCCCCGTCCCGTTCATGATGTGCGAGTGGATCAGGGATCAGGTGTGGACTGACAACTCATGGGGCCCCGGGCAACAGGGGATCATGGGGCCCCTGTGTCCTTGCCCAAACTCAAAAAAGCCTATGAAAAAGGTACCAGGGGCATCTCATGGGGCCACCTACTGACCCCGGGCCCTCGGGCAGTGCCCGAGTTTCCAAATGGTCAGTCCACCCCTGGAGTGGATCCACTTAGGGGGTGCACAACCCACAACACCATACCTGCTCCCAGTGCTGGGCTGACAAGAGTAGTGATGCTGCTGTCACTACTCCTGTCAGCCTTGTAAAAGAAGGAACTCAGCACAGGTTGCTCCCATCCTCGCAATAAACCATTGCACCCAGGGCAACCACCTCTCCCGCCTACCCCTTGTCCCAACCTTGGACACTAAAAAAAATCCTAAAACTTGAAACTGAAGATTAAAGTGCCACACCAAAGTATTAGAGTCCAAAATATGGTTTTGTTCCAAACATATAATGGGTGCCATTTATTGGGGGCCACTTATTGCCCCCTTTATCAGGGCTTAAAAAGATATGGAATCAGTTAGTATGACTGATTTCGGCAACTGTTACTGAGTCCTTTTTAATCAGCAGGATTTAATGCTATGGTCCTAATCCATACCGGTTGATTCCATATCTTTTTAAGACCTGATGTAAGGTTTGACCTTGGACACTAATAAAAAGCCTAAAACTTGAAACTGAAGATTAAAGTGCCACACCAAAGTATTAGAGTCCAAAATATGGTTTTGTTCCAAACATATAATGGGTGCCATTTATTGGGGGCCACTTATTGCCCCCTTTATCAGGGCTTAAAAAGATACGGAATCAGTTAGTATGACTGATTTCAGCAACTGTTACTGAGTCCTTTTTAATCAGCAGGATTTAATGCTATGGTCCTAATCCATACCGGTTGATTCCATATCTTTTTAAGACCTGATGTAGGGTGTGAGCCTGGACACTAATAAAAAGCCTACCTAAAACTTGAAACTGAAGATTAAAGTGCCACACCAAAGTATTAGAGTCCAAAATGTGGTTTTGCTCCAAACATATAGTGGGTGCCACTTATTGGGGGCCACTTATTGCCCCCCTTATCAGGGCTTAGAAAGATATGGAATCAGTTGGTATGACTGATTTCGGTGACTTTTACTGAGTCCTTTTTAATCAGCAGGATTTAATGCTATGGTCCTAATCCATACCGGTTGATTCCATATCTTTTTAAGACCTGATGTAGGGTGTGATGTAGGGGGCTTCCAACCAGCGTTGACCAAAATTGGGCTTTAAAGAGTGAATATAATGTCTGTGCCATTTCAATTGGTTCTCAAATACTGTGATCTTACTTCCTATGTGATAAATTCACTTTGATAGCTTAATTCGAAAAGCTGATGCCACATCTATCATAACATGTTAACCGTACACTGAAAAAAGATGAACTTTCTAATAACTTTCCTGATTAAAATAAAAGAAATCCGCATATTTCCTGTAAGATAATCATTGTTTTAATACAGATCTGGATCCGTTTGGCATTAAACCCGGCAAAGCCTCTTAAGAGCTTTATCCTTTTTAAATTTTCCTTTTAAATTCAAAGGATTTTTTCTAACAATTCTGCTGCCTTGTATGTTTTCTTTTCCTGTTTCTAGTTCCGGACGATAATGTCATTTTTATTTGCATTGTAACTTATATTTCTGCATGGGAAGCAGCTTGGGTCCTTTTTTTTTCTTGTTTTTGTTTTTTTTTCCCTTCTTTTGTTATGAAATCTATTTACTGCGAAATCAGTGACGGAGTAACTATTGCTGGAGCATTTTAAGCTGTCCTCATTATTTTTTGGTTGCACACATTTCTTCAATTGTTTGAGGAAATGAGCAATTTGTTAGAGATGCATAATAGAAGACAAAAAAAGTTAAAACTCAGTTGGCCAGCTGTAATTGGTGCCTAGTCTGCAAATGTTTCGAGATGACCTTATGGAATAACAGATCTGAAAGCTAAAGAGAAACAAAGCTTGATACAGAAAGGTACTATGTATACGGTGTTATTATGCTGCTATGAGAATGCAAATCCACATTTTTTTAAGTGGTTGTAAACCTCAGACTTGAAATATGAACAAAGTATATCTCTCTATAGTGTGTACTTGTCTCAGTTAAAGTGTTACAAACCCCAAACCCTGTATTCATTATATCTGGTCTCCCACAGTACACAGAACATGGAAATGCAATTATTTTAGTAAATATAAACTGCTAAATGCCTTTTCTCATCAGCAGTTGGTTGCAGTCTTGTGACTTCTATCAGGGCTGGCAGAGCACTGGTTAAAGCTTGTAGGAGTTTTCTTTCTGCTCTAGGAGGATGCAGAACCCCTGACCTCTGTCTGGACAGTGCTGATTGAGCCTGTGCTGACCACATGCACTCTCCCAAGAAAAAAAGCACAGTGGGCAGCACAGTGGCTAAATGGTTAGCACAGGGGCGGACTGACCATTTGGAAACTTGGCCACTGCCCGATGGCCCGAGGTCAGTAGGGGGCCCCATGAGATGCCCCTGGTACCTTTTTCGTAGGCTTTTTTGAGTTTGGGCAAGGACACAGGGGCCCCATGATCCCCTATTGCCCAGGGGGCCCATGAGTTGTCAGTCCGCCCCTGGGTTAGCACTTCCTCCTGTCAGTACTAGGGTTGTTGGTTTGAATCCCAACCATGGCACCTCCTGTCTGGAGTTTGCATGTTCTCCCTGTGCCTGCGAAAGTTTCCTCTGGGTTGAAGACATGCTGGTAGATAAACTGGATCCTGTCTAAATTGGCCCTAGTATGTGTATGTATGAATATAAGTT
The DNA here is from genome assembly GCF_062004578.1 of Staurois parvus. Lineage (NCBI taxonomy): Eukaryota > Metazoa > Chordata > Amphibia > Anura > Ranidae > Staurois > Staurois parvus. The sequence goes on along the minus strand of NW_028318294.1, from coordinate 12,796,159 downwards.
AGGGACCTTAGAGTGCACAGGCCTTGAGGGTTAGGGACTGATGTGAATGTACAATATATATGTGAAGCACTGTGTACATTTATGGCACTATATAAGTACCTGTAATAAATAAATATATATTTAAAAAAAAAACTCTCTAGCAATACACAACAAACTGGGCATGTGCAGTGTGTCTCAACACAATATGTCTTTTCAGGAGATAAGAGGGGGGCACTGGAAGAAGGGAAGGATCAGAGAAGTCAGGATTAAACAGCATTTTTACACAATGCAGATGATTAACCCCTTAGGTTCCACAATGAGTACATCAACATGCTTTACTGCATCCTAGATTGTAAGCTCCAAGGAGCAGGGCCCTCGAATCCCTCTTGTATTGAATTGTATTGTGACTGTATTGTCTCCCACCATAATGTAAAGAGCCGAGCAAACTGTCGGCGCTATATAAATCCTGTATAATAATAATAATATTAATATACAGACTGATTTTGCTGTTGTGGGTTTAGTAACACTTTAAGTGTACTAAGTATCATTTCTGTCTGCTGCTTTGTTCCTCTGCTGTCAGTATGAATCATGTCTGACAGGTTTTCCTGACACCATGGGAAAAATGGTGACAGGGGAGGTACTGTTCCTGTGTGCTGTGTGGAGGGGGTGTGTCTCTTCCCTCCAATCAACTTTCAGATCTCTCCTCACTGAGCTCAACAGAGTGTAGCTTCAGCTCTTCGCCCCCTTTTTTCTAAATGCTCAGACCAGCCTATAAGTTCAGCACTTTTAACAGCTGTAGAGAGAAGAGAGCTACAGATAAACAAGTACAACTTACGTAGGAGGATTTGTTTCATCTCTGTGTATCACCTGAGGCAAGCCACTTTTTTATTTTTAATAAACTGCAAAGATTTCAAAACAAACTTCTTTCACATTGCCATTATAGGGTATTGTTTGTAGAATGTTGAGGAAAAAAATGTATTTAATCCATTTTGGAATAAGGCTGTAACATAACAAAATGTGGCAAAAGTTAAGCGCTGTGAATACTTCGGGATGCACTGTAAATAAGCATCTCCATTGCAAAACATTTATATTAGGATCAAGAAATAATCTATGGTTTCAATTGCAAGAAAATAGAAACTCTGCTTCACTTAAAACACACAGCTGACACTAATGAGGCTGCAATACTGTCATTTACATACTGAATGAGATAAATATTGAGATAATTAACACTGAAGATGAGTTTTGATGGTAATATACCAATTTTCCTAAGAACTATTGAAATTAAATTGTTAGCAGTAGTTACAGAATACAAAGTTCATATTTTGTCTAGGAGATAACTAGCTGTGGCCAGATTAAAATTCCCCGTGAACACTAATTTATGCAGTTTAAACTTTCTTTTAATTTATATTGTCTGTCTATTTCAGAGAGAACTGTTTCTCTCTTGGTGGGCACATTTCCAAATAAAAGGCACATTGTTGAAAGTAATGATTTCAGCATTTCAAGTGTGTAATCTAAGAAAACAAAGTGCAGGTATAGAATTCTGTTTAAGTTTCTATGAACAACAAAATAACTAGAAGAGCGCACCAGACATGTGTATTACCTTAGATACCACTTATTTAAAAAATACACCAGTGGTCAGGGGCGGACTGATAACTCATGGGGTCCCCGGGTAATAGGGGATCATGGGGCCCCCATGTCCTTTCCCACGCTCAAAAAAGCCTATAAAAAAGGTATCAGGGGCATTTCATGGGGCCCCCTACTGACCCCGGGCCCTTGAGCAGTGACCGAGTGCTCGAATGGTCAGTCCGCCCCTGCCAGTGGTCATACTCACAAACCAACTAGATCCCAGGCTCAGATTGCTAGGAAACCAGCCTCAGTGTAAAGCAAGTGCAACAACGGTAAGTGGACCTGCATGACACTCCATGGCAGAGGTAAGAGCTTGCACATTTTGAGAGATGTACCCTCTCCCTCAGAGCACAATCTTAAGAGGGCAGCAAGGCATGTAATGGCTATTTTTTAAATTCATCTGGCTTTTTTTCACCCGAATCTGCTAACCCTAAGTAGGTTGGTCACGGCATCTATTATGGCTGAATGGGACCAACCTAAACAACTTGAGACCCATCTCTTTGCTCCCATTTACCTCTAAACTTTTAGAACACTTAGTCTTTAACCGTTTGATCTCCTACCACACTGAAAACAACCTTCTTGATCCTGTACAGTCTGGTTTTCGCTAACAACACTCCACAGAAACATCCTTACTAAAATTCATTAACGGTTTTCTAGCTGCTAAAACCAATGACCACTAATCCATACTCTTACTACTAGACCTTTCTGCAGCCTTTGACACAGTTAACCACCTGCTCCTCCTCAATAAACTCCACTCTCTTGGCCTTCAAGATTCTGCTCTTTTCTGGTTCTCCTCCTATTAACTATTTCAGTGTTACCTACAACTCTGTCTCCTTCTCTCCAATACATTTTATGTAGAGATCCCCTAAGGCAGCGGTATCTAAATGTCAAACCGCGGTCCGCGAACGGCCCCAGCCCAACGCTGAACAACGAGGTCATCACAGCAACATGACATCATGTGTGCCCCCCTTTCGACTCACTATCTCTCCTGCTCCCATCCCTGCCTGTACACAAGCATCAATTAAGGATCCAGGCAAGCTCCTTTCTGCCCTCAAGGTAGGGTGTAGTCTTACAGGGGCACTCTGATGGGCACATTGAATGTTAAGGGGCACTCTGATGGGCACAACATAGAATGTGCCCATCACAGTGCCCCTTGACATAACATGTGTCCATTAGAGTGCCCCTTAACATAAAATGTACATATCATCATGCCCCTTATTTTATGTTAAGGGGCACTATGATGGGCACTTGTTATTTTAAGGGGCACGCTGATGGGCACATTTTATGTGAAGGTGCACTCTGATGGGCAAAACATAGAATGTGCCCATGAGAGTGCCCCTTAAAGTAAAATGTATCCATCAAAATGCTCCTTAATATAAATGTGCCCATCAGAGTGCTGTTAACATAAAATGTGCCCATCAGCATGCCCCTTATTTTATGTTTAGGGGCACTCTGATGGGCACATTTTATGTTACGGGGCACTCTGACGGGCCATTTTATATTAGGGGGCATAAATGGGCACATACTGTGGAAAGGGACACTCTGATGGGCGCAAGTGATGGAAAGGGGCACTCTGATGGGGAACATGATGTAAAGGGGCACTCTGATGGGGAAATATGATAGAAAGGTGTACTTTGAGTGTAAGGGGGCACTCTGATGGGAATACCTGATGTAAGGTGGCAATGTGATGGGGATACCGGATGTAAAGGGGCACTCTGATGGGGACACGTAATGTAAGGGGGCACACTGATGGGCACACCCTATTCGGACCTCAGCCAGAAGACAATTTTAGTGACTGGGCCTCCTTGAATTTTAATTCAATACCCCTGCTCTAAGGTTTTGTTCTTGGACCCCTTCTCTTCTTTATCTACACCTTTTCTCATGGTCATTTAATAACCTCCCATGGCTACCAATACCATCTCTACTCTGATGACACTCAAATCTATCTCTCTACTCCTCACATCACTCCTTCAGTCTACTCTTGATTTACAAATTTACTAACTGACATACCAGCCTGAATGACACTCTACTTCCTCAAACTAAATTTTTCTAAAACCATGTTTGTAATATTCCCCCCACCTGTGCCCCTTCCTCTGACTCCCTCAAGATCAATAATGCAATTATAAGTCCCTCCCCTCATGCAAGGGTGCTAGGTGTAATCCTGGACTCTGACCTGTTCTTTCAGCCCCAAATCCAATCACTATCCAAAGCTTGTAGACTTCACCTCCATAACATCTCTAAAACAGGTCCTTTTTTACCCAATGAAACCACAAGATACTCACTCACTCCCTTGTTATCTCTCGTCTTGACTATTGCAACTCCCTCCTCAAAGGCCTACTTCTACATAGGCTATCCCCTCTTCAGTCCATCATGAATTCTGCTGCCAGACTCTTCTACCTTGCCAACCAATCAGTGTCCACCAACCCCTATCTGCCAATCCCTCCACTGGCTTCCAATTGCCAAGTGAATTAAATTTAAAATAGTAACAACAACATATAAAGTCATCCACAACTACATCACCTATCTTATCTCAAAAGTTTACCCAAACTATCCTCTCTGCTCCTCCAAAGACCTCCTGCTCTCTAGTTCTCGTCTCCTCCTCCCATGATCATCTCCAGGACTTCTTCAGCGCTTCTCCCATCCTCTGGTACTCTCTGCCTCAGTCTGTTCAGTTATCTTCTACTCTGTTTACCTTTAAGTGATCCCTTAAATCTCATTTATTCAAATAGGCCTATCGTCCTGGATCTATCAATTGAATGTTTAATGTGTTCACTAGCTCATCCCTCACATTTATTACCTTTTGTACTCCTTGCCCCACCCTATTAGATTGTAAGAGCTTATGAGCAGGTCCATCTTAACCCTCTTGTAGTGTAACTGTACTGTCTCCTTTTATGTTGTAAAGTGCTGTGCAAACTGTTGCCACTGAATAATACATGTATAATAATAATAATAGTAAATGGTAGCTCTGAATATAAGTTCCACTGGCTTAGACCACACGACTGCATTGGCCACACCAGCCATTGGAGCACACATTTGGGTGATTTGAATAACAGGTACATATTTTAAGAGTTTTAGCCATGTGTTTTTACATTAGATGTGTATGGCATTGCAGCAGGAAGAAATATTTAAACTTTAGGTCCACTTTAGCTGCAAAATGGGAGGTTTCTCTAAATATAAGTGCCCCAAGCTCCTCTGGCTAAGACCACATATGTACTGCCACTGCATTGGCCACAGGACCAGCCACTGGTGCACAGCAACAGATACAAATTTCAAGGAGTTTAGCCATGTGTTCCTACTTCAGATGTGTAGGGCATTTCAACTGCAGGAAATACTTAGAATTTTTGTCCACTTTAGCATTGTAAGTTTATATAGAGTGAATTAGTCAAATAATAACCCTCTACTACTGTGTACACCTCCTACAATCTCCATAGACATCAAGAAATACATTTTCTGCAAAAAAATGCTGCCTTTAGATCCCTCAGCAGCTGATCAGATAACCACATGCCTGCTCATTTGTCATTTGATCTCTGTTCAAGGCTCAGCAGTCACACAAAGAGGCCCATAGCTGACTACACTTCCGCTGGGATAACATGAACAATTCCAAGGTTGTTGGTTATATGACCAACCACCATAGGATCTTGGAACAGTGGTTTCTTTAGTAAAGACATTTTATATTTTTAGACCCTTTATAATTTTAGGGGAGCAAAGTTGGAAAGGTTGTGGTAGGGGAACTTATTTAATCAGGATAAAAATAATACCAAACAACATAATATTTAGTAAGATGCACTTAGAATGTATTTATTTTTAATTTTGAGTTATGGAAATATCTGGCCTAAGGGTCAGAGGCTCGTTACAAATAAATACTAACAGATGGGCCCATTTTCTTTCTGAAAAAGAGCAGGTGCTTTATTTGGATGGAACTGCATTGCACATAATGTTAATTTTTTTGAACCACATAGCAAAAAAAATGGCATAAATCTTTGTAATGATTTATATTTTCTTTTCCAAATAGCTAATCAAAATAAAAATACAGAGGAAAATAGCTATAGGAAGCTATTCAAAGATCATATAAGGCATCCAAATTATTGATCTGTTTGCACCTTTTGATACCTAGGCTCTTGCTAGGTTAACAAACAAGAACATAAGGGTATTGGAGCCAATGTTCTTGGGAGATATAAATCACTATTTCGGGATTCAGTTTGTCAACATGCACCATAAATTTGCACACTTCTGGTCCTAATATAACAGCCACAGCTATAAGCAAAATGCCCTGCTTTCCTGCTCTAGAGTGTAATATACAGTATATATATATATATATATATATATATATATAGTGTATATATACACTCACCGATCACTTTATTAGGTATACCTGTTCAATTGCTTGGTAACACAAGTTGCTAATCAGCCAATCACGTGGCAGCAACTCAATGCATTAATGCATTTAGGCATCTTGATGTGGTGAAGACAACTTGCTGAAGTTCAAACCGAGCATCAGAATTTGGAAGAAATTATGGATTTAAGTGATTGTGAACATGGCACGCTAGTTGGTGGCAGACAGGCTGGTCTGGGTATTTAAAAAACTGATGATCTACTGGGATTTTCACGCACAACCATCTCTAGGGTTTACAGCGGATGGTCTGAAAAAGCGAAAATATCTAGTGAGCAGCAGTTATGTGGAGGAAGAGGTTATAGGAGAATGGGCAGACTGGTTTGAGATGATAGAAAGGCAACAGTGACTCATGTCAATAAGGACCAAAATCTCTAGGAATGTTTCCAACACCTTGTTGAAACTATGTCATGAAGAATTAAGGTCGTTCTGAAGGTAAAAGGGGTCCAACCTGGTACTAGCAAGGTGTACCTAATAAAGTTGCCAATGAATGTATATACTGTATAAATATATCATATATTCCTATATAGAAAATACCAGGGGACCTTTGACACCTATACTATAGTTAGATGGGCCACAAGGAGTGCCAAATAAACATCTCTTAGAGTTCAAAAATATTTTTTTTATTCCACAAATGACCAAAAGGATAAAAGCATCTAATGTGTTTGTGAGAGCCCAAACAATCCCTCCTACAGCTCTGCACTGAGACAAGCATTCACGCACTGAATATTGTCCCGGCTTTGATTGATGTGTCAAGATCTTTACTCTGAGTCCATTAGATGCTGTTTTAAGCACTAAAGCCCTGATGAAGACAGATTGTTTTGGTCTCTGAAATGCTTTGGCTCAATTTTTCGTTTTGATCATTTGTGGAATCAAGAGAGAAATGCTTTTGGACTCTAAGAAATGTTTGTTTGGCACTCCTGCTGGCTCAATTAACTTAGGTTACTCAATTAATGTGACCTCTGCCCTTTGACAGAGGGCCCCAGAGAGCCTCTGTCAAAGGGCAGAGGCCAAAACTAAGCCATTGAGCTGAATAAGGACTTCTTCTTGTATCGGTTGCAGATCTCTTTCCTGTGCCCCACTCCTGTCTCACCTTTGACACCAATTCTATTTTGTCAGCAGTAATCTAGTGTAGTGTTTCTCTATTGCAATATGCAGAAATTGTTCTTGAGAGGGAAGAACCAGAACATTCAGCAATCATCCAAGGCTTTTGCAGCAGGTGCTGGCATGGAGGAAAGTCCCCAGGCAGAGAGAGTGGACAAGAAAAACAACCAAGGAAAAATTTGCCAGAAATAAAATAAATTAAAACCCGACTTTGGACAAATAAAAAATTATCCTTTGCAGCGAGTCTGTGCCCACGCTGATTGCTCATTTATGCCTAAGGCTACAGTAAAATGAAATATACTTACCTGATCCTCTGAACCTCCCAGCAGCTACACCAATCCCAGTAGCATTTGCACCCCCCATGACCCATTACCGTCGAGTCCTGACCTCAACACCAGAGTCCATAGCCTGTGAGGAAGCCGAGAGACAGTCCACTGCCAGATTATGGGGGAGCACCACCTGTCGGGCGAGCAGGGGATTAGGTAAGTAAAACTGTTCCTCCACTCCCTAGACAAAATGAGCTATTAACCTGCTGTAAGGGCACAGACTCACTGGAAGGGATCATTTTTTATTTTCCCAGAGTTGGTCTTTAAGACAGAGATCTACTTTTTTGCATGTTTTACGTATCTATGAAACTTTAGCAGACCACTCCATGTGGATATACTGCAACGGAGTGGCCACTCTGTGCTGAATGTACATGATCCAGTGTTTCTAGTTAGGGGGTGCATGTGAGCCTGCCCACCGTCCCATCTGTGCTGTCATTCGGTACAGCAAATGTAAATGTGTGAGCTAGCGAGCGCACCTAGTAAGCAGCTATTGCACTAAAAAGGAACCACAAAACCTTTCTTGTGTATACAACGTAAAATATAGAGTGCAGCGCTAACAAAGTGAGATGAATAAATCAATAAACAGTATATACAATTGGTCAGATATGAATCCTATGTAATAGAGTCCTATAAACTGAATGATAAACAGTCCAAGGTAATAGGTATAATTTCAATCAAAAGTGAGTGTATTCCAGTATCCCGACATGGAGATATAGAGAGATTGCCCACTCACCGGAAGCGAATCTTAATGCGCGTATCAAGATCTCATGTAGCCGAACATCCTGTGAAGGTATAGCCTGGTGATGGGAGTACCCTCTGGTGGTCACTCAGATAGCAGGTGCCAGGGATAATGGTCTGGTCTAACACTCTTTCTTCTCCAGCCTGGACAGGTACCTGGAATACTGGGCTGAGGTGTGGAGGCTCAGCGCCAAGTGGTAAAGATAGAAGTGCTCATAGTGTAGTATTGTAAAGGATTATTAAGATAAAATAAATGAAGTAACAATATGAGCATAAACGCACAGGGTGATTGTGAGTAAGAATAAGCTCCTGAATACACTGACCAGTGGAACCATGTGGTGGGCGCCAGGCCTCCTGATCCGGCTGCGTGATGTCAAGGCGTGCAAGGGCTCCTCCTAGATGCGTTTCGTGTAATGACACGTCTGCTGTAGGGATGATGCCATCTGGTACAGCAAATGTGATGATTTATGGCAGGGACCTGCTGATCGGCATAGCAAATCACAATACAAAGCCTGTGTTTACTAACAGCACAGAGCTCTGCACATGGAGCAGAGATGTGGCTATGTTTTTCTCCCTGCAAAGCACTTAAGCTCCCTGCAAAGCACTTATCAGCAGTTTTGCAAGTTTCAGGTGTGGAAAATGTGTGGTATTCAAGGCTGAGTCTATGGATTTACAGTTGCATCAAAAGGTTGCCCTGGCTGAGCCGGTTGTTTCTTCTTGTATGTAAACCCATAGGTACAGGTCTCGGTGATCACTTGTAACAGAGATATACAAGTAGCAAAGTGAAGAGAGATTTCAGAACGCTCAATGTTTAACTCTATTAGTAGTAAGCAAAAGGCTTAAATCAATTGATATGCATCACATAACACACTTTTTCAGTGTTCAGGAATGTGAGAAACAGTTGTAGAATGGTAATCATTTGTTTAACCTTTTGCTTACTGCGAATAGAACTAAGCACCAAGGGTGCTCATGGAATATGTCTTCACTTTACACTTTGCAGGTTTACAAATCTAAATTCCTGATATTATATACAGCAATGACAGGGGCGGACTGACAACTCATGGGCCCCCGGGTAATAGGGGATCATAGGGCCCCTGTGTCCTTGCCCACACCCAAAAAAGCCTATGAAAAAGCCAATGAAAGATACCAGGAGCATCTCATGGGGCCCCCTACTGACCCCGGGCCCTCGGGCAGTGCCCGAGTGCTCAAATGGCCAGTCCGCCCCTGAGCAATGGTATTATTGACTAAAAAGCTTTAACTTCGGTCATTAAAAAGCAGACCAATTCAGTAACTTTGCTTTGTCTGAAAAGTGAAGTCTGGGAGATATCTTCAGTTTGCTGCAGGCAGGAAGAAACATTTCCTTCCTTCCTCCAGTGATTTCTCTAAATGTAACATTGTAACTTTGTTACAAGTCACAAGATTAAATGAGAAGTATGGCCAAAGCTCTTTTGGATCTACTTCTCCTGTAGGTCACTGGAGTACACATGGTTCTGCACTCATGGGACCCAGATTCAGCCAACAGCAGGCTAAAGTCCACTGTCAGCTGACTTCATTCAGCCAGTCCTAACTCTAGAGGGTTCCCAGCTGCAATGTCGGGATCCATCCGAATGCCTGACAGGCAGCTGGCTCAACCTTTCAGCATGCCACTGAGAGCCTGCGCCAGCCATCCTTCTTCATAGTCAGAACAGGAATAGAAGTGAAATCTTCCATTACATGTGGTGACAACCAGGCATTCCCTCACTTTGGAAGGATTTTCTCTCACTTCCTGTTTTGGGTGCGAGACAGGAAGTGAAAAGAAATTTCCCATATAGGACACAGATGGCAAATAAAATGATAGGGATTGAAAACCTCCCCTACTCTTTCCATAAAGAAAGAAAAATGTTTTGCCTTTAGTTCTAATTTAAGATTCTAAACCAGCTAGATCTGTACCTCTAACTTCATTTACTCTCAGGTATCAACCTGATCAAGTCTCCACAACAGGAGACACTTTGCCATCCAGTGGAGGGAGCCCTGAGACCTACACAACACTTGATAGCATTTATTTTTATGGTGACAAGAATGGGGCAGCACTGTGGCTAAATGGTTAGCATGCCCGCCTGGCAATACTATGGTCGCTGGTTCAAATCCCACCCACAGCACCACCTGCCTAGAGTTTGCATGTTCTGCCTGTGTGGAATTTCCTCCAGGTACTCTGGTTTCCTCCCACACTCCAAAGACATGCTGGTAGGTTAATTGGATTCTGTCTAAATTGGCCCTAGTATATGTATCAATGTAAGTTCAGGACCTTAGATTGTACGCCCCTTGAGGGTTAGGGACTGATGTGAATGCACAATATATATGAAAAGCGCTGCATAAATTGATGGTACTATATAAGTACCTGAGATATATCACTATAGCTATATCATGGCAACCCCCTATGATACAATTTGATCTATTAAAGGCTAAAATGTCTTGCATAATGATCAATGAACTCTTTGCAGGACAAAATGCATGTGCCCAAAAAAACGTGGAATCCCTTATAGGCGGTACCACCTAAACATACCCTGAAGACTATCGGGGCAGATGAGGGTGCTCTCTGCCGCTATCTTTCTTCCTTATTTATCTAATCCTCCAGCTTGTTTGGAGGAGTTTTATGGTCCCAAGATGGCTGCCTTGGCATCTCTATCCCTTAAGGGGGGGAGGGTGACAAAATTTAGGAGAATTTAGTCAAATTGTTGAATAGCGATACCTTGGCATTATTGGTCTTCCAATAGGGGAATCTCATTGCCTTTATGATTCTCAATTGTGATATGTTATGTAAACCTCACGGAATGTTAATACTGCTGTAATCCTCTCTCTAATGAAGCATTTGTTTAAATATGTCTACAAAGGATACAGTTTTGTACTTTGGTACCTTTTCTTTTGTACTGTCAAAAAGTTTAATAGACAAAAGATTGGAAACGAAGATTAAAAGCCAGCAATGGAACAGTAACCCATAACTACCAGAAATAATTTGGTCAACTAGAAATTCTAATAGTGTGCTGTGAATTTATGTAATGCTATTTGCCAAAGACCATATAAAATACAGGGCCATAATCTGCGTGTAACAGTAACCTTGCTACCAATTTTTGCTGGAAGTTTTTTTTTATTTCTCCTCTTTATAATGTTCTTACTAACAAAGAGCTGGCAGCTGTCTAAAAAGCAGCAACCAAGCAGGATATGGTTGAAGGAAGAAGCTGCAAAGCTTAGCACTCTCACTGCCTGACATATTGCTGCTGTCTCGGTAATAAGATCTGAGTGACTGAAACATTTACAGAATATGATGAGAACGAACACCCTGATTGTACTAAAGCTTTATTCATCCACACTGTATTGTCTTATGGACTAATGCACTATAGTAAATGCTAGAATCTTGTAACGTAAAAGAAACCCATACTGAGAAAAGAATGGAGGCTTCCCTTGAGAAACTCTTTCTAAAAATGGTAGATATTTAACTGACTTTTTTAAAGAATAACATTTTATTCAAAATTGTTCAGTACAGGAATAATAGTGCAACCTGACATAGATATCTTCTGGTGTTTATGTTTAACCCCATGGTGTTATATACTAAGGTTGGAGAGCACAAAATAGTGGTTGAAGGGACAGAGACTTAGAAACTCAGCAGTTTCCTCTGTGACCACTGGCGCACTGACACAAGGTATTTGTCAGTAGAATACCCCTTTGATTTATTAGTAACACACAAGAGTGGAGTGCTTCATAGATAGATAATTAGTTCTTTAGGACCTGTATGAGGGACAGTTCCAGTTTGGGGGAAGAGTTATCTTTTGCTAGTAATGTTGGGGCCCATAAACAATGTGGGATACTTGGAGGTCAGTACTGTTAAGAAGATAAATAACTGGACTGATAATAGCAAAGGTTCTTTTATAGCTGAAGTGTAAAGATGTCGGCATGCACTGTCCCTAATCAGCTGAATGATAGAAAGAGGCTGAGCTTCCTTCCTCTCACCAAATCTGACATGGATGTAGTCTTAGAGTCAAACAGAGTGTGCTGTGTAGGCTCTAGTGTCTTGGCTGTGTAGCAAGGGATGGTATCTCTGCAAGTTGTTAGAAGAAGAGCAGAAAGGGTGTGTAGATGAACTGTGAGAGTTTCAAAGAGCAGATGAACAGTTGTGGCTCTTAGTCTATTGTCTAGTGTCACAGTTATGCTCTTAGTCTATTGTCTAGTGTCACAGTTATGCAGATTGCAAACCTCACTGTAACCAGTTAGGCCCACTGCGACTGTGTGTAGGACTGCAGCCTCCAACTGTCCTGTCAGAAGTCCTGTGCCCAGAGAGTGAGCCCACCAATCGCAGTCAAATATAAAGGCTCTCCTACAATTCTCTTTGCAAGGCCAGCCTCATGGGATGTGTAGTTCAAACAGCACTTAGGAATACAGTGCAAGGTAGCAGCAGGAATACAGGTCCCAAGCTCCTCTGCTGTCCCTCCAAGGATTAGCTCCTTCTCTGCTAATAGAAAGTGATTTAAACATCTGAATACTGGGCACTGGAGGGGAAATGCTTAATCCACTTAGTTCCATTTGTCATTTTCCCTTGGTTTTCATTATCACATAGCTAGCATGTGGCTACTAATAAATAAATATTATTATACAGGATTTATATAGCGCCAACAGTTTGCGCAGTGCTTTAAAAAATAAAGGTAGACATTACAGTTACAATACAATTTGGTACAAGAGGAAACAGAGGGCCCTGCTCATTAGAGCTTACAATCTAGGAGGAAGGGTAAATAAAATAAATCTTCAAATCACTATGGAGCACAACAGTAGTGAAGAAGTCAACAGAAGGAACCAGTGAGAGCTTTGTGGGACTAGGAGATAGGAAGTGTTGGTATACCAGTAGACTTCAAAGTTCCATTTGTCAACAATAGAGCAGAACTTAGTGGTGTGGGTAGCAAGAGAAGTAAGTATTATTTCTTCTTTACTTAAACCTCTTTGTGCGAAATTATGGGTATGAGTCAAAGCTACCTAATATAAACTGATACAAAAGGAAAAATGTTATCTTAAGCCTACCTTTCTCAATCTTTTTAACAAAAAGGAACCATTGAAATAACTTCAAAGTTTAGGGGAACCCCTGCTAACATTTATCTGTATCTTCAGCTCACTGTACATTTTTGTGGTGGTCAATAGAAGGAATGTTCCTTAAATTAATGGTCAGTGTCAAGAATCACCCAATTACATATAGCTAGAATGATCATTGGTCTCAGTGGGAATTACTTTTTTGTGTTCCAGCTTACCTTGTTACATACCCCATAATAGAAGATTAAAAATCCAACAAGAAGAGTGGGAACCCTCATGGCTGAGGCAGGTATGTAGACCACCTCAGCAAATAGATCACACCACCAGAGTTTTTAAGAGATATTAGAAATTTTCAGGATTTAGCTTCGCAGAGTCTACCAAAAACCCTTTATGATATATATTGCAAATCCGTAATGTTCATACTCTTTATCTTTGAAGCCAAAAAAGCAAAAGTAAAAAGGGCTAAGGAATAAGCAGATATTCCCCATCAAGAGAAATATTTATTTACATGCAGAGAGTTAATGTACAACAACCCATAACCAATTAGCTTTGATCGATCATGTGTAAATTAGATAGTAAAATCAAATCCCTAGTTGTTGTTGCATTACTTATTATCTTAGCCACACACATTCTGTTTATTCTGCACTATATTTATGGTATTTTCTAAGAAATTAAGCTATATGTACTGTAATTTTTGTTTTTGAGCCTGTCTGTAACAGAAGAAATGAGCTAATTCACCTTAAACCCATCTTGGTGTTTTAACATTCAATGGGCCAGAGCTCTGACATGGTAATAAGGAAGGGTGTGCCTAAACCCCTTACTTTCGGAAACTTAGTGTAATGATCAGTCTTGATCATTGGCCTGTTATCCTTACTATTATCAGTCTTTGCTAACCTGTCTGGAATCTGAACTCTTTTTTAAAGCACAGTACACGCTATAAGAACATCATATGAACGATCTAACAAACTGGGAAGTTGATACGTGCACTTGGACTAATATGTGAGCATGAGGTACAACCTCAAAACCTTCTCATTGATAACATATAAAAAATGCAGCGCTAAGTACAGTATTTTCTGGCGTATAAGACTACTTTTTATACTTAAACATATACCCCAAAAATTGGGGGTCGTCTTATACGCCGGGTATAAAATGTGAACCTTGAGTTTGTTTGGGTCAAGCTGGCTGGATGTGTGGTAATACTGTACATACAGTATTACCGTGCTGAGCCAAGCTGGCTCAAAACAAATGTCCCTATGACAGATTAATCTGTCAGCCCGCTGGATGTGCGGTATATAGAGTATACTGCGCTGAGCCAAGCGGTTTCAAAACATACCGGTACGTACGAGTGATGTATTCTACTAATGAATACAAAGCCTGCTCGGATTGGCTGAGCCAGAGAGGTGGGCTGTTGATGTCACAACCTCAGCCAATCCAAGCAGGCTTTGTATTCATTAGTAGAATACATCGCTCGCCATGATTGGCCCAGTGTATACTGTATGTAGCCTCAGCTACTGTAGATACACACATCCAGCAGTCTGATTACCGTAGGGACGTACCGGTACATTTTGAAACAGCTTGGCTCAGTATTCTGTATTTGACACATATGATGACTGTCTTACAAATGTATCACAAGATGTCATTCATGAACTTATGATGTCAGAGGATGAACATGAGGATTTTGAAGGATTTTAAGTACTGGTAAGTCATAACCATTTCAATTAAAAAATCTGATGTTTTTAAATGGTGTTGCCTCGGAAGGGGGGTGGTCTTATATGGCGAGTATAGCCCAAACCTATGTTTTAACTGGAAAATTAGGGGGTCGTCTTATACACCCGGTCGCCTTATACGCCGGAAAATACGGTATATAGAATATTAACTAGTGTACGTAAATAATGTCATTTAAGGAATACTAGCAGATAGAAATAGAGTCCAATGACATAACAAGAATAAGTGCATAAAATGATCAATAATCAATGCTGATGCATCCCACGTTGTGATAGTGGACATCCAAATACAGGTGAGGTATCAGTGGTTCCCGTGCTCATAGGTGTGTATATAATATGCACTAACCATATATATAATATGCACAAATCAGTGCGTTTGAGTAATCAGACCACTCCTGGTACTCTGGAACTGGGAAGAACAAGACCTGAAGATCATTTGGCAAACAAACAGCTCGGCAGGTGATCAGCATCTCATCTTTACCAACTGCGATACCTCTTCCATCCAGCAGGGGGCCATCACCCATGTATAATAGGCTCTCAGATACCAGTCAGGGAATCACCCAAATATCATACACATCGGGCTAAGAGGATCCACCTTGAGAGAGGGGGCTTGTGGTACACCGAGCCCAAACAGAAACTCTGATAGTGTAGTAATTTAAAGATCCTTTATTGATTTAAATAAAAGCAGATGAGCACTCACATTTGGCAGATAGTACAGATTCAAAAATGGCCGCCGGCCTCCACGCGGCTTGGACGGCGTGACGTCACCGGCT
This sequence comes from Staurois parvus, assembly GCF_062004578.1. Taxonomy (NCBI): domain Eukaryota; kingdom Metazoa; phylum Chordata; class Amphibia; order Anura; family Ranidae; genus Staurois; species Staurois parvus. The sequence continues at coordinate 12,780,450 of NW_028318294.1, read as the reverse complement.
AGGCTCCACCCTACATATGAATGATCGTCTGGTTTTCCTTAATGTATTTCACAGCAGGTAGAAACCAAGGATGGTACTAATCATACGACAAAAGCTTTCTTTTTGTTGTTTATTGATTCTGACCATGCAGTCTTTCACCTCTGATCTTTCTTGTAAAAAAAAACATAGAAAATCATTCATTCACATACGAGAACAATTTTGGAATTTGTCCTTCGGAAATTTTTGTTTGGAAAGTCTGAATCAGATATCAAAAACTGTGTACACACTATACGAAAATCAAATGAACGTGCCTCATACAGAATTTTTCTTCCAGTTTTCTCATAGTGTGTACCCCATTTAAGATTTATCTTCATCTTTTCTGACCATAAACCTTTGCCATTGTCTGATTTGCGCTGACCATCTGCGTCACATACCTGTATGAGCCCGAGTTGGTGAGTGTGGCCTCTTCCACAATTCTAGTCCAAGCGTCCTTGGAAGTTGTGACAGAAACTGCAAACGGACAAGTATAATCCAAAAGCAGGTCAAGTGGAAGCCAGGCCAGCTACACGTTGAGGACCAGAAATTGCAGAAATACAGACTGAAAGACCGTTCAGCACTGATTCTGATAGCTGCTACACTGTTTCTAACAATTGGTTTGAGGACTTACACCACTTTAGTGGATTGTCCTTCCTAGTAATACAGTACAGTTTCTTCACAGTGAGAGCTGTGAAAATGTGGAATAGACTCCCTCAAGAGTTGGTTCTGGCCAGCTCAGTGGATTGCTGTAAGAAAGTCCTGGATTCTTTCTAAGATACACAGAATATAACTAGATACTAACAAAGGTAAAGGTAAAGTTGATCCAGGGAATATCCAATTGCCTCTTGGGGGATCAGGAAGGAATTTTTCTCCCTGCAGGAGCAAATTGGATCATGCTTTGCTGGGTTTTTTTTTTGCCTTCCTCTGGATCAACAGTGGGTATAGGATTATAACTTTTTTTTTTTTTATGGTTGAACTGGATGGACTTTTGCCTTTTTTCTGCCAGACTAACTATGCAACTATTTAGATCCACCAAACTCTGTGATTCTTGGTATTCTCATGGGAAATCTCTGGCAGTGCACTACATAGCACAAGGTAGACAATTAATGGAAGAATAAACATCTTATGGTTCCTTCCTCCTTGGGCTAACTTTGTTTTGAGCAGTTTATTTCTAGTTTTGGTGTGCTTTAGAAACAAATTGAATGACCACATCAGCCATATAAAGGGCAAGCCTACTTTGGTTAGAGATGTTTTTGTAAACCCAGTCATTATTTAGGGTGTTGATCTGAAATGTTTCCTTCACCTCTGCTATGCCCAAGCATATCTTGATTTACTGTATATTCCTATGAGGAATCGAGCATAGATTACACTATTGCCCCTGTAACTATTGACTTCTCTCAAGAGAACATTAGAAGCATCTGAGCTTTAAAGATACAGGCAGTCCCTGGGTTACGAACAAGATTAGTTCTGTAGGCTTGTTCTTAAGTTGAATTTGTATGTAAGTTGGAACAGGTAAACTTTTGAAGTGTAACTCCAGCCCAAAAAATATTTTTAAGTTTTGGATAGCATAGGTAAGGGGTTAACTGGCCATTCTGTGATGTGAGATTTCTGACATCCACCGAACAGGAGATGGCAGCATGCGGTGAGCAGCAAGATGGCTTGCAGTTTCTGGGACCAGTGTGATGTCATGTTGCCTCCGTTCTTAACCTCCTTAGCGTTTTTCCCGAGTGTAGCTTGGGGTAAAATTTCAATACCAAGAGCGGTAACCCCGAGCTACACTCGGGCTTACCATGCGGCGTTGCTCAGAGGGTCCCTGCAGCACTTACCTTGTCCTTCGCTCCCGCGATGTTTCCCCCGCAGCGTCCCCGGCCATCTCCTCCGGCCGATGCCGGCATCCGGCTTCCATGTTCCGGTCCCTGTGACATCGGGACGTACGGGCGCCGGAACCGGCGGGAAATTTAAAATTTTTAAAAAATGTCATTTTTGCTGTCATTGCTGTTTCAATGCATTTCACATATATTTTGTCCCTACTGCTTTGTCCTGTCCCCTGCCTGCATTTTGAATGTTCTTTCTGCCTGGAAACTTAGAAAAGTCCATGGCGTCCAAAAAGCGTCAAAAGCGGTTTTAGAACAGCGATAGTAAATCAGAACCACTTGCAGAATTGAGTGATAATGATTCGTGGGGAAATTCGTCATCAGACACTGAAAACGATTTTGCGACTTTGCTCAGTGATGTGCGAATTTGCCTCTGTATTTCAAATTTCAGTGTTTTTGGTTTGATTATATTATTGAATTAAATTTATTATTATATTATTATTTTTTATGATTATTTATTAAATTATAATTTATGATTTCGTGTTTTATCATATCCGGAATGTTTACTAGACTCTTGTTCGGACAGATTTCAGTGAGTTATTCCTAAAAATTACAGGCCTACAGTAAAAAACTATATATTTCCATGCAAAAAAATGGTACCGCTTTCAGCACAAAAAATCGGAAAGAATCATACCGCCGAGGAGGTTAAGTACCAGTCATATGTAAGTTGGATGTTTGAAACTCGGGGACTGCCTGTGCTCTACATTATCCTAAATGGACAAAGTGACAAGGTATATTGAAAACCAGTTCTCACTGATGCATTATCTGCACTCCCAGGAATACCCAGTGCTTCCAGGTATTGAGGAGCATCTGAACTCTTACCAGGATGGGACGGTCAGGCCTGAGTGGTCAGTCACCAGGCCAAATGCTCATGTGAGCTAAGAGAAGATTTTATTACCCCCTTGTGAGCTTTAAGACCATCTGACATGGAACTTACAGACAGTAAGGCCTTCTAGCTTCAATGGATGAATAGAGAAGCAGGAGAGAACAGATAGGAAGAAATTTGCTAAAATTGGAGAGTTCAAAATCTGCTCTGCTCTCTGCAGAGAAACCAATCAGCTTCCAGGGTAAGCTTAATTGAACAAGCTGACATTAGAAGCTGATTGGCTACCATGCGCAGCGGCACCAGATTCTGAGTGCTCCAGTTTTAGTAAATCTCCCAAATAATGTGTTTATCAGCAGTAGGAGAGTTGTTTTGTAAAGAGGATCTATCACTTTGCCCTGAGTAAGCATATGGCAGAGTCTCTTTAAAATGTACGTACATATCAAGCTAATTTATGTTGAACCTTGTTGAATTCAATTACTTCTTTTTAGCCTTTTTTAGCAGGTCTTAATTTCCTCTTTCCCTTGACACCTCAGCCTATCCATGTCAAGTCCTTGGCTTTCCACAGTTTCTCACTTACAATCATGAGAAATTTAAAAGCTGCAGGAAAGCCATCCTAGAAGCTGTCCCTGCATGTTTGCCATTTTGTCACCTGATGCCTAAATCAGTCGAAACACTTTAAAATAATAGGATATGTAGGATCACCAACAGGGACATTAGATTGGGAAATGTCCATTGCAGCAGGGACTGCCCTGCATATATCTAACCTTTATATAGCACTGTAGAATACATTAAAATGTAAATCAATTTTTAGCACCCCATTGTATACCTGATGTCTTGCTTTGTCGTGTCCAGTTATTGATCAGAAATATTGATTGTTGTACCCTTATATAGGCTATTATAACACTTGGTAGAATGGCTGAATTTCACAATGTGCAGGGTGACAAAACTGGGTGGGGGCAGGGAAAATGGAAGTGATGATTACATCTGTCTTACATGTATAACTGCGGACAGGTCAATAGTTGCCTAAAGGGATCATTTATGTAGTTAATGGCCAGGGATAAGTGATAAGTCCTCATTGTTACGGGTAACTAAACACTTGTTCTAAAGCCAATGTAAATATATTTAATTTGTCATTTTTTTCCTTGGGGAATTTACCATATTTACTCTTTCTTTTGTCCAACATGATAATAAACCCTTATATTTATGGTTTTGGTCTGGCCCTAAACTACTTAAGTTAACTAAAGGGTTGTCTTTCATTTAATGTGATTTATTCTTATACACATTACATAATGCCGTCCATTTTCGAAGTTCAGAGTGATAGTTTAATATTTGGGTTATGGTAAGTGACACTAATGCTGATAACTGAAATTGTTTTCCATCTGACTCTAATACATAACTATAGTATTCTGATTTGAAAATATGCTATGATTCGGCTGCCCATTTCTTGCCTTTCATAATGTCAATTTTTCAAAATCTAATTCATGAACCCAGTTGGCAAGCAAAGACATTTTCATGGCTTGGTTGGAGATGCAGATAACCCTATTAGGCTCTTGTACCATGTATTGAAAGCTATTAACTGAGATAATGTGCTGTACTGCACCAGTGACTGCTTGTAACACCTCGTTGCCTGTTTATTAGGGCCTATGGAGATCTAGATTTTGATAAGCCAGGGCAATGCGAGACAAGAAATGTAGTATGAAAACAATTCCTTTGCTTAGGTCTTAAAGGATAAGTTCACCTTTTGATAAAAAATAATAAATGCACGTTTTCTTTCAGGTAAATAAAATGTGCATTTATTATTTTTTGCTGCATGAGCCTGTAAAGCAACGCATCAGCGATCAGCAGATCGCTGGAGCCATGCAGGTCTCCTGCAGACCTGTCAGTATATCTGCTTGCCTGTACAGGATTTACGAGCAAGCAGATAAACGTACAGGAAAAAACAATGAACTACCATAGTGCTATACAACGTAGTGGTAGTTCACTGAGAATTACAAGCCGACAGCCGCTAAGGCTGCTGGAACTTGTAGTTTCTCATTCATAGAGGAGTGACGTGGCTGGGCGGGTGGAGCCCCGTTCGGACACTTTTTTAAAATTTGAAAGCTAGCGGTAGGAAGAAGATCCAACGTTAACTGTCTCAGCGAGCGATCGGCGGGGAGCGGGGGCCGGTGCTTTCCTAACATGTTACATGTTACACCTGAATATGGGTGTACTATTGAACATGTTATTAACCTCCCTAGCGGTATTCCCGAGTGTAGCTCGGGGTAAAATTTCTATACCAAAAGCGGTAACCCCCGAGCTACACTCGGGCTTACCATGCGGCGCTGCTCTGGGGGTCCCTGCAGCACTTACCTTGTCCTTTGCTCCTGCGATGTGTCCCCTGCAACGTCCCTGGCCATCTCCTCCGGCCGATGCTGGCATCCAGCTTCTGTGTTCCGGTCCCTGTGACTTTGGGACGTATGGGCTCCGGAACCGGCGGGAAATTTGAAATTTTTAAAAAATGTCATTTTTGCTGTCATTGCTGTTTCAATGCATTTCACATATATTTTGTCCCTACTGCTTTGTCCTGTGCCCTGCCTGCATTTTGAATGTTCTTTCTGCGTGGAAACTTAGAAAAGTCCATGGCGTCCAAAAAGCGTCCCTTTACGTCAAAAGCGGTTTTAGAACAGCGATAGTAAATCAGAACCACTTGCAGAATTGAGTGATAATGATTTGTGGTGAAATTCGTCATCAGACACTGAAAACGATTTTGCGGCTTTGCTCAGTGATGTGCGAATTTGCCTCTGTATTTCAAATTTCAGTGTTTTTGGTTTGATTATATTATTGAATTAAATGTATTATTATTTTTTATGATTATTTATTAAATTATAATTTATGATTTCTTGTTTCAAATTTTATCATATCCGGAATGTTTAATAGACTCTTGTTCGTACAGATTTCAGTGAGTTATTCCTAAGAATTACAGCCTACAATAAAAAACTACATATTTCCATGCAAAAAAATGGTACCGCTTTCAGCACAAAAAATCGGAAAGAATCATACCGCCAAGGAGGTTAAAGGTAAACTTATTCTTCAATAATAGAATGGTGATTCTTTTAGGACTCATTCCAACACACACACACGATACACATTGTGGTGCACTGCTTTAAAAAAGGATCATGTCTGTTTTTTCATGTATTAAAGCATGTTACTAGCCCATTCAAAATGTATGCATGCATGTTAACTCTACGATTAAAATAAATCCCATCTGATCTCTGAAGTTAAGCAGAGTTGTGCCCAATTACAACTTGGATGGGAAACCATCTGGCAATACCAGGTGCTGTAGGTTTAAAAAAATAAATAAATGGGCCCTGAGTCCTCATGCACATTTGACATTTTTATAGCGGCTGTTTTTGGCTTTTGACGTTTTTTTCTACAGCAAGTAAACCCCCCCCCAGCATGTAATCTTATGTGTCCATGCACACATAAACTGTAATCAACGTTTTGTGGCTGGTATGTTCTTTGGCTGGGATGTTTTTTGGCTGGAAAAACCCCCCAGGACTAGTGGATTTCTAGAGGAGTTTTTTAGCTGTAAAAATGCTCTAACGCTGAAAAATGCTGAAAAACGTGGTAAAACGACACAAACCGGCATTTCTGGACTTTTTTTGACCAAAAGTATTTTTTATTTTGGTAAAAAAAAATGCTAAAAAATGCAAACGTGGCAAAACGCCACTACACACTAATACAGAAACTCTAAAAAAAGCTGATAAACTCACGTTTTTAATGTGACTTTACACAGCTAACGTTACCAGCGTTATCAAAAGGTCCAGTGTGCATGAAGGCAGAACAGCCTTCATCAAACAAACAGCAACATGTAACCTATGCCAACCATGAGTCCTAGAGCTTCCAAATATTTAAAATGGCAGCCTAATCATTCTTCCATGATTTGGCCATTAGGTTCAGAACATGGTGCACACAGCCTGTATGGTAAACAGCATATATTACACCCTTTGGGGTTTATCTGGTAATGGTCATCTGTAGTATGAATTGCTGCAAAGGTAAAGTATAATTATTGTCAATGCTGCTTTGAAAATAAAACATCTACTTTGAATACTTGACAATGGAAATTGTATAGCTAGCTACACTCCTTAAAACTTTATTGACCTGTATGAATAGGTCACCACAAGAAAAGAATCTGTCTAGCATGCTAAATGTTGCATATTGTCTATTGTTTATAGATCATCATGAATTTTAGTTAATCTTAGGCCCATGGATCTGCAGCCTTTGTGGAACATAATTACTTATTGATTGGACCTTTACTTACCCCTCTACATTTGTGTTAACTTGGTTTATTTGATGTTGATGTGTCTCTAGTGTATCTAATTCCTGGATCAGTGGATCTGCTATTTGATCTTTAACTTATCTGTGATCTAGGACCCATCTTGTTTATTTCTTTTTTTGTGTCTCATAAGTAATCTAGGAAGACTATCTTGAAGGGCACATTGATTTAATTTCTCTATAGAGTCTGGCACTTTCCTGTATGGCTCACTATAGAACAGCAACCAAATTATAATTCCTAAATCCTAATTTAGTGCTTTTGCCATGTATTCTTTAACTTGTCTGTGATCTGGAGGCCATCATGCTTATTTTTCCAACCCCTACTTCCGTGTCTCATCAGTAATCTAGGAAGACTAGCCTAAAGGGCACGTTGATTTAATTTTTCCTCTATAGAGTCCAGAACTTTCCTGTATGGCTCACTATAGAACAGCAACCAAAATATAATTCCTAAAACCTTCATTAGTGCTTTTGCCATTTATTATTTCACTTGTCTGTGATCTGGAGGCCATCATGCTTTTTTTTCTGACCCCTACTTTCATGCCTCAGCAGTAACCCAGAAAGACAATCCTGAAGGACGCGTCAATTTGATTTCTCCGCTCTAGAGTCTGACACTCTCTTGTTTGGTTTACTATAAAACAGCAACCAGAACCAAAATATTAAAAATAGAAGGAATTTTCTATCTTTGGTGGATTAAGGCTGGGCTCCTATAGAATCAAAACACCAAAGAGGTCTGGGAACCCAAGTAATATTTATAAAAAAACATTACTCAGTTCCTGGGATGTGAACATCATGAACATTAGTTGCTGGCAGCAAACTGTTGTAATAAGATTCTCACGAGTCTGCCATATGCCTTTATTTGCCCCTACGGTCTATAGAAGTGGGAAACTGATATCTAAACAACTTTAATCTGGGAGAAGGCTGACATCCGAGATTCTGGAAGAGGAGATGCTCCTTGGCTTGCTGGAGGGGATAGTGTTGTGACCCTCCAGTGCAGTGGTGATTTTATTTGCTGCATACTTTGTCATCTATTTGGGCTCCTGTAAACACTCTCAGGTCCCCTGAATAAAAGAGTAACCTCAAAACGCATTGGGACATGAGAAAATTGTACCAAAATATTTTGACCACCAACTGTTTACACAGCAACCTATATTGTAGTGTATGACGTGTTATAAATAAAATGTGTATTTTATACAGCTATTTATGTAGTAGTTGAGATGCCTGAAAAGTCCCATGCCATATCTTTTTCTATCTGTACAAGAATTCAAGGATGTTGGCACATAACTATGTAATATGGAAACACTTAAATAGTTTGCAATAAAAAATAGCTATTATTTCTATAATATAAATTAGTACACAAATCCATATTTTATACTGGAGAATTGAAAGTTATGCTTTTTCTGTTGTATTAGTACCTGACCTAGACTGTTTCACTTTAGACTAGGTCCATCCCACTGTCAGGATTAGCTCAGTTAGACTTCTGGTGCAGCTCTGCACAGAAACCAATCAGCTTCCAGGTTTTATTGTCAAAGCTTAGTTGAACAATCTGAAGTTAGAAGCTGATTGGCTACCATGCACAGATACACCAAATTTTGCTCTCTCCAGTATTAGTAAATCAACCCCATAGTGACTGATATACCACAATAGTTCACCTAGTGAATAAAGTGAATCTCTCTTCACTTTGATCCTTCAATCATGTTTTATTCAAATCCCCCTGAATATGATTGGGCATTCAAAGTGAAAAAGCTTTATTTTAATTACTAAGGTACAGTAAGTGAAAATTTACTTTTTTAAGTAAAGATTGTTTCATACATTAGTAAGTGAACCTCGAAGGCTTACACTGAGAGACAAGAACTGTGAAATACAGTTATTATTGGGTTGATTTACTAAGGGGGTTGAGGCTGTTCACATTTTTCAAAGTAAATCTTAGCATATTGGATGAACCTGGTTAAACTTGAAATATCAAGTCATTTTCTAGCACAATTCTTGTTCCTTTAATTCTCCTTGCACAGGACTGGCCTTCACAGGTTCACCTTATTTACTCAAATTTACTTGCTAAGTGAACAGTCTCTAGTCCTGTCAGAGGATGAACCATGGAAGAACTGGTATAGCTACCAATACTCAACATGGTACCACTAATGTGCATGAAAATGCGAGCAGAGGTGGTGTGTGCGTGCCCGTGCGTATGTCCATACGCATGCATGCAATCGCACGCATGCTTGTGTGCCATGGCTCAAACAAAAGTGTGACAGGATCTGGTGCCCAGTGGCTTATTTAACAATATCATGTTCGCTCACTTTGGGTAGGGGGCCCATGGAACCCAGCTCACTTTGGAGAGGTGGGGAAACCCCTGTCTCAGCTCCCCATATCCCTCTTATGTGTAAATCACCCTGTGCCTGTTAGGGGTACAGGGTGATTTGTCCTAATTTTGTGTGGGGTTGTTGATAGTTTAATGTTATGTGGCTGCATCCCATTGTTCTATTGTCTGTCTGGCTTGGGAGCAAACTATTATGGGATGTATGTTTATGTGTATTAGCTTAGTGGAGGGGTGTCTCCAGCAGCCCTCCCTCCTGATGGGACTGTCTGCCGGTGTGAAGTTTGAATACCTGTCTGTCTCTTGTTACTAAATGTAGATTGCCTCGCCCTGTGTCATTATGCAGGGAGGAGGGATTGTCCCCTGAGTGTATATATATTGTATCTGTGTTCAAATAAAGAGTTCCATGTTCAGACAGACTGGTGTCATCTAGTCTTGTATGGTCGGCTGTGGTGTCTGTTGTCGGTGTTCGGATGGGGAAGCGGTATTCTAATGGAAGTACTCAAGCGCAGTCTGGGCTGGTTCCGTTACACTCACAGGTTGCTGGATAATTGCTAGCCCCCTGTATCCTGTGTTTCTGTGTTGCTGTATTCTTGGATTTCCCATTGCTTACCCTTGGACCTGTCTTGGCTTCTCTCCTGGCTCTGACCTGGCTTGTTATCACGGACTTCACTTGCTGTGTATGACCCCAGCTTGATCTTGACTGATCTATTGTGCATGACCCCAGTGCTGACTCCTGACTCCGCTTACTGCTTCACTCCTCTGTCAAGATCTGCCAGTCCTGCTGTTAACTCTGAATGGTCAAGACTTCACCTGGCAACCCATGCTTCCTTGGCGCAGCACTCCCTGTCTCCACTTCCAGGGGTGTTCTGAACTCAGCTGTAAGGGAAGCCCTCTCATCACTTGGGCCTCTGACCAGGTACATGACAAGTTCTTTAGTAAATCCCCCTTTTCTGTACTACTTAACAGAGACCACAAATTTAATGAACACATATGGTTGCACCCAAGCCTAACAAGCCATTTGCAGATGCAAACGTTTTTCAAACATTAACTTTCAAAACTACATACATAATACATTTTCAGTGTAAAAAAATAAAATATATCATAAAATACCACATTTTATAAAAATAAACCTAGCGTTGGCTTTTTTTCCTTTATAAAACTGTCTTTGATTTTTAAATGGAGAGATATGGGCAAAGTTTAACCTCTACCATGTGTGTTCTCCTTCGTTCACAGGGTTTTGGCTGAGAGATCCCATACATATGACAGAGCTATGCACCAGCAAGCATGGTTTTATTCCCCTAGGTCATGCATCCACAAATACCATCAGCATAAGTTTGTGCTTTCACACTTCATAGGTTGCACTGGGCCAGAAATTTAATATTGCCGTATATTTACAGACTGGCCTATTTGCATATCATTCAGGGCTTATCTCAATCTGAGTCTCTGTTGTGTTCATGTTTTTCACCAAGGCAGAAGGAACCCTATATAACGTAGGTGACCAATAATGGTAAAGTAATGGAAGAAATGGAAAATAAAATGTGATCTGGGATAGCTATATTCTATTAAATATATTTTAATGGTCCACTTAAAACCTTTTCAATTTCTATGTGATAAATATATAAAATATGGCAAACAAATAATATGGGGCCCCATTATACTATAAATAAATGAGATAAATATTGGCATTATTTAATCACATTTTCTTATTTCAAGATTTCAGTTTCTCAACTAATAAACATATGATAAAGTATCAGCCGATCAACAGTTAAATGTATCCATCTTTAGACATTAATGGTATCAAATATACAGAAGAGCCAGACAGCTTGTGCCATATTGCCATGTATAGACACATTTTCAAAAGTTAATATGTAATTATCTTTTGAAAATGTGTCCATGCATGGCAATACAGCACAAACCTGTGCAGCTCTTCTCTATATGTTATGCCTTTGATGATTATTGATAGATGCGATTCAACTGTTGATTGGCTGATACTATATTATCTGTTTATTATTTGAGACAATAAAATATTGCAGTAAGGAAAAAAGATAAAAAAAAGTCATATTGGCACATTACATATATTTTTTGGCATATGTCGTATATTTTTGTGTCCTATGTTTTTGTTTGTGACATATACATTTAAAAAGTTTTAGGTAAACCAGTAAGGTTTACCTAAAACTATCCCGCATTATCCCGCTAAAGCTATCCCGCATTTCAGTTAAGAATAGGAAAATATGCTCTAGTTGGATTGAGTTTGGTCAATTGTGTTTGAAATTTGGTGAACTCAGACCTAAAGTGGTTCTAAAGTCTCAAGGTTTTTTACCTTCATTCATTCAATACATGAAGCTAAAAACCTTTCTGTGTGTATCAGCCAACCCCAGCCCCCTTAACACTTACCTGAGCCCCCTCATGATCCAGCAATGTCCATGAGAGGCTCAGTTCTCCAGGCTATTGGCTCCCGTTGCTGCTGATCATAGCTAGTGAGCTAATCAGGAGAAGGTGGGGCTGAGTCGTGGCTCTGTGTGTAAATGCTCAGGAGCATGTCTGCTCAGGTGCCCCCATTGCAAGCTGTTTGCTATGGGGGCACGTGACAGGAGAGAGGGGTCAGGAGGGCCAGCAGGAGACTCGAGAAGAGGAGGATCGGGGCTGCTCTGTGTAAAACCACTACACAAAGCAGGTAACTATGGACACATTTGTTATTTTAAGAAATGGAAAACAAGATTTTAGTATCACTATAACAGCTAATACCATTGTCTATGGCAGGGCTTAAAATTTCAAGTCCTTAGCTACTAGCCAGGCCTTAGAGTTACTTGCCACCAACAAACACACACAAACAGAGACACCTGTACACACACAGACATGTACATACACACACAGAAACGTACACACACGCACAGAGACACATGTACACACACACACACACACACATGTATACACACACAGGCACGTACAGACACGCATACACACAGATACATGTACATACACAGAAATACACACACACAGACACATGTACACACATACTGTACACAGACACATGTACACACAGACACATGTACGTACATACACACACACACACACACGTACATGCACACACACAGACACATGTACACACTCACATAGATGTACATATACACAGACACATGTACAGATACACACATGTACATACACACAGACACATGTACAATTGTACATGCATACACAGACACACACACACAAACACACACACATGTACGCGTACACACACACACGTACACGTACACACACGTACACACACACACACAACACCACCGCCCCCCCGCCCATAAAAAGTTGCAGTACTTCGTTGTTCACTCGCAGAGCCGGGTACTGCACTCTAGGGGGAGGCAGAGAGCACAGCACACACTCCTTGCTTTGCTTTCACTTCGCTCAGCTATTGAGCAGTCTGACGGCTTCCAGTGCCAATGACAGATCTGGTCTAAACTCTGAGCTTGCTCAGCAAGACGGCCCTGGGGGACACACTTAGCCCCATCATAATTTCCATTCGCCATTGGCGAGCAGGTGAGTGGAAATTTCAGGCCCTGGTCTATGGGATGGGGTGAATCCCATTAGTAGATTCTAGCTATGTTTTGGGCTAACAGGCAAACTACTATCTAGCCTTTATTTCATTTTTTATATTTACTTTTTCCAAATGTCTTCAGGCATACATAATGCTACTGGTTGATCTTACTCTATTCTCTTACCCGAATGGTGTTCTATAAGACTGTAAGGGGTGTCAATGTAATGATGTCAGTTTCACTTTCTGCACCGAAACACAATGAATACAGGGAGCTATGATAATGTTCCCTGAGGGGGTAGACCCAACACATCCTGCAATCACAGTGTATCCTCAGTCTTTTGGTTTAAGTTGAGCTTTAATGTAAGTGTACATCGTGTCAGAACAGCAGGTTGGGCTGGAGTTCTTATCAAGATAAATTGTGAAGAATGCTTCAGGAAGAGTCTTCATGGCTATGGAAGGCAAATCAAGGTGACCTTACACTTTAATTGTTTCTGTCTACTGTAACTACATACAGTTGTGGCCAAAATTATTCAACCCCCAATGCTGTAAAGGGGTTTAGGGACTATAGTGTACATTTGGAATTGTATTCAGAATCAAATCCTACAAGGACGTTGTAACTACCCAAATGCAACTAAAATGACATCAATTGTTTATGTAATACAGTAGTAAATGGTTCTTATGTGGTTTCTTCATTGCCACAATTATTCAACCCCTTAAAGACTACCACTCTGAAGAACAGAGGTTCATACAGGTGCTTTCCATCAGGTATTGAAAACACCTGTGGATGTCACCGAGCAGCAATCAAGCATAATAAGCACCAATTAGGCAGCTTTAAAATGACTGTGATACTCAGCTCCTTCTAGACATTTACTGGTGTGGTTACAAACATGGTGAAGGCAAGAGAATGGTCCAGGAAGACAAGAGAAGAGGTGATTTCTCTTCACAGGAAGGGCAATGGCTATAAGAAGATTGCAAAGATGTTAAACATACCAAGAGACACCTTAGGAAGCATCATTCGCAAATTCAAGGCAAAGGGCACTGTTGAAACGCTACCTGGTCGTGGCAGAAAGAAGATGCTGACTTCGACTGCTGTGCGCTACCTGAAGCGTAGAGTGGAGAGAAGTCCCCGTGTGACTGCTGAGGAACTGAGAAAAGATTTGTCAGATGTGGGTACAGAAGTTTCAGCCCAGACAATAAGACGCACACTGCGTAATGAAGGCCTCCGTGCCAGAACTCCCAGGCGTACCCCCTTGCTGTCTCCAAAGAATAAGAAGAGTCGACTGCAGTATGCCAAAAGCCATGTGGACAAACCACAAAAGTTGTGGGATAGTGTTCTGTGGACTGATGAAACAAAATTAGAACTGTTTGGGCCCATGGATCAACGCTATGTTTGGAGGAGGAAGAACAAGGCCTATGATGAAAAGAACACCTTGCCTACTGTGAAGCATGGTGGAGGGTCAATCATGCTTTGGGGCTGTTTTGCTTCTGCAGGTACAGGGAAGCTTCAGCGTGTGCAAGGTACCATGAATTCTCTTCAGTACCAGGAGATATTGGATGGAAACGTGATGCAGTCCGTCACACACCTGAGGCTTGGGAGACGTTGGACCTTTCAACAGGACAATGATCCCAAGCATACCTCCAAGTCCACTAGAGCATGGTTGCAGAGGAAAGGCTGGAACATTTTGGAGTGGCCATCGCAGTCACCAGACTTAAATCCGATTGAGAACCTCTGGTGGGACTTAAAGAAAGCAGTTGCAGTGCGCAAGCCTAAGAATGTGACTGAACTGGAGGCCTTTGCCCATGAAGAATGGGCGAAGATACCCGTAGATCGCTGCAAGACACTTGTGTCAAGCTATGCTTCACGTTTAAAAGCTGTTATAACTGTAAAAGGATGCTGTACTAAGTACTAAGATTGAATGTCACTTGGGGGTTGAATAAAACTGATAATGCTGTGAGCACAGAAAAGACATTTGTGGTTATTTCATTATAACTGTTATGTTATATTTGTCTGACCTACAAGTGCCTCTTTAATGTAAATGTAAGCAAGATGACTGAATGATCAAAAGCAATGTCAAACTGGCCAAAACACTCAATTTCAGTGGGGGTTGAATAATTTTGGCCACAACTGTACATCTACAAGAAGCTCCTTCTTCTCTGGGAACACATCTAGCAAACCTAGCAATGATAAACATATAGATGGTAAAGGTCACCATCCAGTTTGAATTTTATTTCTTTTTTGATTTCATCCCTGACCTCCGTTCTTACAAGTCACGAGTCATTCTCATCTGTTTTGAGTACTTAGAGTTGCATAAAGAGCATCTTCAGATTTATGAAACAATTATCCCAGAAAGGGGTCACAAAGCAGAATCTGTCTATGTATATTCAAATTTCTGATTTTAATGGCCATCAGCAACAAAAAGTCATCTAGCTGAAAAGGCAGATGGGGAATTTTTTAAACAGTCTCACAGATGTCACTGGCAATAAGAGCCACACAGAGTGATGATAAAGAATTGTGGAAATAGTGTAATGCTTTTTATATGGGTCCTCTTTCCCAAAGCAATACGTTTTTTCAGTATCTTGAGAACATGTGTTGACCTAAGTTTCACTTGAACAAACTGAACTACCGGCTTGTATCTCCTTGTAATTCTGTATCTTTTATTTAGAGGCTGCCGTTTTGCTTTTGAGCAATTACTCATCTGCTGCATTAAATCATCATTCTATTTCTCTATTGTAAAGCTATCTTGTATAATCTATTATCTATCTATCTATCTATCTATCTATCTGTCTATCTGTCTGTCTGTCCGTCCGTCCGTCCGTCCGTCCGTCCGACCGTTTGTCCGTCCGTCTGTCCCTCCGTCCGTCCGTCCATCTATCTATCTATCTATCTATCTATCTATCTATCTATCTATCTATCTATCTATCTATCTATCTATCTACAGTATCTATCTATTATATAATGATTATAGGGGGGATTTACTAAAACTGCAGCACTCAGAATTTGGTGCACCTGTGCATGGTAGCCAATCAGCTTCTAACTATGGCTTGTTCAAATAAAAATTAGGCTTACCTGTAGGTACAGTAAATATCTCCTAAATGTGCATCGTTTAGGAGATATTTACATGTGAAGCAGATGGTCACCAGTGCATGCGCACTGCGCTCTCATTGGATGGTGTGCTGTCCATTGAGATAGCTGCACCATAGCTTTAACATCATTGCGGCTTGGCCAGTCAAATATCGAAGCCCGCAATCCCGAAAGGAAGACCAGGTGAAGATGAAATCCCTGTCAGCGTTGACAGTGCTCTGCTGGATGGCTTTGTTCTAGGGTCATATTGTGCTAGTATGCCATGTGTACTAGCACATTTTGCTATTATTTTGCAGGGGACATTTTTTGTGAATTTTTTTGGTGGTTTACTACTGCTTTAAGCTTTGACAACAAAACCTATAAGCTGATTGGTTTCTATACAGAGTTGCACCCGGTTTTGCACGCTTCCATTTTAGTAAATCCCCCTTATGTGTCTATTTATCAATCTATCAGTTCTATCAGTCTACTTTCTGTTTCTAAACATTAATTTAATAATCTCTCCAAAAATCAATAACTATCTGCACTTTATTGCCAAAAGTATTGGGATACCCCTTCAAATCACAGGATTCAGGTGTTCTAATTACTTTCATGGCCACAGGTGTATAAAATCAAGCACCTAGGCATGCAGACTGCTTCTACAAACATTGGTGAAAGAATGGGTCGCTCTCAGAAGTTCAGTGAATTCAAGCGTGGTCCCATGATAGGTTGCCACTTGTGCAATACGTCCATCTGTGAAATTTCCTTCCTACTAAATATTCCACAGTCAACTGTTAGTGGTACTATAACAAAGTGGAAGTGACTGGGAACAACAGCAACTCTGCCTTGAAGTGGTAGGCCATGTTAAATTACAGAGCAGAGTCAGTGCATGCTGAAGCACACAGTGTGCAGAAGTCGCCAAACGTCTGCAGAATCAATAGCTAAATACCTCCAAACTTCATGTGGCCCTCAGATAAGCACATCAACAGTGCATAGAAAGCTTCATGGAATGGGTTTCCATGGCCGAACAACTGCTTTCAAGCCTTATATCACCAAGTACAGTGCAAATCGTCGGATGCCGTGGTGTTTAGCATGCCTCCACTGGACTTTAGAGCAATGGAGACATTTTCTCTGATGAATCGCTCTTCTCGGTCTGGCAGTTCAATGGAATGTCTGGGTTTGGCAGTTGCCAGGAGAATGGTACTTGCCTGACTGCATTGTGCCTAGTGTAAAGTTTGGTGGAGAGGGTATTATGGTGTGGGGTTGTTTTTCAAGGGTTGTGCTTGGCCCCTTAGTTCCAGTGAAGGGAACTCTTAAAGCATCAGCACACCGAGACATTTTGGACAATTTCATGCTCCCAACTTTGTGCGAACAGTTTGGGGATGGCCCCTTCCTATTCCGACATGACTGTGCACCAGTACACAAAGCAAAGTCCATAAAGAGATGGATGAGTGAGTTGAGTTAGAGGAATTTGACTGGCCTGCGCCTCAACCCAATAGAACACCTTTCAGATGAATTTGAGCGGAGACTGTGAGCCAGGCCTTCTCGTCTGACATCAGTGCCTGACCTCACAAATGCGCTTCTGGAAGAATGGTCAAACATTCCCATAGACACCCTCCTAAACCTTGTGGACAGACTTCCCAGAAGAGTTGAAGCCATTATAGCTGCAAAGGGTGGGCCAACTTAATATTGAACCCTACAGACTAAGACTGGGATGCCATTAAAATTCATGTGCATGTAGAGGCAGGCGTCCCAATACTTTTGGCAATATAGTGTATTTATCTACAGTACCTATCTATCTATCTATCTATCTATCTATCTATCTATCTATCTATCTATCTTTTAACCATGTATTTATTTATCACAAAACGTATGCCTATCTATGTATATGTATATGTTCATCCTCTGGAACTCTCTACCCCAATCTATCAGACTATCGCCTACTCTGCCCACTTTTAGACGATCTCTGAAAACCTATCTCTTTAGGGAAGCCTATCCTACCTTCAGCTAATAACAGAATCTTCAATTCCTTCTACCAGTTCAAACCCCCACAGTTATTTCTTTTTTGTACCACCAGCCACTCCCTCTTAGATTGTAAGCTCCAAGGAACAGTTTATTCTGCACTCCTGTGACCCATTTTCAGCCAGTCAAGGCTGGAGAAAGAACCCGACCATATGGTCAGGATCCAACCAGGAGCCTGAACTTGCAGCTGGCTCAGCCACTCAGTGAGCAGCTGAGAACCTTAGCTAGTCACTCCTGCCTCCTCCACAGCCCAGCACCCCAGTGAGCACTGGGGAGAAGAGCAGAAAGCCGGAGACTGACAGTCCCAACTCCCTGCTCAGAGCAGCAAGAAGAACTGAGTGATCAGCGGTTTCTGATCACTCAGTTCTCACCCTTATAACCGGCAGTGGACAGATGCAGCATAGGAGCGATGCCTCATCCACCTTGGTGAGTATCATTTTTAAAATCCCCAAACTTTTCTTTTAACAGACTCCCCTTCCCCTATAGCATCTGCACAGTACCACTTACAAACAAGAGGAATACCTGCACCTGCCTACCCATTGGTAGACATAAGCATTTGTCAGTGCAGAGCAGTGACACGAGGTGAAAATACCTTTTCCTTTATAGCCACGACCACTTCACAACCTTTGGCTATTCCCTAAATTTTTCTGATGAAACAGCAGCATTAACATAAGCAGCAGAAGGAAACTCTGCTGGACTTCATATTCATTTTCTCCATTTACTTCATCTTACCTCTTCCTGATAAAAGACTTGCAAAATAGAAGCATACGTATCGTTTTTATTTTAACTAGCTATCTAAACAGCAATAATTGTCTCTAAGGCTGGAGTCATGTCGCATATCCATTTGATTAAAGCCGAGTCCATACTGTAAATGTTCTTCAACATGCTGACTCTTGTCTGTCACAGTTCCAGGTGGCAACCCAGTAAAGGCTCATTATCAGTTATAGGACATGTTCATACTCATTATACTGTGTGAAGCATTTACCGTACGTGTGTGTAGTGGCTGTTGCTAATAATGATGAGTCCAGAAACACTTCAAAAATCAGATTTCTCTGTTAGTCCTAAAATGGCAACAGATCCCAGTGTTAAAATGCCCAGATACTACTACAGTTAGGTTACATCCTATTAGGGTTAGGTTGAAGCTGCAGAAACATACAATTATGAATAAGAGCACATGTGAAAAATGGAACTCAAAGCATATATAAAGATACATTTAATTTAAAGTCCAACTCCAGCTTAAGAAAAAAAAGAACCCATTCATTGCCCTGTGCCATATAAAAAGCAGATCTGGCTGATCTGCCATACCTGACCTATCCCCAGTGTTCCCCATGTAGACTCAAAGGTTTGTAATCCAGAACCTGTCATCTTCCAGGATTAGCAGCATTCAACAAACTGCCTGTGAGTGGGGGGTCACAGGAGAATGCTGTAGAAAGTCACACTACCTCATTGCATGGCATTGGCTCGTGTAACATTCAGGACCTGCCCACCACTGGAGAAAGAGGAAGAGTGCAGCTGGACAAAAGACCTATAGAAAAAGGTGTGTGTATAAAAATGTTTAATAATGATAATAATAATAAAAAAGGGAGGTGCAACTCATAGTTGACCCCTATGATTAAGCCCTGGAGGGCGGGGCGAAACATGTCAGGGAGCATGGCCCAAGGAGTGGCATTGACTGAGGCTTTCACATGTACACATCCATACTAGGATTGGCTAAGGTGAGCAGTGGTTTTAAGCTAAAATATTCATTGCTCACTGGATGAGTTTTTCTTATGCTAGTATCCCTCTTTTCTCTTTTATTCTTTGACATGCGTTGCCCCTCCATGTGCTCCTTGCTGTAAAGGCCAGTTATAGACTGGGGCAGTGGCCATTTTTTGTGCTGTTAAATTGTTGGTGAGGGGGCTCACTGGACACCTTAGCTGCCATTGTGCTACATGTTGGGTGTCCGGTGCACTGCTCTACCTTTAAGGAGGGGTGGGCTCCCTCAGGTCCACCTGACCTTTGTCTATCCATTAAATACATGTGCATCTACTATGGGGGCTCTCAAAATTTGTAGAGTTAGGAACTACAGAAAATCGGGGTGCCATGATGAGGCTCTGTAGCTTACGCATGTATTTGCAAATGTGTGCTAACTAAACCCGTTTTTAGGCATACTGTTAGACAGGACAATTCAGTTTGTTTGCAGGCTGCTTGGCAAGCTGAGCCGGGAATTTTTCTCTTTTGTTGTTTGACATGCATCACCCTTCCATATGCTCATTGCTGTGAAGGCCAGTTATAGACTGGGGCAATGGCCATTTATTGTACTGGTATCTCTACTATCCTGAGTGCCAATGGGGTTCCACACATCATCCTGGAGCTGCACCAAATACACATGGCCCTATTGGGAAGTAAGCAGTTTCAGGTATTAATTATTAAACTATTTAGCAAGAATGAACCCCAATCAAACATGAAGCACCAGGCTTCACTTAATCATCCAGTGATCCAATTCCTGTCAGGTGCAGTTCCCACAGGGTTTGTCTTGCCAAATTGTCAGGAACATACAAAGGAGAGATGGAAGCGAACACCGTAAGCGGCTCAATTTCAAGTATAACTGGAAGGCTGCAGCTCATTTTCCCCTAAACCATGCCCTACAATGCGTTTCACCCATCAAGGGCTTAAAGTGGTTCTAAAGTCAGAAGGTTTTTTTTACCTTAATGCATTCTACACATTAAGGTAAGAACCTTTCTGGGTGCAGCTCCCCCCCAGGGGTGGACTGACTATTTGGAAACTCGGGCACTGCCCGAGGGCCCGGGGTCAGTAGAGGGCCCCACGAGATGCCCCTGGTACCTTTTTCATAGGCTTTTTTGAGTTTGGGCAAGGAAACAGGGGCCCCATGATCCCCTATTTCCCGGGGGACCCATGAGTTGTCAGTCCGCCTCTGTTCCCCCCTAAGCCCCCCTTATACTTCCCCAAGCTCCATCTTAAGCCAGCGATGTGTATGAGAGCCACGGCTCTCCTGGGTCTCTTTCTTCTCATTGGCTCACACAGCAATGGGAGCAATTGGCTCCTGCTGCTGTCAGTCACAGCCAGTAAGCCAACGAGGAGAGACTAGGGGGCAGGGCCAAGCCATGCTGTGTATGAACAGACAATTCACAGGAACACAAGCCTGCTCGACTGCCTCCATAGCAAGAGACTGGCTATTGGAGGAACTCGGCAGAGGAAAGAGCCAGGAAGGAATCAAAAAAGAAGAGGATCAGGGCTTCTATGTACAAAACTATTGCACAAGGCAGGTAAGTATAACATATATATATATATTTTAAACTACAACCTATAGAAGCACTTTAATCATAGAGCTTTACAATTAAGCCCATGATGGGTGAAACAAATTACAGGGCGTGGCTTAGGAGAGGATTGAGCTGAAGCCTTCCTATTATACTTGAAATTGAGCCGCTTTTGGTTTACACTTTTATGCCTCCCAGGGGCGGTCTGACCATTTGGAAACTCTGGCACTGCCTGAGGGCCCGGGGTCAGTAGGGGGCCCTATGAGATGCCCCTGGTAACTTTTTCATAGGCTTTTTTGATTTTGGGCAAGGACACAGGGGCCCCATGATCCCCTATTGCCCGAGGGCCCATGAGTTGTCAGTCCGCCCCTGATGCCTCCTTTGTATTTAGCAACATCATTTCCAGTTGACATGTGCATGCATATTTGTATACAATCCATCTTTGATCTGGAGAATTGTATTCACGTTAAATGTATTTTTGCATGGAACTAGCATAAGTAATACAATTTGTCTTAAAATCTACTGCTTGTGATGGCCTGTACAGTGCTCAGCCTAATGGAGTAAGGTTCAGCACTGAGAGCCAATCAGAGGTCTTCAAAAATGCATAGAGGCTGATTTACTGAATGGAGTTGAAAATCTTCACATAATAAATTCTGTGAATATTCACTTCCATTAACCATCATTTGAAAAACAAATTCCTGTTTACCCCTTCCATCTGCTTGTCAATGAATAATTAAAGTGAAATTTCAGTTACCTGTTTGAAGAGTCTCAACTCCTTTAGTAATTTGCTCAATAACGTGCAAGCTCTTCCTTCTGCCCCCCACACCCTCCTGTTAAAAAGAAAAAAAAAGGTTGCAAGCACTAATTATGATCTTCCAGTTCCAGGTCTGTCCTCCAGTTCCACTTCTCCTCTAGGTTGAATGACAACCGGCCACTTCCTGTGAGCCCAGGCTGTCATCAACACACCCCCTGAGGGTGTGTCATCTCATTGGTCTTGGGACCACAGGTGACTGCCACAAAAAATGGAACTCGTATGATGACATTAAAGCTGTTTTCTGCAGTATTGGGGGCCACCAGATATTTGGAAAAGGATTTTACTTATCTCGTGGCTAGGCAGGGTGTGATACAGGGAGGGAGACCTGGAATTAGACTTCATTTTATTACCGTGTTTCCCCGAAAATAAGACATCCTCCGAAAATAAGATCTACTTACAGGTTTCCTTCTGGGTGAAATATAAGGCATCCCCCCAAAAATAAGGCCCCCCTAGGCTCTGTCTCGTTATGAAAATTAATTTACCGTAAACTGGTTGCTAGGCTCGCCCCGACTGGCATCTAGCAACCAGTGACGTCACTGCTGTGTGGAGGCGGAGCGCAGGTCGGAGTGAGCGGGAGAGAGATGCGTGTAGAAGAACAGGAGGATCAGAGCGGACGGGACGCGGCGAAGGTGGTGAGTGCTGTTCTGTCTCTGGTGACACCGCCCTCATGATGACTGAAGGTTCTCAGTCAGTGGCAGACCCTGCTCCAGCCCAGTGACAGTCCCCAGGCAGGCCCCAGGGGGGAAATGTCTGATAAAGGGGTGGGGGGGATGTCTGGTGAAGGTGTTCAGTGGCACAGGGGTGAGGGGAGGGGGAACACTTAAAATGACACAGGAGGATCAGAGGGGACAATCAAAATGACACAGGAGGATCAGAGGGGGCAATCAAAATGACACAGGAGGATCAGAGGGGGCAACGAGGGGACAATCAAAATGACACAGGAGGATCAAAAGGGGTTACTAAAATGGTAATTTCCTTTATTTTCATTTAACAATAAATGTGTACCGTGTTCTTCTTCATGGAAAAATAAGACATCCCCTGAAAATAAGACCTAGCGCATCTTTGGGAGCAAAAATTAATTAATTTTTGGGGAAACGGTATCAAAAATTCCTATAAAAATTCAGTCCATGTATTACAGACTATAGCAAAAATGGTCTTGTGCAATACAATTCTATGTATAGAATGTATCTATTTTCTTTTACACACAATCACGATCAGACTACATTTTTTTAATGATTTGTTTGGTCACATATTTGCATAATCATGATGAAAAATTTATCACATTATTATCACTATTAAAAAAAAAACCCTTGCCTTTGCAGAACTTGTAACTGCTAAATAATTTAGCAGGAGGCAAACACTCTTATAATTATAATACCCTTTTACATACTTATAATGCTTGGCTCTCTTTAACAGGGAAAAAATTCCTTCCTGACCCCTAAAGGCAATTGGATAGATCCATGGATAAACATTCTTTCCATATGAGAACGCCAAATCTCTTTTCTTCCAGTTCAAGGAGTGACCTCATGTCTGTTATGGTAATCTTAAAGTGAGCAGCTTTGATTTAATAATATAATATAATTAATATAATTGTAAGGGATAATATCTTCCCTTAATCACTTCTACTCAAAGGTCAATATCTTCACCTAATATTTCCTAATAGATTTGCTCCTCTGTGTTCATTGCTAAATTTCGTTGCACCTTTAAATTGCCAGAACAAGATTTATGTGAACTTTTGCCCAAAATAGAACTGCGTACTAAAAATAAGGGCCATACTAATGCTACCTATAGGGGAAAGATATCTCTCTCTTTAGTCTATGACTCAAGATCGGACGGATTTTAGAAGCCGTGGGGTGGCTTTACATGGTGTTAGCAAAGAGTAGCTCCACCTTTGTTGAGAAAAAAAAACAATCCCCTCCAAGTGATTAATGTACTTTGCAGGGATTGTAGCAGATTCCTACCTTTTTCTGCTCTGAAGTAGCTGTTTGTTTCACCATGTCCTGTGCAAACCAGGGGCACACTGACCATTCGAGCACTCGGGCACTTCCCGAGGGCCCGGGGTCAGTAGGGGGGCCCATGAGATACTGCTGGTACCTTTCATTGGCTTTTTCATAGGCTTTTTTGGGTGTGGGCAAGGACACAGGGGCCCCATGATCCCCTATTGCCTGGGGGCCCCATGAGTTGTCAGTCTGCCCCTGGTGCAAACTGATTCTGAATGAGAGTGGCAAGTTCATTGCAATGACCTGGTGCACTCACAACGCTCTAATGAGAAAACATTCAGGGTCTGCATCCCTTTAGAAGTAATTAACCCCTTAGGGGGTAGCAACAATTTAATTTCTGTTGTAGGGGTGCCTAAAATCAGACTTGACTTGCAAAATTTTGGGAAAAGCAGTGAGCCAATCTAATTTTTTGGAGACATCCTGTACACGAACAGTGTACAGAAATCCACCGGGCCAATATATAGCACTGAATATTACAGAAAATGTTAACAACTGTGGACTGAAAAGGAAAGATACATTTTAATAACATTAAAGCAATGCTAAAGGCTTAATTTTTTTTTCTAAAAATTACAAACATGTCTATATTTACCTGCTGTGTGCAGTGGTTTTGCACAGAGCAACGCAGATCCTCCTCTTCTCAGGTCCCCCCGCAGGCGGTCCTAGCCCCTCCCTCCTGTCACGTGCCCCCACAGCAAGCAACTTACTATGGGAGCACCTGCTGCTCTGTGTGTACATTCACACAAGGAGCCACGGCTCAGGCCACAGCCTGCCCCACCCTCTCTTTTCATTGGCTCACTGGCTGTGATTGACAGCAGTGGAAGCTAACAGCACTAGTAGTGGGAATCTCAACAATTCTTATATGAAAATAAGGTAAAAATATCCTATGAGCCACTATAAATCTATATTCTAGAATAAGTTTGCAAGCTCCTAGTTATATTCTCATTGGATATACAAAAAATAACAAATTAAAAAAGATAATGGTGCCTTAAATTAGAACCATGAATAAATAAATAAAATCAATTATTAACAAATAATTCTATAATTTATAAATAATTACCCTTAATTTCTCCAAATATAAAAATATATAAAATGTGCAACTCATTAATATACATAAAAAATTTTTTTTAGATAAATAAATAATCTAAAAAATAATTGATATTAATTGATAAAAATAATCAATATTAATTGATAAAAATAAATACATTTAAAATGAATAATTCATAAATGTTCAATATAATTGAAAATCCCATCACATATTAAATCCCATCAAAGTGGGACTATATATTGCAAATGGACTGTTCACATGATTTCCAAAATGAAACTTCTCAGAATGAAATGAGTTGGTATATTCTTCTATTAGTAGAAGACTGTGAGTTGCGAAAATAAAAAATAATTTTGTGAGTTGCGAAAATTCCACTTCTTCAAGCTCTGTGGAACTACACAAATAAAACAACCATGAGTCTACATACAGAAAATAGGGAATATCATAATAGTTCATACAATATACATATGATATAGATCTATTTCATTTTATGAGCTATAGGAACAGGAACCTGGGGACCACCACCACATCAAACCTCCCCCTCAGATGTGATACAGAATACCTTTTGATCCTGACATAAAGATCTTTGTTCAGGAATTTCCTGTTGTGGGTGACTACTGTCTAACAATTTTCCAGCCTTGTCACATGACACATGTTGCATAGACATTGTCTACCATTGTAGCTATTATGAACCTGCTCCAAAGCAATGATGTTCAGCCTTTGATGGAGTACGCATAGACAGAAAGTAGCTGAAAGACACTGGCAATTTATGTATAGATTATATTCGCAGATCATTTCTAGACATTATATTTAAGGAGCATATTGAATAAATGTTGTAGAAGCCATTTTTTCATAATATGCATGTAAGGGATGTTCATCTACAGTATTTATGTATGGATAAATGTGACCACAAACGATATTAAGAACATTATAGGATAGCTTGAACATACACAGCTTACTTTTTAAAGACTGTAAAATAAATTTTTTAATTCCATGGAATCCAGGATGATTGACATTTATCTGAACCAATTACTGAGCACTTGATGCTATGTAAGTCTTCATCAAAATGGTGGTGGCTGAGCTTCCTGAGGATGCGCATCACGCAAAATGCATTGAGATTGAACAGTACAAGTCATTTCCAGTCCCTCGCTTACGTCACATCTGGTTGCTGGAACGCTCGCCAGCCATGGTGTGAGTAGTGGTGTGAGGGAAGGGTCCCCCTAGTGAGCTGTTTATGTTGGTGCCCCCTCTGACACTCAGTCCATGGGAGTGCGTACAGTTTGTACTTTTAATTTCATGATTTATAATAAAACCTACTACACTATGAGCATTTCTTCTTGGGATTTTCTGGTGTGGATTTTGAGCAGAACCCCCACGCTGAAAAAATCCATACCAGACCCTTATTCAAGCATGCAGCCCACCAGGTCAGGAAAGGGGGGAATTAGCAAGCTTTCCCCTCCTGAACTATACCAGGCCACAAGACCCCAACATGGGGGGGAGCTATGGAGCAGGGGGGCTCCCCCCAAAGCATAGGGGCAAGGGCCTCTTTCCCACAACCATGGTGGGTGGTTGTGGTGGTCTGTAGGATGGGGGCTTATTGGAATCTTTAACAAGGGGGCTCCCAGATCCAGCCACCCCATGTGAATGAGTATGGGGTACATGGTACAGTTAATCGTTCACAAAAAAAAAGTGTAGTGTAGAAATATTAAGAGACAGTCTTTGTCTATTGAAACCAAAAATTTTAAAAAATGTCCTCTGAAGTAGATCCAACGTCAATCATGATGTCCGCCGCCACCGCCAACCCGAAAAAAGAAAACAAAACTCTCTGCTCTCAGTGCTGGCTCCAGCCATCTGACAGCTGTGCTGGGATGACAGCTCTTAAATAGTGTGATGACGTCACAAGGGAGTTGTGTGATGACATCATCATGCGCTGTGATTGGCCAAAGCATTGCACCTGACCTGTGGTCAGGTGCATTACTTTGTTCAATCACAATGCACTGTCAGGGCACAGTGCATTGTAGGCAGCCCGCTGAATGCCCTTACCGTTCGTATGTTTGCCGAACACACGAACGGCCCATGTTTGCGTCAAACTTATGTTTGACTCGAAGAGGAAGCCCAACCCTACTAATTAGTATTTGAACTTTCTAATTACGAATCACTATTTTATGTTTTTGTGTTTTTGCATTTTGCATTATTTGTATCAGGGGGAGATCTCATGAGAAGGGCTAGTACCTACTTTTATTGATTTGTTTACTGGCAGAGATCAGCAGCACTCAGTAACAAAAAAAGAAAGAAAATGATGAAAACAGTATTTTTTAGAAAAAATGTGGTATTTATTTAGTCGCTAAATGTAGTTCAATATGGGTTCAGATTTGCTTTAACTTTATATATAGGACCAAATGCTGGAAAGGATTGTATTTGCACACAACAATCATCAGTCAATTTATACCCATATTCATAAATACAAAAGTTTTTTTTTTTATTAGTAAATACAGTATATGAAAAAATAAATTTTGAATGCTTATATTTCCTCTGTGGACCCACAAGTATAAAAGCATTTAAAATGTCCCAGGTAAATTGATTTAACGCTATGATTTCTTAATTTTTTGTAAATTATCCTGCAATCAGAACACAACAAAAATGAATTGTAAGAAAAATTGGTACTTACATATTTATGTAGCCAGGTAATGGGCTAGAGATCTAGGACACTGTGCTGCAGTGCTTTCTGTGTCTCACAATAGACTTCCGCTGAATTGGTGAACACTACCTTGCCTTCATCCACCAGGGAAATATGACAAGCCAAAGGAGAGAGACTTGATGGTTGGCAGAACTGAATCATGGGAGATGAAGTTTGGAAAATAAACTTTACAATGGCAGTTAATGGACTACAATTCCAAATGCAAGATGGGTATAAAGAAAGAGAGAGTTGGATTTTCACAGGCTGAATACTGAGAGATTATTATTATTATTATACAGTATTTATAAAGCGCCAATAGTTCACTCAGCGCTGTACATTACAAAGGGGGACAGAACAATACCAATACAATGCAAAACATGAGGGAATTGAGGTCCCTGCTCTTTCGAGCTTACAATCTAGGAGGGAGGGGATGGTGGCACAGGAGAAAGCTGTGGGGGATGGAGTGGTAGGAAGAGTGGAGGAGGTCGGCAAGTTAGCAGGGGGTGGGGTAGGCTTCCCTGAAGAGGTGGGTTTTCAGGGTGCGCCTAAAGGAGAGGAGAGTAGATGATAATCTGATGGGTTGGGGCAGGGAGTTCCAGAGGATGGGTGACACTCTGGAGAAGTCCTGGAGGTGGGCATGGGAGGAAGAGACCAGGGAACTAGAGAGAAGGAGGTCTTGTGAGGAGCGGAGTGTGCGTGCTGGGTGGTACTTGGATATTAAGTCAGTGATGTAGTTCGGGGCAGTATGGTGAACAGCTTTGTACGTCAGTGTTAGGATTTTGAATTTGATCCGTTGCGCAATCGGAAGCTAGTGGAGGGATTGGCAGAGGGGGGTGGAGAAAACGGAGCTGTTGGAAAGGTGAATGAGTCTGGCAGCTGTATTCAGGATCGACTGAAGCGGGGATAGCCAGCGGCGAGGCAGGCCAGTGAGGAGGGAGTTGCAGTAGTCGAGTCGTGATATGATGAGGGAGTGGATGAGCTGTTTAGTGGTTTCTGGGATTAGGAACGTGCGAATTTTGGCGATGTTGCGGAGGTGGAGTCTGCACAAGTTAGTTAAAGATTGGACTTGGGGCTGGAAGGATAGGTTGGAGTCCAGAATGACACCAAGTACTCTGGCCTGCGGGGCGGGTTTGATGGTGGCGTTGCTGGACGTGACGGAGAAGTCAATGGGGGGGGTGTCCGGGCTGGGGGGAAGACAAGGTGAGAGGACACTGCTCTCATTAACCTGCTGCTGCTAGTAGAGCCTGAACACATAGGGACTGGCTGTCTAACTACCAGCATTATTTACTGCATTCAGACTTTACTGGGACTGTACTCATGTGCACCACTGTAAGGACTCGGTCCCAACGCTAGCCGGCTGAAAAAACTAGGTCTAAACACTGCTCACTCAAATAGCTGATTCATAGGAACTTTGCTTATAGTCTATAGTAAGAGATACCTCTTTAGGGAGTTGTAAATTTAATTGCTGCCATACAGTGCACTGTAAAGAAAATATAGCCTACTGTTTACAGAGGAGTTATCGCAGTATTGATTATCATTGCTGTTACGGTTTTTTAATGCCATTATTTATTGCTGGTTTTGTGGATTACCAGGTTTACTCTAATTTAGCTGCATAGAACTCCATACTATGCTGCTATAGCCTAGTGAACATATTGTCTTGTAAACTGTGATTGACCTTATCTTTTACTTATTTATGTGCATACTGCTATTTACTGCAACCCCTGACAGTATATTGGGTTCACTTACCAATAACCAGTCTAATGTTTGCTTTTTGAAACTGAACCTTAGTTGTGTGCAGGGTTTCTATAATTGTGCTCCCAGTAGCAGTGCAGTGTCCTCTTGCAGAACCTGGTGAGTCAGAGGGGCCGAGTTTGTTCTCATAGTCGAGGGAGAAGAACAGAGAACCCAATCTACCAAACAAGTCCTGCAAGGATAGCTATACATTTATATATTCAATAGAAAAGTGTACCTGTACTTGCAGTACTAATATTGACTGCTCTTTGTAATTTTAGTTATTTTGACTACACATCACATGAAGACACGCACAGGGCCATGGATAAGGGGGTACCACCAGTCCTCCTGTACAGGGCCCAGGCCAGCAGGGGGGCCCAGCGAGCCGGGTGAATCGGATGTGGGCAGGGAGGGTGATTGTCAAGTGGATGGGGGGCAATCACTGGAACTGATCCCCTGTATGACTCTCTCTGCAGCAGCTAAAAGCTGGCTTCTTCTCCTCGCCCTCCTTCCAGCTTTAAGCTGCTGCAGAGAACCTTACAGGGGATTGGTTCCAGTAATTGCTCCTCCCCACACCCATCAGCCTTTCTATGCACCATACGTTTCCCCTTGTTGTGCAACCCCCCTGTGTACCCCCACAGTTCTGCCAGCTTCCCTCCTCTCCTCCCCACTGGCAGCTGCAAGCACACAATAGGATCCTTCAGGATGGAGAGTGGGGGAAGTGTCCGGCCTCCTGCTTTACTGAATGAACACAATGAGTGATTAGTATCGATCACTTTCTGTTTTTATTCATAACTGAAGCATAGTAAACATAATTGGAAAAGATCCCAATCGAAAGGGGGAATCGTGACCTTTCCGGGAGTCGCGGACACATGTGCTGGGAGCGCTCAGTGCATGCGCTCTCAGCACATATGTATTTTTTAATTGCACACAAATATGTGGCCGCTCGACGCCAAGGCCCAGAAGTCGAGAGGGCGCATATGTGCGTGCAATCGGCATCAAGGGGTTAAATACTCCGCTATATGTAGGTGACTGGGATCAGGGCCGTGGATAAGGGGGAACCACCAGTCCTCCTGTACAAGGCCCAGGCCAGCAGGGGGGCCCAGGGAGCTAGGTGAATCGGATGTGGGCAGGGAGGGTGATTGTCGAAATGGTGGACCATGTGCACCATACGTTTCCCCTTGCTGTGCAGCCCCCCTGTGTACCCCCACAGTTCTGCCAGCTTCCCTCCTCTCCTTCCAACTGGTAGCTGAAAGCACACAATAGGATCCTTCAGGATGGAGAGTGGGGGAAGTGTCTGGCCCCCTGCTTTCCTGAATGAACACAATGAGTGATTAGTACCGATCACTTTCTGTGTTTATTCATAACTGAAGCATAGTAGACTGTATTTTTTGGAAGGGAGGGGCCCTGTCAGGTTGGCTGTATGGGGCCCCATGGTTTCTAACAGCAGCCCTGAGTAAACCCAAATTCACATGGTAGTCCCTCAGACCCCAAACAGGCCCGTCGACTATAACTGTGCACTTGTTTATATATATAACGCTCTCAATGCTGTCCAGATGGGGTTCAGCACTATGTATCCTCTTTAACAACTGCCAAATGAAAATAAAATGTTTCAGAGGAAAAATGAGGAAGGCTGCGAGCAAATGAAAAACACTATGAAGAAGATAAAGATGAATAACGCTTGCTGGAGGTCACCGAGTTATTTGTATCACACACTACATCATAACAATCCTTCTGTGCCAAAAATGCCTGATATCTTTGTAATGCAATTATATCACTCTTCATATAACATTACTGAGGGTCATGGGAGAGTTGTATCATATGCTTTATGTTTAGTAAATGTTCAAACACTGGACAGTTGAGCAATGTTTTGGTGGAGAAATGATCTGGAAATGGAATCCGTCAGCTTTTGTCGATCTGTTATTACGGTTCAGGTTCTCTATGTTTAGATCCTTTTTTTAAACTTACATTAAAAAAAAAACAAAAAAAATAGCATGTACTCCCAACAGAGATAATAGTCCATCAAACTAGTGGTATGTCCTTCATTAATGGGAGGATGCTATAAAGCCAGTTTTTATGAAAAGAGACAAATACATTCTACTCCTTTGTAAATACCTTTAGCGTGCATTGTACTGAAAACATCTTTTCAGTACCTTTTATTAAAATGATAAATTGTAGAATAAATCTTTTGATGGGTTTTAAACTACCTTAGTTCCCAGATGAAAGAACTAATTTTGGCTATAAAGTTAAAGCAGTATTAAACCCAAAACCAAAAATGTATTAAATTGCAGCTCAGCAATTTCTAGATGTGGTATCTGTGTTAGTTTTCTTTTTTTTTTAGAATTTTTTTCTTTATTTTTACATGGTGATCCAGCCAGTAATTCTATTATTTTTCTTATTTTAACAGACCAAGCTGTCCAAGCAAGTGGCAGGTAGAGGGTTGGAACACATCATTTACCACTGACAGTAGTGCCTAAAATGATTATCTTCATTATATTCATTTGTGTAAAACCTTTATAACAAAAGGAAAAAAACAGCTGTAACTGCTTATAAAATGTTAGCTGAAGGTTGTTAGTCAAGTTCATCTAATGCTGCTAGTTTAACACTATCCACTAGGGATGCACTGATACCCAGGCCCGGACTGGCCATAGGGTACACCGGGAATTTGCCTGTGGACCAGGGACCACCTGGATAGGTGTAACCGGATAGAGTAACCGGACCATGCATTTCTCGGTTCCTCTATGTGTCGCTCTGCTGTCCCTCCTATCCATCTCCTGCATGCTCCCCCCTCGGCCAACTCCCCCATCTCCTGCATCACTGCCGCTGGGTTCCCTCCTCCCTGTGGCTGCTGCAGGATCTGTCAGGATAGACTGTGCCCAGTGCTGCCAGTCCCCCCCTACCACAGACGGGAGAGGAGAGAGAAAGCTGATTCTGACCCTCCTCCTCCCGCCCTCTCCTCCTGTGTCTGCCCCACCCATACTCCCCACCAGCCTTGTGTATTCTCTCCCCCCTTCTTCCTTCCTTCCTTCCTTCCTTCCTTTCTTTCTCTCCTTCTCTCTTTATTTCTCTGTCTCCTGTTTCCCTCCTTCTTTCGTTCTTTTTTTTCTTTCTTTCTCTCTTTCTCTCTTTATTTCTCTGTCTCCTGTTTCCCTCATTTCTTTCTTTCTTTCTTTCTTTCTCTTTCTTTCTTTCCTTTCTTTCTCTCTCTCCTCTTTCTTTCTTTCCTAAAAAAAATCTACAAAAATAATAAAATATAAAATTGTTCTCTCTCTCTCTCTCTTTCTTTCGTTCTCTCTCTCTCTCTCTCTCTCTCTCCTCTACTTTCTTTCTCTCTTTCTCTCTTTATTTCTCTGTCTCCTGTCTCCCTCATTTCTTTCTTTCTTTCTTTCTTTCCTTTCTTTCTCTCTCTCCTCTTTCTTTCTTTCCTAAAAAAAATCTACAAAAATCATAAAATATAAAATTGTTCTCTCTCTCTTCTTTCTTTCTTTCTTTCTTTCTTTCTTTCTTTCTTTCTTTCTCTCTCTCTCTCTCTCTCTCTCTCTCTCTCTTTCTCTCTCTCTCTCTTTCTTTCTTTCTTTCTCTCTCTCCTCTTTCTTTCTTAAAAAAATCTACAAAAATAATAAAATATAAAATTGTTCTCTCTCTCTCTCTCTCTCTCCTCTTTCTTTCTCTTTCTTTCTTTCTTTCTTTCTTTCTTTCCTGCTCTCCTTTTTTTTTCTTTCCTAAAAAAATCTACAAAAATAATAAAAAATATAAAATTGTAACAAATTTAATAAAACTAAAAACCTATTGACACTAGCGGCGGAACTGCCAGGGTTGCAAAGGTTGGGTTGTGTTGGGTTTTCTGATGGTGACAATAGTGGATCATACAATGGGGGGAATTAAAGGATAAGTTAACCTTTTGTAACATGTTCCATGTTACACTAATATATCCGCAACCATTGTAAGCACTGCTTTGTCTCAACACTCTAACTGCTATTTTTACTGAACAATACAGACTTACTGGCCAAATCACCAAGTAAACAAATAAAGGAAAAAGCATGAAAAAAATGCAGCTGCCACATCTAAGATGTGGTACGGTGCAATATGTATAATTTTTGTTTTGTGGTTTATACCGCTTTAACTGTAGTAATGTTGTCAGCCTAAGAAAAGAAGTTCCTGTGGATAAACCTTGCTTGTATGATTTGAAAGAAAGAAGACCATACAGCAAAAAAAAAAAATGTTTTACAGGAACATGTGCAACCACACCGCCCAACTTTAGACATTGTTAAATACAGTTTGTAGCTGCCCACAGTATACACTGGACTCATTTGCCACAGACATGCCCGGAGATTTGAAAGAAGAGAATAAGCGCAGGGCATACATGACAGGATGGAAGTAAAACCTGGCAGCATAGGGTTAAGGTGCTGTTGAAATATGAAATTAGAGCACACTTACCAAATTGGAAGATTGGATGGGGTGATGGGAGGAGCTGAAGAGAGAATAGTTGGTAGGGTGGAGTGAAGGGCATCACTTGCAAGCTGGAATGTCCCTCCCTCTTGTCCTTGGGCTTGCAAGGTTTGGGGGAGATGGGGTGCGGTTCGGGTCCTTGATGGAGGTCTAAAAACTTGGTATATTGGTAAAACAATGGGACCTATCTCAGGTGTGGAGTCCTCTGGTTGGTCTGGTTCAGTTTCAGTTTAGTTGGTAGGGGTCTGTGGTCAGGATAGTCCCCGAGGCGGTGTTTGGCGGCTGGGGATAGAACCTAACTTAATGGTACCACGGACTCCAAAATGGTGTGAGGAGGTGTCGTCAAGGATCCGCAACTGTTCTTGGAGCTGGATTGTTTATAACGGTGAATGTTTTTCTTGATATTTATGTTTTGTTTTTTTTTTCAATAAAAGGCCAGTTCAGCCATGTACTCCATTTTGGGTGTTGGTGTCTTTATTTAAGGAAATATGGGGTGGAAATTAGGGGAGTTTTACAGTGGCCATAGGCAACAGATGTATCTGAAATACTTTAGTCAAGTCCTTGACCATACAAAGTATTCTGCAATTCCTGTGCTACAAGTGAGTCTTACAGACACACATAAACCTCAGAACAACAAACCTTTTCTATTGCATATTCTTTTTGCCTACCTTAATAGAATAAATTTATTAGAACACTTGAAGGCTACTTATCAACCAGCAACTGTTGAGAGAGTAAATACTTTGTTCATTAATGTAGAGTCCAGCATACAGAGTGCATTGGCTAAGATTATGCAATATGGTCTTTCTTACATATGGTCCCCCTTTGTACACGTGCACGTGCATCATGGTGTGTGCACAGACATGTTTGCACACCCAGAGTCAGCACCCAGAGTCAGCATTGGTGCCAGATGGCCTATTTAAGGTATGCTCTAACTCAGCGTCAGTGCTGAGTGGTCTTGCCTCCAGATTTGTATTCTGCATGTGTTTCCTGTTATTGACCCGGCTTCCTCCTGACCTGATTTTGGATCCTGCTCTGTACCTTTCTTCAAACCCTCCTCTGACCACATCCTCACTTCTTACCTTGATCAAGATTCTGATTTTATACTGCGTTGCCCACTTGATACTGAACTTAGCTTCATCTGTGAATTTCCACTCCACACCAGTGTCTGTTTGACCTACAAGTTGATACAGCTGCTTACTTCTAGGCATCATCCTGCTACATCTGCCATCCAGAACTTTTGGACAAGTCAGAGTTCCCATTTAACTTCTACTTGTTCTCTTGCCGACTCCTAGCCTGACACTTGCACGTTCTGTTGGATCTTCCTGGTTGGCATCTTTAGTTTGGGGTTCTGCAAACTACATCCTCTCACAGCTGTGTTCCTCCTGTCTCTTAGCACCTTTTTCTCAATCACAGGGGTGCTTGGGAAAGAGATTCAAGAGAGGCTGCCCTTGTCATCTCAGTCTCCTATTAGGTATGTGATTGTGGCTCTGTTTATCAAGAACACTGTGCCCTTAACTGTGAATATAGTCAAAAAAGTGGAATCGGAAGGTCTCTCAATAAAGCCATCTTTTCCTTGATACTTGAGAGGCAACATTGTCACTGGATATGCTTTGATTATCAGATTTTGTAAAAAGATGTCTTCCTTGCAAAAAAAAAAATCTCTGTAAATGATTTACGTCAAGATGTTGAAAAAAAATTTGTTTTTATTCCTCTTTCCTCTGAGTCTTGTATAATTTATTTTCTGTGTGAAAGAATGCAGACATTGTAGATTTCATGTTTGAGAAATGAAAGCGAGATGATTAGCAAGCCAGAGATCAGCTTCTCACAGCTGGGACAACATCGTATCAGGCACGCAGACCTCCAGACGATAGTATTACCGCAAGATATTACAGGGATGAAGCAGAAACAGACTTAAATAATCTTGGCAGATGAAACGGATTCACATTCCTGATTGAAAAAAAAAACTTTCAAAAAAACAAATCTCATATATAATATTTGGATAAGCATTAACATAAGTAGGATCAGGGTCAAAGCAGTGGCAACTGCAGTTCAACATCTCTAAATGCCAAAGAATGCATTTAAAGAAAACGAATCCATGTCTGAGTACAATATTGGAAGTATAATGTTGAAAGAAAAAGTTTTGGGGGGTGGTTATTTGAGCTCATTGCAAACTGAGCAAACAGTGTGAGCTGGAAGTGGAGAAAGTTAAGAGAATGCAGGGATGCATCACTAACGGGATCAGCATCAGGCGAGAAGATGGTCCTGATCAGGGGTGGACTGACCATTTGTAAACTCGGGCACTGCCCGAGGGCCCGGGGTCAGTAGGGGGCCCCATGAGATGCCCCTGGTACCTTTTTCATAGGCTTTTTTGAGTTTGGGCAAGGACACAGGGGCCCCATGATGCCCTATTGCCCGGGGGCCCCATGAGTTGTCAGTCCGCCCCTGGTCCTGATCAGGGGCGGACTGAAAACTCATGGGGCCCCCGGGCAATAGGGGATCATGGGGCCCCTGTTTCCTTGCCCACACTGAAAGCACACCCAAAAAAACCTATAAAAGGTACCAGGGGCATTTCATGGGGCCCCCTACTGACCCTGGTTCCTCGGGCAGTGCCCGAATGGTCAGTCCTGATTCTCCTATATAGATCTTTAGTTAGACATCATTTATAATACTGTGTCTAGTTGTGGACACCTCACTTATTAAAAGATGTTGATAAGAAGCAATAAATCCAGGGTAAGGCAACATAGTAAAATATCTGAGGAGTAAAACATCAAATACACTGCAGGATCTTAAAGTGTAACTAAAGACAAAGTTTTTTTTTGTTTTGAGTGGAGAGGGATTAGAATACATGTGAGGTTTTTATTGCCGTCTGAATCCCTGCTGTCTGTATCACCCTCTTTTTTGACTTGTTTACCATTATCACTGAGAGTGAAAGTGAAAACAAAATCCTTTATATTGGGTTGTCACCATAATAGGGACGAAGGTGAAAGTCAGGACCTGGTGGTGGCACTGTGCTTCCCAGAGATGAAGGTTTTTAAAGTTCCGGTGTCCTACAGCAGGTGTCTCTCAGCAGCCAGCAAATTCTAGTGATCAGTTCCACCTAATGCTGGCTGCTGGGAGGGTATTTAGTCCCTCTTCTACATTCACCCCTTGCCCCAGTTTTTTAGCCTGTTCCTGATCTTGATCATGTTCCTTGCCTTGTACCTATACCCTGAACCCTGCTGCCTCTTTCCTACTCCACTTTGTTCTTGTTCCCAGTCTTGGCTCCCCCTTCCTATATGTTTCCTGCACCTCTAGGCTTTCACCTGCTGTTCTGTGTTCTCCTTTACTATATATTGTATATAGAGAGTTCGCTAGTTTGGCTTTTTGTTACTCTATTAGGTTTTTAGTTTGATATAGTGGTTCACTTACATCTTTATATTTGCTTATGTTTGGATGTAATTTGATTTCATTCTAAATAATATGGTCTGGTCCCAGTTCCCTGAGTGTAACTATGCAGGTTTGGCCATCTCGTCTGATGACCCTTGTGATAACCAGGGATCCCATCACTTTGAAGGTTTTTCTTTTACTTCCTGTTTTGCCCACGGGACAGTACGTGGATGAAAAAATATATTTTGTGCATTTTGGCACCTATTGAAGAGATGTTCAAAACAATGAGGCAGGGATCAATGATACAATCTATGTCGTATTTCTCATGGAGTACACGTTGTGTGGCCTGATAGATCATGCACTGGAGACACAGCGGCAGAAGGAAAAGGAAGACTTCCTGCCATCTTAGGCCCAACAGGGTCCTCTGCCTATACCCTGTGAGGCAGCAGGACTCAAAGGAAGAATAAGAGGGGGGGGGGTCAGGATGTTGGCAGTAAGGAGACACTGTATGAGGGTGGGGTGAAATTGCTGAGGAGTGTCAGTGCGAAGACACAGCAACAGGTGCAGAGTTGTGGGCAGCAAGCAGGCTGGCAAGCAGGCAGATGTAGGATACTCTGGCAGATGCAGAGGCACTGTAGCAGGTACCAAACAGCAGGCATCAAGAAGGCAAATACAGGAACTCGGGTGGTCAGGCAGGCAGCAGGCATCAGCCAGGTAGCAGAGGTGTAGAATCAGGAACCAAAACAGAGTCAGGGCCAGGCTGGGGTCGGTATTGGATGAGCAGAGAAGGTACCAAAGAAGGACGGGTCAGGAAACAAGTCAATATCAGCAACAAGCAGGGTCAAGACAAGTCGGGTAGTACAGGATCAGGTCACAAACAGGAGGAGCTGACAACCACTCAGCAATCCTCTGATCTCTGGAGCCAGTTTAAATAAACAAGTGAGCGCCAAGTATTTACACTGCTCGTGCTAATGTTCATGTGCACGCGAGTGGGCATACGCATAAGCTAGGGCACGTCTAGTTGTAGCTTGAGAATTATTATGAGCGTATGCACATCTTCATGCATGACCATGCATGCAATTTCCCTGACAGGTGTTTTCATAAATGGGTGTTATAGAGGTGGCCACCTTATTGCATCCCTGCTACCAGGGTAAAATTATCTGTCTACTGCCACTATCTCTGACGGAGTCCAAAATCCTGCACTGTGAGGAAGTGCTGTGTGAGAACCTGTTTGCCACATTTCCTGATAGTGGTAGAATTACCTGATCTTCTGATCCTTGGAAAGAGGAGCTAAAGTGAGGGCTGCCTCGGCAACGCTTTTTCAGAATGTTTTTATGTAAACCACAGCAATCTGTCACTCCATGATTGATGATTACATTGGTCCAGGGCTGATGTGGATTTTCTCAGATGTGAGGACCCCATGGGTGTCCAGGCAGGACCACTGGCTGGAACTTACACAGTATGTGCTGGAGTTTCTAGCTTGTCCTGTAGCCAGTGTGATGTCTTAGAGCAGTGGTTCTCAACCTGTGGGTCGTGACCCCTTTGGGGGTCAAACGACCCTTTCACAGGGGTCCCCTAAGACCATCAGAAAACACATATTTCCGATGTGTAAAAAGCAGCTACTGTGTAGAAAGCAGCTTCTGTGTTGAAAGCAGCTACTCTGTTAAAAGCAGCTACTGTGTTGAAAGCAGCAGTATTGGAGGTAAAACGACACTCATGAATTATAATTACTGGGTAAATAATTTTATGGTTGGGGGTCACCACAACATGAGGAACTGTATTAAAGGGTCACGGCATTAGGAAGGTTGAGAACCACTGTCTTAGAGAGTCTTCAGCACAGCCGGATGTTTTTTTAGATAGAGGCAAATCTGCCTGTCCCCTGGCAGTGTGACCCAGCTCACTTTCATTAAAATAAACCAGTCTTGGACTACCAATGGCTGCACAACCCCTGCTGCTGATTCTATAGACTAAACTTTAAAAAACATACCTGCCACCATCATCAGTTTTTGACACTTCTCCTGGCCTATTCTGCTGCTTTGGTAATGCAATGATGCCACACAATGTTTCCGTAGCTGGGCCTCATATGCCACATTTCTAATGCTTGTTGCAGGGGAAATCCTGCATTACACCTTGACGTTTGCTACCTATTCTGGACTTCAGCACTGTAAAGATGCCACACAATGTTTCCGTAGAAGGATCCCAGCTACCAAATGCCAAATGTTTCTTGCGGGATAAATCCTATTTTGTGTTTCAATGTCTGCTCCGACAGTCAAAAATATTTTGACTGCATTGTCTCTTAGATAATACACTCTATTATTTATTTTAAGATAAAACCTGCCTCGTTTCTCCCTCTTAGACTGCAGCTAAAATAAGCTGCTTACATACTTTCTAGTCATTGAACAGTATTTGTGGCTATTTTCCTCCAGGTTACACACTCTAACTTGTATTGCAACATAAGACTTGCTTTGTCTCTCCCTCTTAAATTTCAGCCTTACCAAGCTGCATACATACTGTCCAGCCATTGTAAAAACCTTGTGGCTAATATCTTTCTATAATATAATATACATAATATATATAATAAATCTCTATAGTATAATACACTCTGTTTATTTTAAAATAAAATCTGCCTCTTCTCTCCCTCTGATATTGTGGCCTAACAAATCAGCTTACATACTGAGCAGCCACTTAACAATATTTGTGGCTACTTGTCTCAGATAATTCTGTTTATTTCAAGATAAAATCTACCTCATCTCTTCCTCCTATATTGTGGCCTAACCCCTGAAGTGTTTTTGTACTCTCTATTTTAATATTTTATTAAACTGTAAATAAAATACACTGTAAAAAAGAAGCCTGTAAAATAAAATGTTAAACTGTTTTACTGGCCAATTTATACAAAGTTGGAGGTTTATCTTTAATTGTTTCAGAGTAAGCCTTCCTATAACTTTTAGATCTGTTGTAGTTGTTGCTTCCACTGGTCAATTCAAGCCTATTATGACTTGATAACAAATCAAGTGTAGTAGTCAAGACTATCTAAAACATCTTTTTTTCACATTGATATGAACCAGATTAGATTACTGCTGTTGTATTTAGGCCAGGCTAAATGTAAAAGTTAAAAAAATCAATTACATATCCAAAATGCCAGAATACGGTGTCATTGATGCTCTAAAGAATTGGTGTCTTTCCTTACTGCATCAAAGTCACATTAAAATGACCCTTTCCCTGTTGTATTTATTTTTTTTACTGCTTTGGTAAATGTACCCAATGGCTATACCCATCACCCCTTGCCATTTTTAGACTGTAGTTTGCCTACAAACCTTGAAACTGATCAGAACTCATTTGCCCAATAAAGTAGATTTGCTGCTATATTCATATGACATAAATTTTAAACAGGATTCAACAAACCCCTTGTAAATCAAACCCTGGCAGATTCACCCATCCTTAGTGTCCACAAGCTGGAAAAATTACTGTATCTGTAGAAGAGAACCCATAAAAAGTACCTTTTGAGTGTTGCATTTACACAGTCTACAGTTTTGAGCCTGTTGTTGAACCAATTTATTTTCGGCATTCGTATATTCGTTGGTCCAGGTAGATTCGAATAATTTTGCAGTTTTTCTAGAAGATTGATTACTATATATTTAATATATTACTGAATCGGGCAGATTTTAATAGGAAGGATTCGATATTTTCAGACTCTAGTCTAACCACCAAGAGAAATGGCATGAGCTAATTGGACAATATCGACTGGCGGCATGTGCATCCAAATTAACAAATGGAAAAAAATGTTGATCCATTCGTTATCCATATCATGTGATGTCGTCCAAATGAAACAAAGGCATTGGTTAATCTTGTTCTCACTTTTTTTTTTTATACGGTGCCATTCATTTCTGTGTCCATTCGGAGATTTGGATGTACCATATCTCTGAAATTTTCCTTCAAAAAAACCTAAACAAAACAAAACAAATCTCACATGTCTAGTTCCAATACACAATTGACAAGTCACACTTTGATTTAGAAAACCTGGCTCAATTGATTGCAGCCTGTTAGTCCATCCTCTTCTTTCAGTACATTACATAACTATACACAACAGCAGTAAAGAGTGGATTAGAAACTTATATACACATCATGATACACATTATTTAGCAGGCAAAGCAGTTCAGTAATAAAAAAAGCCATAACAATAGCTGCCAATTCAAGACAATATTTTGTTTTTACATGCACTTTTTAGCATAAAATTCACATTCTCTCAATTTACTTTTACTCAGATCAGCTTCTGCTTGTATTTGGGACATCACCAGCAGTTACAGACCATGTCATTTGAGACAAAAGGCACACCTGAATTCCACGATTGGAGTCAACACACATGTCTCACTGACCAATTTATTTGCTGATTGGAGGTTAGAAGTGTGGCCAGGGCCGCTGATAAGGGGATAACACCAGTCCTCCCATATGGGGCCCAGGCCAGCTTGGGGGGGCAGGGGAATCAGATATAAGCAGAAGAGAGGGTGATCTGTAAAGTGTGTGTGAGTGTGGGGAGGGGGGCAATTAGAGAAACTGATGCCCTTTGTGTCTCTTCCTGCAGCAGCTAAAAAACAGATTCTCCGTCTCTCCCTCCCATCAGTTTTCAGCAGCTGCAGGGAGAGACACACAGGGGATTGGTTCCTGTAATTGCCCCCACCTCATTGATCACCTTCCCTGTCCAAGATTCCATTTACCCTGCTGCCCACTAATAATGACTTTAGTGTATTTTTAATGAAAAGATAATTTCAATTTTTTTTTGCATTACTCTCAAAGGGCCATATCTGTAAGACTAGATGTCCAGGGCACTCCATCCCCTCTTACATCAAATGTCAAAGGCACCCCCCCACCACCACCATCAGAAGTTAGAGTCCCCAACCCTTCCATACATCACTGTGCATCCCCCTTACTTTGTGCTGCTGCTTGGAGGAGGCTGGGGACAGAGCTGGGAAGCAGAAAGTGAAAAGGAGGGCCAGAGGAGGTCTGTAGCCAGCTTCTGGGGTCTGCTGAATGCTGAAACCAGGTGAGGCAGAGATGATGTTGCACAGGATCTGGCAGAGGAGTTCTGTCCTCCTCTCTGCTACTAACTGCTGAAACAAGATGGGGGTATGAGGGGGTTGCTGCAGCTGCAGGAGAAGTGCAAGGGCCATATGAAATGGCCTGGTGGGTTGGATTCAACCAGCAGGCATTGTGTTTGACACATGTGGTTTAGAAGGACCATTTTACCAGTTCACTTCAATACCATCAGATGGTGAATAGCCCTCCTTGCAAAAGAGGTAATTGGACTAGGGCTAAGGAATGCCACTGGAACATATTTGTCAAGATTAATTTATTGGTACTTAGAGATTCCTGGTATGCAAGCAGATTTTGAACTACAAGTCAATACACCGATAGTCATGGTGAACTTACACTCACCAGCCACTTTATTAGGTACACCTGTTCAATTGCTTGGTAACACAAATTGCTAATCAGCCAATCACATGGTAGCAACTCAATGCATTTAGGCATCTAGACGTGGTGAAGATGACTTGCTGAAATTCAAACTGAGCATCAGAATGGGGAAGAAAGGGGATTTAGGTGACTTTTACGTGGCATGGTTGTTGGTGCCAGACGAGCTGATCTGAGTATTTCAAAAACTGCTGATCTTCTGGGATTTTCATATACAACCATCTCTGTGGTTTACAGAGAATGGTCCGAAAAAGAGAAAACACCCAGTGAGCTGCAGTTGTGTGGAGGAAAATGCCTTGTTGATGTTAGAGGTCAGAGGAGAATGGATAGACAAGTTTGAGATGATAGAAAGGCAACAGTAACTCATGCCAATATGGAACAAAATCTCTGAGGAATGTTTCCAACACCTTGTTGAATCTATGCCATAGAAAATTAAAGTGCCACTAAACCCAGGACTCTGCATTCTTTATATCTAGTCTCCCACAACACACAGAACATGGAAGTGCAAATATTTTAGTAAATATTAACTGATAAATACCGTTTCTCATCAGCAGTTAGAGCAGTGTTGTGACTTCTATAAGTATCCAGCTGAGCACTGGTTAAAGCTTGTAGGAGGAGTTTTCATTTTGCTCTAGGAGGATGCAGAAGCCCTGACCTCTGTCTGGACAGTGCTGATTGGCCTTGTGCTGATCACATGCACTCTCCCAAGAAAAAAAAAACACCTCTCTAGCAATACACACCAAACTGCATGTGCAGAGAGACTCCACATGATATGATATGTCTTATCAGGAGATAAGAGGGGGACACTGAAAGAAGGGGAGGATCGGAGAAGTCAGGATCAAACAGTGTTTTTACACAAAGCAGAAGATTAACCCCTTAGGTTCCACTGTGAGTATAACAAGCATGCTTCGGCACATATATAAACTGATTTTACTGCTGTGGGTTTAGTAACACTTTAAGGCAGCTCTGAAGGCGAACGGAGGTGCAACCTAGTACTAGCAAGGTGTACCTAATAAAGTGGCCATTGAGCAGGGGCAGACTGACCATTTGGAAACTAGTAAGGGGCCCCATGAGATGCCCCTGGTACCTTTTTCATAGGCTTTTTTGAGTTTGGGCAAGAACACAGGGGCTCCATGATCCCCTATTGCCCGGGGGCCCCATGAGTTGTCAGTCCACCCCTGGCGGTGAGTGTATATTTAAAATACTTTGGTCACAGAATGAGTTCACAAGATTCAATACAAAGGATTCTGATGGTGGAAAAGAATCTAAAATGGATAGCATTATCAGAAGGAATCAGTATGAGCTTGGGGGAGCTCAGAGACAACTGCTGATAGACAGGCTTGGTATATTAAGGTCCATGAGATCATGAAGACTTGGATTTAAATGAACAAGCAAAAGATGTCCCTCCCTAGAATGTAAGATCTAATGAGCAGGGCCCTCTGAATCCTCCTGTATTCATTTGTATTGCAATTATACTGTCTGCCCTTATGCTGTAAAGCGCTGCAAAAACTCTTGGCACTATATAAATCCTGTATAATAATAAAAATGTATTTGTGCTGCAACTCTAAAGTCCCTGGTTCAGTTATGTTCTGCCCTTGGTTTCATGCCTCAAGCAAGATACAAACTGGTAGGTTAATCAAAAGGTTTAACCAAAATAAGTCTGAAGGTGATAGAGACATGATGGAAGATGTGTGTACTTTTAGGAGGCATAGACAGATGTGATTGCCTTGGAATATGTCAATCCTTTATAAAAGAAGATACTTTTTAGAAAGTTTTTTGTTTGTCATTTGGTTTTCCTTTATATTGACTTGTCGCATCTTTCATCAGAAAACAAAAGGTATATATTCCTAAAAAAAAAAAAGAAAAATCCTTTAAGACACATAAAATACAGAATAATTCCAAAGACTCTCAATTCCCAGTTAAGAAAACGCTTTTAAAAAACAATGTGGCAGAAATGAAGATTGTTCCATCATAATATTTCACAGTTCTTTCTGACAAAAGCCAAACAAGTCTCATGAATACACATTTTCCATAAGCAGATACATAATGCATTATTCAATACTGCCAGTGTGGAGAATTGTTTGTACTGACTAAAGTGCCAATGAAACTGTAAATTACACAAACAAAGAAAATCCTACGTGTAATAGCTTTCTTGAAGATTTAGGAAAACTTGAACAATAGGCTTGCGTAGGTAGGGAATAC
The DNA here is from genome assembly GCF_062004578.1 of Staurois parvus. NCBI lineage: Eukaryota > Metazoa > Chordata > Amphibia > Anura > Ranidae > Staurois > Staurois parvus. The sequence continues at coordinate 12,735,494 of NW_028318294.1, read as the reverse complement.
ACACTTTAATTATCTTGCTTTACAAAGACTTTTTATTCCAAAGAATAAATGCATTTTACTGATACCTTTAAGTGTCCAGCGAGTAAATAAAAACATTGTTTAAAATTTATTTGATATATAAACTCCAGACAACGCTTTTTTTTTTAATTTTGCATTGAGTGTCACTGAAGGAGGAAGTGCTGAGAATTTCTTGGATGGAGACAGCAGATAGCAATCCAAGTACTTTTGTAGTGAAGCTGGAAGGATAAGAACCTCTTTGGGTTTTTTTTGCTACCTGTATCAGTATTAAAGTAGGATTCTAGTAAACATTGAAAAATTAAATACTGGTCCATGCATTCATGTAGAAATGCCCTATTTATATTCACCAAAGAAATGATAAAGCCATGTGCAGAAAATCCTTTCTTTATTCCTGCCTGTTAGCTCCTCCCCTAGCAGTAGCCCTCTTTATGGGCAGTTCTATTGTTGAGTTTAGGCAGATCTAGGTTGCCACCACCCCCGTTGAATAAATGTGTCTGCTGGACACTTTGCTGTCAATCACGCTCCACAGCTAGTAGTAAAAAAAGCAATGCTGTTGTGGACAGTGGTGTATTTAGGATTCATGCTGCCCTAGGCAACACAAAAATTGGCTCCCCCCCATTCACCAACAACACCCCAGCACCCCCACCCGAGAGAGCCTTGCACTATCACCGCCCCCCATACACTGGCAACCCTCCCACCCTGACAAGAGATAAGACACTCACCTTCACAGCTCCAGACATCCCCGGGAACAAGAGTCAGGCTCTGCATACACCATCAAGCAGCCCGCAGCCTCTCTCAGATCCCACCTGGTCCCCGTGCTGCATGTGTCCTTTCTTCCTTTCCTTCTTTCAGAGGACAGCACTGCCCTCCTAAAGAATGCTGCTGCCCCCCTGAAAAATGCCGCCCTAGGCAAATGCCTTGCATGCCTTGTGGTAAATACACCCCTGGTTGTGGAGCTTAATAGCTTCTGCCACTCATCTGTGTCCTTTCTTCCTTTCCTTCTTTCAGGGGACAGCACTGCCCTCCTAAAGAATGCTGCTGCCCCCCTGAAAAATGCCGCCCTAGGCAAATGCCTTGTATGCCTTGTGGTAAATACACCCCTGGTTGTGGAGCTCAGTAGCTTCTGCCACTCATCTGTGAGTGCACCTAGATTTGTTTTCTTGGCAGCTGCTCTGACAAGCTCCCTTCTTCTGCTTGTGTTGTGACAGCACTGGTCTGGGAAAATGCCTGTTGCTTGAGACAAGAATTATCAATCAGTACTAATTGATTATTCATCTCCTAGAAAGCAACATGACCAGAGAGTGGTGGGGGGAGATGAAAGCACTGTTGATCATGCTAGCTCTGAATCTACCTGGGGGACAAGCTAAAGAAAATATATGAATGGTGAGACTTCTTTAATTTCCTCACTTCTTGTATGGTCAGTGAAAATGAGCTGAAAATTCCCTAACACAGATATAAATGAAATTTTCAAAAGGGGTTCTAACAATTCCACACTTAATCCAAAATTTAAAAAAAAATTAGCTAGCTTTGGCACTTGATTCAACGTTTGGTGTCTACTATTGTTTGGTTACCATAAGTTGAAAAACATAAAGAAAAATGCAGACAAGAATGAATTGAATGAATTTTATTTGTTTGCAACTCTTAGATTGTAAGCTCCAAGAATCCTGAAAGCCAGAGTAGTTTTGTTTCAGTTCGTTTTTTGGGTCAATATTTCATTTTCAGAGATTTAGATGTATATGAATCTCTGAATGGACATAGTAATAAATGCCAACAAATAACAAAAAAATGTATAACAAAATTAACAAACGCATTTGTTTCTTTTGAATGATGTCGCATGATGCAATAGTAGTTTGGGCCCAAAATGTTTCATTCATTTTGATTTGGATAACGAATGGATCAGAATTTTGTTCCATTTGTCATGTCGGATGCACATGACACCAGCCAATATTTTCCAATCAGCTCATGCCATTTCTCTTGGTGGGTTGGACTAGCGTCTGACAAAATTGACTCCTTCCAAATCGTATCCATTCTATTCGACAATAAACTGAATATTTGGTAATGTTCCAGAAAAACTGCAAAATGTTTAGAATTCACCTAGACCAATTAATATACAAAATGAATATTGAAGATACGAAACTAATTTTGAAAACGAATCGGTTCAGCATGTTGAATGTGAAAAATCCTTCAATGAACAAATGCATCTGAAACAAAACAAAAATTTCTGGCGTGCACATATCTAGTAGCAAATTGATTTGTCTATTCCAAGAGGCAACAAAGCTTCAGAAATGGGACAAGTAATTTTGTTAACAGCTTCCCTTATCAACTGCCACTTGGACCCTATTTAAAGCCAAACTCAAATAATGTCAAACGAAAAAGTAAAAATTGGAAGCTTAATGCACTAAAAAAGTGAAAAATACACCATGGACTGCAATATTCATCTTCTCTCTGGTGTCATCTTCTGAATATTTACAGCTTTAGACAGGCCTTTTCTGAGTTGAATGACACCCAACTTCCTGTGAGCCAAAGGCCTAATGGGCAAACAACTCTTGGGAGCATCATCATGTTGGCTTTGGCTCACAGTAGGAACTGCAGAGAATGATATAGCATCAGTGATACTTCATGCAGTACTGAAGATGATCTACCACCAAAGGAAAGAAAGGTGACCTTGTTCTTTACATGACTGAACTGATGCCAGCTTGATTTATTGATATGCTAATCATTTACAGCTTACCACAACATCAGTCAAACCATCTGATGACCATTGGCTTCTGAGGAGGTGCCACACAAGAGGCCCATGAGATCCCACCTCCATATGGTACAGGGGAGGGTTAATCAGATGGTTTGACTGATGTTGTGGTAAGATGGTCCCGTGTTGTCCATCATGAAGAAAATGTGAACTGCGAAACGTGTCGGAAATCCTCAGCGAGATATACACTGCTCAAAAAAATTAAAGGACCACTATGAAAACATATCGGATCTCAATGGGAAAAAATATCATGCTGGATATCTATACTGATATGGACTGGGTAATGTGTTAGGAATGTTAGGATGCCCCATTGTTTCATGGAAATGAAAATTATCAACCTACAGAGGACTGAATTCAAAGACACCCCAAAAATCAAAATTAAAAAATGATGCAGCAGGCTAGTCCATTTTGCTGAAATTTCATTGCAGCAACTCAAAATGTTACTAAGTAGTTTGTCCCCCATGTGCTTGTATGCATACAAGCACATTGGGGACATACATATTCAGTAGCATGTCTGCCTGACAACGTAGGAGCATGCTCCTAATGTGACGACGAATGGTATCCTGGGGTATTTCCTCCCAGATCTGGACCAGGGCATCGCTGAGCTTCTGGACAGTCTGAGGTGCAACCTGGCGGTGTCGGATGGACCAAAACATGATATTTCAGAGGTGTTCTATTGGATTTAAGTCAGGTGAGCATGGGGGCCATTCAATGGTATCAATTCCTTTATCCTCCAGGAACTGCTTGCATACTCTCACCACATGAGGCCAGGCATTGTCGTGCACTAGGAGGAACCCAAGACCCACTGCACCAGCATAGGGTCTGACAATGGGCCCAAGGCTTTCATACCAATACCTAATGGCAGTCAGTGTGCCATTGCCTAGCCTGTAGAGGTCTGTGTGTCCCTCCATGGATATGCCTCCACAGACCATCACTGACCCACCACCAAAACGGCCATGCTGAACGATGTTACAGGCAGCATAACGCTCTCCATGGCTTCTCCAGACCCTTTCACGTCTGTCACATGTGCTCAGGTGAACCAGCTCTCATCTGTGAAAAACACAGGCAGATCTGCCAATTCTAGTGTTCAATGGCAAGTGCCAATCAAGCTATATGGTGCCGGGTAGTAAGCACAGGACCCACTAGAGGACTTCGGACCTTCAGGCCACCCTCATGAAGTCTGTTTCTGATTGTTTGGTCAGAGACATTCACAGGAGTAGCCTGCTTGAGGTCATTTTGTAGGGCTCTGGCAGTGCTCATCCTGTTCCTCCTTGCACAAAGAGGCAGATACCGGTCCTGCTGTTGGGTTAAGGACTTTCTACAGCCCTGTCCAGCTCTCCTAGAGTAACTGCCTGTCTCCTGGAATCTCTTTCATGCTCTTGAGACTGTGCTGAGAGACACAGCTAACCTTCTGGCAATGGCATATATTGATGTGCCATCCTGGAGGAGTTGGACTGCCTGTGCAACCTCTGTAGGGTCCAGGTATCACCTCATGCTACCAAAAGTGACACTGACCCTAGCCAAACTAGTGAAAAACAGTCAGAAAAGATGAGTAGGGAAAAAAATGTCAGTTGCCTCCACCTATCAAACCATTTCTGTTTTGGTTGGTCATCTCATTGTTGCCCATCTAGTGCACCTGATTAACAACCCCCTCTGCTACTTAATTGACCAGATCAATTTCCCAGGAGTTTAATTGACTTGATGCTATACTCTGATTAAAAAGTGTTCCTTTAATTTTTTTTGGAGCAGTGTATATGCAAGATGAGGAACACAGTACAGGACTAGGTACAGGAACAAGGGGAGTAGATGTAAGGCAGCAGGGCACAGGCTACAGGATTCAGGGCTAGAGTAAAATCAAGAGCAGAAGCATAAGTAGGATAAAAGGGCATACAGTATCTGGCAGCAAGCAAAGAAAATCATAACACTCACGTGAGGTATATCGTCAAAGAGAGGCTTAAATACCCTCCCAGCAACCAGCATTAGGTGAATGCTGATTACTGGAGCTGCTGGGAGACTCCCGCTGGTGGACACCAGAATGGCAACCTCCCTCTTTGGGAAGCACAGTGCCACCAGCATGTGATTCAAGTCCTGACAGTTGGAGTTGGGATTTTGAACCATAACTTTGGCCAAAATGCTAAACACAATTCCTGTCTCACTGCATATCCATAGTACAGTGACCTCACTTTTCTCTATAAAACCCAAGCTTTGGAAAATGCTCTTAGTGCCTAAAAACATCTTAGATTGGCATCACTGCACAGTGCAAAAGAAGAGGACAGACCTGTTATATATAAGACAGCTAGAATCTCATTTTAAACATGGTTGCAAAAACAGTAGAACAACAGTTGAAACAGTAGAAGAAAACAGTAGGGATCTAATCCATTTCAAGACTGGCATGTCAGCTATCCACATTCATTTGTACACCATTCCTCTAGGGATCAAAACTGGACCTCGATAAAAGGAACCCCTTTACTTATCATTTCAGTAAGTTGTACACTGAGGTAATCATCTGGAACGTTTTCTTATTTATTTGTTTTCCCAATCGCTTGATAAAAGCCTTGCAGCATTTTATCGATCTATGAAAACATTAAACATCCTGTGCAAAGATTTACTATTAATCTTTAGTGAGTGGATGGTGTCGGCCCTGTATATAAACATTAGCAGAACATAGGGGCTTGGTGATTAATACACAACCTGACACAACTGCTTTCTGCTACTGTGGACATCATCTGCAAATTTAGGGAACTCCCCTGCCGCTGTACACTTAAAGAAAACCTGTACTTTGACTATTCAGGGCAAAGTAACAAATTCTTTGGATAGCCTGTCCTTTCAACTGCTCGTACTTCCCATCCACTGGCTCCTCTGCCTCCCATCCAGTAGATCCCATCAAAAATTGATTTGTAAGTTCTGAGTCAGAGCTTACACAATGCTAACATTCTTCATATGACTGCTCTGCAACCAAATAAATGGTCAATGGCCAATTTGGTACCCAGTGCTGTATTGTCAGAGGCAGGAAAAGGAATTGTATGATTCCCTCCCGTTACTGTACCCAGACGCCCTGAGTTTTTGGGGGCTCTGGCAGTGTAGTGGACAACCATGTACAAGTAAGTACAGGCTCTGGAGAGTACTTGCTATATGACAAACTTGTCTATTTTTCATGGATGGATGAAGTACTGGTTTGCTGTAAAAAAATACAGTATATATACTTTTAGTACAGTTATCCTTTTAATGCCTTCAAACCCAATATATTCTCTGTAAGTGTTCTACTCAACTGTGAAGAGCATTCTTTCTGGTTTTTTTGCTGTTCTTTTTTATCTGTCCCAGGTGGCACCAGTCATCAAGAGAAAGTTAGAGGAAATTAACCCAACTGAAAATTTAGATGACAATAAAAATTCAACAGAGGTTCTAATTTTTCTCGACTCAAAACTACCCAGACTGAAAAAAAAAGTTTTGGTTAGAATTGAGCTTTAAAGCACCTCCCATTTCTGGGGAGAACAAAGATGATCCCTTGAAGGGTGGTTGCCCCTGCTCTGTGAGGGTTAAATGCTTATTTAGTTATAGGGGGCCATGAAAAGAAGTTTTTCTTACCTGATTCTCCGCTACCCCGGCAGTCAGGGCTAACCTCTAGTCCAATACCTTTTGGCAGTGGACTGTTCCTCAGTGTCCTCACATCCAGTGCAGGGCCGTGGAATCTGTATTCAACTTGATGATGGCAAGGGCAATCAGGGGATAGGGGCTGTGGGAACTGACCTTACTGCTCAGAGGAGCCTGAAGAAAATGGAGAAATTAGTGAATTACATTTTTTTTATGCAGCCCCAAGAACCAAACCTTGCAGCCCCTCTGCAAGGGATAATTTTTGTTTTCTCTATAGTTTGGCTTAAACTCTAAATTCAATTTAGGTTTGCTTTATGAAATTAGCTCCGGACACTAAGCAGATCTCACAGAGCTCCAACTCTTGGCCAGGAGTTCTAAAAAAAGCCATGTGCCAGGCCAGTTACTTAAAGCATAGGTCAAAGAAGACAGCAATGTCATCCTACATATTTCTCTCTTGACAGATTTCCTTTAATACTCATTTAGCACATATGGTGAGAATGTGTTATGCAAAGTAAAATGGTAGTTTCATTCATAATTACGTCTGTGATCATTTAGTGAAGAGTCTGTTGAACTGTGACTGCTTGATTCTGGTGCAGAGAGTGTTAGTTACATAAACATTGTATGTTTTTCTTATTTACGTACAAAGTATATAAAGGCAAATAAACATAAGAGTTGTTGTTTTTTTAACCAGGTTTATTTAAAATCTTTGTCAAGTTTAGTGGAATGCAGATAATGATGCTTTGGGGGTCATCGAATTTTATGTGGAACGCCAAGAAGAAAACAAAGGCATCAATGAAATATGGACTACCGAAGATGAGAAAAATAATTACCTTGACCTTATTGTTTGAGATGCTTGCTTTCATTGTTCAGCTTTCTCAATAAAAAGATAATCTGAATTCTACTTGGCAGGAATGGACAAGACCTTTAACTTTGTATTTCCTGGATTTTTACTGAATACCTCTGGAACATACAAAGTCCATCCAGAGCTGGAGACAAAAGAAGGCAAAATAACTATTAGCTATCTATTCTTGTACACAGGAAACAAGTGCCGTAACATTTTGTAAACGCCTACTTCAGTAATCCAATCATGTGTGAAGATTCTCAACTCTTATAGTAAACCAGCCTCAGTAAACCTCTGGAGGGCCCAGGGTACCAATCAATTAATCACGTCAAACTTTTTTTTACAAGGCGGGACTATGCAATCTAACTTCAGAGGCAGCAGAACAATCTGGAACTATACAAGTGACCTGGCACCAGGGGCGGACTGACAACTCAAGGGGCCCCCGGGCAATAGGGGATCATGGGGCCCCTGTGCCCTTGCCCAAACTCAAAAATGCCTATGAAAAAGGTACCAGGGTCATCTCATGGGGCCCCCTACTGACCCCGGGCCCTCGGGCAGTGCCCGAGTTTCCAAATGGTCAGTCTGGCCCTGCCTGGCACACATCTCAACCCCAGTAAACATCTGCTTGCGAAGGAAGACTTCCCAAAGCCAAGTCCTGTGCAGAGGCAGACCACACAAAGCCTATTTGTCCTGTAGATGTGTCAAGATAACCTTTCCACTCTTTTTCTTATATCATAGTGACAGACTTTCATTGACATCAAACTTTTCATTAACATCAAACTTTCATCAACATCAAATGTCAAGCTTTCATTGACAGTGTTGACTTGGAGACCATGTTAAGAGGTTCAATCCATTTGGAAGGTGATCTTTGTATTGATACACTAAATGCTACCTACTTTTTCTACCCACCAGTCCAAGGAGATTGCTGCTGTTAGAGATAACAGAAAGTGTTTTGGATTTGTGTGCTAACTTCTGAATTACATCATTATGTATAACTAGTAAAATAGTACAGAGCCATGGAGCATTGTCAGTGGTGGTCACAGTTTGGTCATATCAAGCTTCTAAGGCTTTGGTATTGCGAGAGCCCCTGTAACTATGATGACTATGCCAAGATCTTTAACCAGAAATTGACTTTACCACATCCCAGGGAATAGGCGCTCGGTGCCACATCCTGGTAAACCAAAGCCAATACAAAACAAAGGAAATTACCTTCAGAGCTAAGGGACTTTAAAGGCACTGTACTGAAATCACAATGCACTTGAATAAAAACAAAGATATTTGTTGTATTTCCATTAAAATGGTGAAAAAGTAAATAACCACCATATGTAAATATTTGGACATGTAATTACATATCAATTTTAGTAAAATCACAAATATGTGCATCTGGAGTAATATATCCCGCTGAGGATTTTCAACGCATTTCATAGTTCACATCTGATTCAGCAGAGACAACACAGGACCATCTTACCACATCAGTCAAACCATCTGATAAACCCTCCCCTACGCCATATGTAGGTGGGATCACACAGGCCTCTTGTGTTGCACCTCCTCAGTCAGAAGCCAATGGTCATCAGATGGTTTGACTGAGGTTGTGGTAAGCTGTAAATGATTAGCGTATACTGTGTTTGGAAAGAAACTTTCATAATTATACCATTAGCTGCACTGTCAATAATGCTGTATTCAATATTGTAGATGGTCCCGCGTTGTCCCTGATGAAGCAGATGTGAACTATGAAACGAGTCAGTAAATGTGAAATCCTCAGCGAGATATATTACTGTAGACGCATATATTTGTGATTTTACAATATTCTACAATATTTAAACAGAATCAATGACAGCACATATAGTAATTTTTAGCAGGGGTTCCCTGAGACCAGAATATTGTTTTAAGGGTTCCTCTGTGTTGAAAAGATTGAGAATGGCTGGTCTAAAGCAAATATATATATAAATATATATATATATATATATATATATATTTTTTTTTTATATATATATAAATATATATATATATAAAGTCAGAAGCAATAATCTCATAACTACAGCACACTATGCTTCCCTGGTCCCTCATATCTGTTCAGATATCTGTCAGGAACCAGGGGAGGCAAGGTCTTCATTTGGCCATAATGAATGAAGTGCCTGGCTCAAGTCACCTCCCACAGACATGATGGAAAAATGTAAACCATTGCTTTTAACTGTCAGGAGATTAAATAGAAGATTAGATACATCTGTAAATAATGAAAGCAATAATTTGTTAAATTAGATCTTAACTAAAGAACAGTTAAACAATCCTTTTGAATGTTTTGAGAAGTAAAAAATGTGTATGTGCTTCAAATTTTCTGGTATTTACATTACTCTTGCACTTTGGTGGGTGAGCAGATCAAGTAGTCTCTCAGCTTAGAAGTGGAAACATGTCATTATTCATGATTCTATCTGTTATGCACTTGCTAATCATTTTCCAGTTATGACTTCTGTCGTTAATCAACCTGGCCAATATATTGAGGACTTGATTGTCCGGCCATCAACAATCAGATCCATATTAGCGTCTTATATTCTGACATGCTAATTTTACCCATAATGTCTGTAAAGCAGTGTTATGGAGCATAAAGCTATCCATCTTAACTTCATCAACAAAGATTTATTTATTACAGGTACTTGTATAGTGTGGTCAATTTATGCATCGCTTTACATATAAATTGTACAATCGTGTCATTTCCTAACCCTCAAGGAACTTACAACCTAAGGTCCTTAAACTAGATGAAGAGAATTTTGGATTCAATTCTCTAACCATCGTATGGTTATCACATTCGTTGAATTTTTCTGACAATAATATAGTCTTGTGATTTTCTGAGGGAAACTATCCCACACCATGTATCGAACAGCTATTGATCGATATTGAAATAATTGGTTTTCTAGAATGTTCTTGCTACATATTTGTCTGTCTTAAAGACAATATAAAAATACGTACTGTATGTGAATTGCCATTGCTGATCACCTTCTAAAAATGGTCTGTTTGTCTCTGGATTCAATACTATCTGATCAAGGCATTGAAGAAGCTAAATTAATTTTCTTTTTTTTAGGTTTCTCAATTCTCACCAGGTGATCCTGGCAGAAACACACTTCCTTTTCTACAATGACAATGCTCATCTCTGTATGGTATCTTTGAAGAACAGAATTGTCACCCCAACTGCTCTCCTGATTTAAACTACAGACGCTTCCTTCTCTCCTCATCTTCATTATATAGGATGGAGTTGTTTTGAAGTTTACAGAAGAGAACTAAGAAGGTTAACATTGTTTGAGATTTCAATTCAGTTCACAGGAAGTTACAAGGGTATCAATAGTTCTTTTATTATACCTGAAAAAACCCTCAAAAAAACAAAGAACTAAACTTGGCCACACATGAATCAAAATCTGTCCAGTTCAGCAGGGACTGGATGAAATTTGATCCATGTATGGGCATGTAAAACCACCCTGTCAGACAAATTCCTCTTGATCGTCACCTCTGGCTATGGCCGGCAGCACTGATCAGTGTGTTCTGATGGCAGAGAAGTCTCCCCACTGTCAGAATACAATAGCTCAGCAAGTGCAATTCTCTCATCCACCTCGAATGTGTGAATGGGGGAATAGGGTCAGTTTTTTTTTTGTTCAACCCGCTAGCTGAACAGAAAAACTGACCCATCTATGGCAAGCTTTAGCAAACAATGCAGTCACCACATCTACAGACTGGTGACCTGCAAAATAACCATTTTTTCTTCTCTTTAGATATTCTATACGCTAATTTTGAATACCCAGCAATGGGATATAATACAGCAAAAACAAAATTTTGCCTGCAAGCAGTTGCACATTGACACAATTCAACCATATTCACTAGGTTAAAAAATAAAACACTCACTTTGCAGCGTACTAAAGTGGATCTCTACTCTTTAAGTAAATCAACTTCTGGAAAACGTATTCAATAAAACAAATGTATTCTTAATTTGTAATTCTTAAGGAAGAAGTAATACCAGAACTGGAAAATTGCTGTTGTTTCCCTCAGAGGACTAAGTACATGTAGCACTGATTTGCAAACTTGCAATAAAATAACATTGTTTTTCTGTTTCTGCTGGTTGTAGCTCCACCCCAGACTGAAGCCCAATTTATGAGTGTGACTGTGGGGGAACTACAGCACAGCACTATAGCCACCATACCCTTTGCAGCCACTGCCCCCTCTTCACTCACATTGCTCTAGATATTACTTCCACTGCTGACAACACCAGAGCCAATTTAGGATACCAACATACAGCTAGACACCCATGCTGTCTGGGGATACACTATTACTGCTGTAGAGTTAGTCAATATGACAATCAGGCAGGTGAGCACTCTTTGGTATTTGAACCAGGTAGACTAACATATATTTGCACCCTGTGAATCTCTTATACATAGGAGGAAAACTGAGCCTAGACCAGCTTGCCTGCTCTTCTGGGGAAAGAGACTAAAGTACTAGCTGGCAGCTTGTATGGTTGGGAATGATGGTCAATGGAGACAAGTGCTGCCAGTGCATGTAAGTTCCCAGTTTTGCAAACTCAGGTAACTCACCTTTATTATTTATTGTGTCTTGTGGAGAACAAACAAGAAAGGTGGAAGGAGACACCACAGGTCTATAGTGGTCAGGTGAAGATCCAGGCAGGATCCAAAAAGAGGAGCTTGTGCTACCTAAAGTGGGAGTGAACACCGATATTGTATGGGGAAACTATAATGGGACATCCCAATGGAAGTGACCGGTTATTGACTCTCCACCACAAATATTACTTTCCATTTGACTATCTGAAAATAATTCCGTTTTACATTTCCAGGATATAAATTAAAGCAGGATAGATAAAGCTCTTTGCATTCTATTTCTGCAATTCTGGGACTCAATAAACTTTTAACCCATATGCCCCCAGTGTCCCATTTATGCAAGGGTCTTCAAAACCTCACCCAATGATTAATAACAACATACATATTTATTTTCTGAAGTGAAATTTTACACATATTTATATACACAGTGCTCGTCTTGTACATGAACTAAATTATTGCTCCTCTAACTCCACCAGGACCCTGCAGTTTTCAGACTATTTTTCTGCCTGGGCATTGATCAAGTAGTTGTCTTTGTCCTCTGCCTGGAGGGAGCCGAACAAAGAGAATCCAAAGTAATCAGATGCAGCTTGGAGAGGTATTTTCTGCACTTGCAGATTGACTTGTAAATAAGTTATGTTCAATACAGGAAGCTGTGCCTTCTTCAATCCAATGCAAAATTATGCACAAACGATTCACAGGACCGCATATGAAATATACATTAGATGAATGTAACCATATTAATTAGTAAACACAATGCATTTCCGTAGCAAATGTGTGCAGTGCAAGTCTGCGAAATCTGTGCGATGAGAGCAAGGCGAGATTGGTATAGCTGTGAGCAAATCAGCAGGATGTTAAAGGTATACTCCGCAGATGAAAAATAAAAGTGCATTTAAGGACAAAACTTTTATTAACTTTTGATTAGAGTGGGCATAGCTCAAACTCAGGGAAATGAACAAAAAAAACTGAACTGATTTCTCCAGCCAAACATTCCAGGTGATTGGGGAAATCATCCCTGCTGTGACACAAATACACTGATCAGCGCGGCAGCCCATTGGCTGCATGTGCTGATTAAATGCATGTTTCCAGTAGGAGCATTTGACAGAAACTGGTCTAATGACCGGCTTCAGTTAAACAGAGTGTAGGCAGGTGTAGTATGACCTCCCTACACTGGTGGCAACTTCACAACCACCCTACAGGGAGAGTGGAAGATAGGAGAAATGCACATTTCCCTTAGGCCTTGGTGAGCACCATCTGGTGGACTGTTGTCTGATTGGACGCTGCCACCCAGATGACCCCTGTGATCATCTTTAGTGAGGGCAGTGCTTATAAAAAGCACTGGCTCACTGTAGTTGGCACGCACTTTGCTTGTGGTCAGATTAGAGAGAGGAAGCTGCTTAATAGGGGGAGTGTGCCTAGGGAAAGGGTTCCAGAGGAGGAGGGACAACATAGGGACTGAGGAAGTCATGTGTGCGTGACGTAATGCGTAGAGGAGACAAGGTGACGCTCTTCCGGTGGAGCGCCATCTTACTACACCAGAGTGCATGCAGTACACCCATGCTTAGTGGTGTAAGAGCCTGATATGTGAGTTTGAACTTGACGATTTTTACATGCTTTTATGATAATAAACAGTGTTGCACTATGGGAGATCTGTTTTTTTATGCTTTTATGGTCCTAATATGGTGCTCACGTATTGGCATATATACTATGGTTACCTGTATATGGAGGAGTGATTTATACTGAAGATTACCAGTAAGGGGCAGTGGAACCTGAGTGGCCTGGAGAGTTATTACCTGTAGGATCCAGGGAGATCCAAAAGGCGTGTTGACCCTTGTGGATCACATCAAGGAGGTGAGGGGGCATGCCTGCCATCTAGGATTTATGCTCACCATTTGCACCAGCACTGGAGCACTTTAATGAAGATAAAGGCACTGCTACACATCGATTGTTATTGATATTTTACTGCATTGTTTGGACACTTGGCTATTGATGTATATTATATATAATTTCATGTGGGTATTTACACCAGTCACTTGATTTATTTTACATTTGATATATATCCCCAATTTGGGATCCACCATATATATATATCACTTAGAATCTTGGGAGTTGGTTCCACCCTTGGACTGGTTGTTGTCACTTATTAGAGTCCCTGGACAAGACCTATTTATCATATATTTGCACTTTATGATATATTTTTTATCACAATTTCAGACACCTTTATAGATCCTGAAGGATCTAACACAGTATTTAAGGCATTTGTGAGTTTTATGATTTTTTTCCTGCTAATTTTCTTGCACTTATTTTCTATTGCATTTAATATTTTATTGTGTATTTGGGATTTAGTGTTTAGCGCTACACCATTTTTGTATTATATTTATTTGTCGTCAGAGCTACTTTGGGGAATCTTTCTACTACTAGTTCTCTGCTGCATACTGCTTCCCAGCCGCCCCCTGCGCCAAGTGCTGTTGGTGCCTGTGCATTGCCCTTTGTAAGTACTGTATACAATTCTGCAAGTGTTGCTGCTAGTTCTAAGCCACTGCAAAGACTCTATATCTATAAATGTTGCGCTCCTATTATCCAACTATATAAAGTGTGTGAAATGTACTGACAAAAAATTTTCAATATATCAATAAAGTGATCATAATAAAAAACAAAAATAAATCCGTTTATCCAAAAAAAGTCAAAATTTGTGATAAAGTGATTAAAACATAATGCAGTGACTTTCTGTGAAACCTTCAGTGAAATTAAATGTGCGCTCAACTCCTTCTAAGCCTATTATACAGGCTTAATAAACTTTTGGCTCACATATCCTGGAACCTACTAGAATTGCTGCAGTATATGATGGATGTTGGGAACTTCTTGCAAACACCTTTCCCCTTTAAACTCTGTTTATCCCTGCAGGGGTTTCTCCCTCCTTCAGCAAGTTGGTGAGTTTGGGAGCAATTACAAAATACAGGTGTGTGTAACTTGCAAGCCAAACAAAAAAACCTTAGGGGTCACTAACAATTAACACATACTCCAACTGTGCAATTTAAACCATATATCTATAAATGTTGCGCTCCTATTATCCAACTATATAAAGTGTGTGAAATATACTATTATATATACAAACTGACAAAAAATTTTTTTTAATATATCAATAAAGTGATCATAATAAAAAACAAAAAAAATCCATTATCCAAAAAAAGTCCAAATTTGTGATAAAGTGATTAAAACATAATACAGTGACTTTCCGTAGGATTGCTGCAGTATATGATGGATGTTGGGTACTTCTTGCAAACACCTTTCCCCTTTAAACGCTGTATATCTCTGCAAGGATTTCTCCCTCCTTCAGCTGCTTTGAATCACTAGCACAATCCTCCTTATACGTTCCTCAGTGTGAAAGGAGACAATAGGAACATAGTGCTTTATCCTTAAAAAAGACTTTATTTTATTCCACAAATCTTAATCAATGCACTCACATTGTTAAAATCAAAAAAATTATTTATTATGATCACTTTATTGATATATTGAAAATTTTTTGTCAGTATATTTCACACACTTTATATAGTTGGATAATAGGAGCGCAACATTTATAGATATATGGTTTAAATTGCACAGTTGCAGTATGTATTAATTGTTAGCGATCCCTAAGGTTTTTTTGTTTGGCTCGCAAGTTACACACACTGCAAAGACTCTGTTAATGTATGTTGGAATATTTTTGACAATACATTTCCTTATTTCAATCTGTGTGCCTTCCTTTTCCTTTGGGGTGCAGGCCCCCCTACAACCTACAAGAAAAGGCTACATATGGATCGTAATTGGGCTGGTTCCTGGTAAACCGGCTCAATTTCGATCCATGTATGGCCAGCTTTAGAGTTGTAACCACAGTAAGGGCTGAGGATATATGATCCAAAGGGGACAATGTTTAGGTTATAACTGTCCAAGATGGGAACTCCCCCACTATGGAGAGATTTCCTCTCAATTCTACTGCTTCTCCAGGATAGGAAGTGAAGGAAAATCTCTACAGTGGGTGACAGATAGCAAAAATAACCTGGTAGGCATTTAACTCTTTCCTACTCTTTTCAAAATGTAAAAAAATCTCTTTAGATATACTTTAAGATATAAGATAAACAGGAAAAGCAAACTTTGTACTCAGTAATACACCAGTCCACCCGATCCCCTTTTGTTGCTGATTAGAGATGAGCGAATTATTCAAAAATTCGATTCGGCTGATTCGCCGAATTTGCGGGAGAAATTCGATTCGATGCGAATTTATTCGCCGCAAATTTAACTTATTAAAAGGGTTTCTAGGCTTCAGAGAGCCTTTATATTAGTGCAGAACACTGTACCTTTAATTTAAATACCCTTGGAGTCTGCTGGGGAAGAGAAATAATACTGTCAGTCAGTATGACATACAGATGAGTGCCGTCGATCTTAGAATCACCGCACACTTCACTCATTTGGGCAGTCACGGGGCACGACGAAGAAGAAGAAGAATGAAAAGAAGAATGAAAAGAAGAAGAAGAAGAATGAAAAGAAGAAGAATGAAAAGAAGAAGAAGAAGAATGAAAAGAAGAATGAAAAGAAGAAGAAGAAGAATGAAAAGAAGAAGAAGAAGAATGAAAAGAAGAATGAAAATAAGAAGAATGAAAAGAAGAAGAAGAATGAAAAGAAGAATGAAAAGAAGAAGAAGAATGCAAAGAAGAAGAAGAAGAATGAAAAGAAGAAGAAGAAGAATGAAAAGAAGAAGAAGAAGAATGAGAAGAAGAATGAAAAGAAGAATGAAAAGAAGAATGAGAAGAATGAAAAGAAGAATGAAAAGAAGAAGAAGAAGAATGAAAAGAAGAAGAAGAAGAATGAAAAGAAGAATGAAAAGAAGAAGAAGAAGAATGAAAAGAAGAAGAAGAAGAATGAAAAGAAGAATGAAAAGAAGAAGAAGAAGAATGAAAAGAAGAAGAAGAAGAATGAAAAGAAGAAGAAGAAGAATGAAAAGAAGAATGAAAAGAAGAAGAAGAAGAATGAAAAGAAGAAGAAGAAGAATGAAAAGAAGAAGAATGAAAAGAAGAATGAAAAGAAGAAGAAGAATGAAAAGAAGAAGAAGAATGAAAAGAAGAAGAATTAAAGTACAGCAAAAAGTGTATCTGCAGAGAGCTCCGCTATTTCTGACAGTTTTCTGACAGTTCCTTCACATTTACAGCGGTTGAAACATTGTATCTATTTATTTCCGAATAAAAACATCTGTATCCTAAATGGAAACAAATAGATACAATGTTTCAACCGCTGTAAATGAACTGTCAGAACTGTCAGAAATAGCGGAGCTCTCTGCAGTGACACTTTTGCCGGCTGATCGGGAAAAATTCGATTCCTGCACCCGAAGTTTGCTAAAATTCGGATTCGATGCGAATCGAATTTTTCCTGATATTCAAAATGAATTCCACTTCGCCAGGTTCGATTCGCTCATCTCTATTGCTGATGTAGGACTACCTATGTCTTATCTATTTTTAATGTGGTAGATATATTCCCAAACACACCCACTGCAGGCTCCTTGCTGTCTCTCACATAGTAACACAGTCTATCTATTTCGACCAATAGAAACAAATTATTAGAATAATTAAAAAGAAATCTTACATATACAAAATTCTATAACCACAGCTGATCCAGAGGAAGGCAACAAAAAATTCCATAAAGTATGATTCAATTTGCTCCAGCAAGGAAAAGAATACATTCCTTCCTGATCCCCCCCCCCCCCAGAGGCAATCAGATATTCCCTGGATTAACTATCTCTAGTGTCATTACCTATACAAGTACAATAACCAGTTATATTTTGTGCAATTAGTAATGCATCCAGCCTTTTTTACAAACACTCTACTTGGTTGGCTAGAACTAGTTCCTGGGGATTCTATTCCATATTTTACATCTCTTACAGTGAAGAAGCCTTTCTGCATGTGGAGATTACATCTCCTTTTTTCCAGAGATAAAGAGCGCCCATAATCTATCATCTCACCAGAACTAGTGCTAAGGTATGGGCTTTTATTGTGATCTCATGGGGACAAAGTGGGAGATGTTGCAGAGAACCTGCTGCTTCTACAAATGGAGCAGATGTCCTTTTTTTGCAGCAAATATTTCTACTCTCACTTGGGCTGCTTTATCAAGAAAAATAACAGCAAGACATTGATAGCTTCAAATTTACCTTCACAGATATATAAAGAATTTCTACTGAAAATGTAATTAGACTCTAAATCCTAATTTCCAATTCAGCCTAAGGTCCTTTTCACACTTTTTGATTCAGCTATGTGAATTGTTTTTATATAAAATGCACATGTGATCTTTTTTTAATGCTCTGCAAACAGTATTGCTTGCTGCTTTTTGACAGAATTGAATTTGCTATAGGAATAAAACCGCATAAAATACTCAAAATACAAATGTTTGACTTCACATATGGAATACATAAATTATCTTTAAAAACACATAAAAACAAATAGGTAAGACATGCAAAACTGTGAACTTTCATATGGTTAGGGGGTTAGAGGTATGGTAATATTTATCATGCATTACTCTTATATTACCTTTAACGTTACATTACCATCCATTACCTTTTACCTTTCAATAAATGTAACCAAAAACTCCTACGTATAAAAATAATTAAAAATGCATTGTTTACATACTTTCTTTTCTATGTATCAGCTAATAACAAAAACCAAGAAACTCTAAGAAACTTTTATTTCTTAGAGTGTATGTAAATCTAAATAATGCACTTTATTTATTCCTTTTTATTCCACTGCCAGAGCCGCGTTTGCATTTCATTGCACATATGTTTAAAAAATCATTTTAGACCTGAAGATTACACAAAACCCCGAAAACATAAAAACAGAAACCCTAGAGAATGAAATAGTGGTAGTTCCAATTTTTTATGTCACACAATATTATTGTAAAGGTCTAGGCAACTAAAAATTTCTGTAAAAATCACACTAAAGTTAATTTTAAGACAAACAAACACAAAAAATTACTCAAATTTTTGGTAAAATATAAAAGAAGAGGTTGTGTTGAGTAAATAGATACCCAACATGCCAAACCTTAAATTTGTGTGCGCCTATGAAATAGGATCAAAATTCAGTACCCTGTATTTTCTATAGACAATGCTTCAAAAGCCCTTATAGATCATGAGTTTAGCATTACAGAACAGGTCTTGTGCTAGAATTATTGCTGTAACTTCGCTGTGGGCGTCGATATATAACATGTGTATCACAGTCAACATTTTTAGGCATAGGTGCCCCAACGTGTGCATTTACCTTCATATGTGCGTATATATGGGGGGTAAAAAAAATTGGGGGGGGGAGATGTTATGTGCTTGGGTGTAACTTAATTTTTTTACAAAAAAATTTTTTTTTTTTACTTTTCTTTTTTTTTTCATTACATAGGGGACAAAAGGTCCCCTATGTGATGATTTTTTTGGTGACAGGTTCTCTTTATTGAGACATGCAGAACCCACATGTCTCCTCTGTGATCCATTAGATGTATTGAAATGCAAACCGCATTGCTATATATCTTTCCATGGCTATTTTAACCAGGAAAGTGACAGCCATTGACCTGGAAGTGACGGCCGCCTTCTAGGTCACACAAAGAAGGGGAGGGGAGCGGACGCTCGTCCACCCTCCTCTCTACCCTCCTACATAAGTTGTACTTACCTATCTGCAGTCTTCTCTTCTCTACAACCATTCAAAGTGCTGAATTTATAAAGCTTGTCTAAGAGTTCAGAATACGGAATGGAGAGCTGAGATTACAGTCTGCAGAGCTCAGTGAGGAGAAATCTGAAAGCTGATTGGAGGGAAGAGACACCCCCTCCCCCTCCACACAGCACACAGTATCAGAGATAAGACTGTCAATCAGCTGGAGCTCCCTCCCCTGTCACCATATTTCCTATTGGTGTCAGGAAAACTTGTCAGAAGTGATTCATGTTGATAGCAGAGGAGCGAAGCAACAGACAGAAATGACATTCTTTATTGAGACAAATACACACTATAGAGGGATATTCTTTGTTCATATTTCATGTCTGAGGTTTACATGTCTGAGATTTATTCTTCTAAATGTCAGTGTTGTAATTGTCTCTGCAGACAGGTGAGATCTATGAATTTCAGTCTGTCCTGAATATAATTTACCAAAGGCTGTCTCAGGTATGGAATTCCTTTGTTGATGTGGAAAGTTGGGGTAAAAGTTAGGTATTTGCAGCAGGGGCGGACTGACCATTTGGAAACTCGGGCACTGTCTGAGGGCCCGGGGTTAGTAGGGGGCCCCATGAGATGCCCCTGGTACCTTTTTCATAAGCTTTTTTGAGTTTGGGCAAGGACACAGGGGCCCCATGATCCCCTATTGCCCGGGGGCCCCATGAGTTGTCAGTCCGCTCCTGATTTGCAGTGATTTTGGTAATAGTCTGTAAGGCAGTGTCAGGCAGTTGGGGCCTGAGTGTGCAGATACAAGTTTGTTCTTCAAAGTCCCATTCTGGGCTTTTATTAAATTTAACCAAGCAGTGGTTTTCCCTAGGGGGAAAGGAATAAGTACAAATACTTACCTTATTCCTCCCTCCTGCAAGCTTCCTCCTCTCCTGGTGAGCAGTTTCCCAAAGCCTCTTCACTTCTCTGTCAGTTGGTTGCAGCTCTCTGACGTCATCATGTACAATGCTGGAGCAGCAGTTGAGGACCCCACTGAACAGTTAAATTTCACAACAGTCCAAAGTTAGGCTTTAAGGAGGAATTCCAGTTATAGATATTTTATAGTCGCAGTAGTCCTGCTTGGACTAGTGGAACTATGTATATACCATATCTGGCCAATGACCCTGAAAGCTGAAAATCACTGAAGTAGACACTCCAGGGATCCAGGGATGTCTACTTGTGCCTGGGTCCCATGCTGGCATGCTGTATTCTAAGCACAGGAGGTTGGACAATCAACATGGGTGCCACTAAGGAAACACTCTGCATTTGCTCAATGAATGCAAAGTATTCTCTGATTGGACAAGGTGGAGAGGTGGGGCAGTGATGTTACATTATCTATCTTGTTCAATCAAAGAACAATTTGCGTGCATTCAGAAAATGCAAAATGTTCCCTGAATGGCACCCATGTTGAGTGGCCAACCTCTTATGTTCAAAATGCAGCAGGCCAGTTGCTCAAGGTGGGACCTGGAAGCCAGTGTATATCCCTGTAATAGTGATGTCTACTTTAATGATTTCCAGCCTTTAAGAGCATCTGCTTGGTATAGCATATACAGAGTTCCATTGGTCCAAGCTGGACTAATGTAGCAATGGATAAAATATCCATACCTGGAATTTATCATTAAGTTTCCCTTTAAAGACTACAATATGCAGGATATTATTGGCACAAGGACCCATCCCATAGACAATACCCATCGCCAAGCTTCAAATACAACTGTTTTGTATTTGATACTCAGAACAACACCAACATATAAGTGAAACACCATTCGCACAATTGCATCTATACAGCCAAAATATGTCAGTCCTGGGTTGAAGAATGATAATGGACACAGACAACATGTGTGATAATTTTTTTTTTTTTAAAGCAATTCAATAAAGCCCAATAGAGGAACGTAATTTCAAAGAAGCTGAAGCACACCGGACTCGAGGGAAATGTAAGACAGCATTACTTCAGAGAGCAGCTAATAGATTCATTGAATCGTCTCTCACTTTCTAAATAATGATATTACAAATATAGCTTTGACATACTTATCTCAAATTTCTTTTTTGATTTCATTCATTTAAAGGAAAACTGTCATTTACACAAAAAAGTTGATCTTTTTTCAGTAGAAAGAGAATTTCGAAAGTCTTTCATCATGGGAAATGGCCAGACACAATCGATACCTTAGAAATAAAGGCACATATTTTATTTTTCACTGGTAATTAAAATGGGACTTTTTACAAGCAAACTACATCTAGGTATGTGGAATATTTGCAGGGGGGCAGAAGCTTCAATGGCCCTTTAGATCAAGTTTGCATGAGGTCTAAGCCTGACCTCTATTATAGCATGATATGGTTTCAGAATCCTCTTCATGTAGCACTTCACACAACAGTCTTCTGAGATGTGAGACATTTTGTGCATATTAAAGAAAGAAATCTTCTGTGTTAAAAAATATCTCCTAAGTAACTAAACTATCCAGCACTCAAATATTTTACACATACACATAATAGCACCATCCTAGTTGGGTTGCTAATAGATTTATGTAAATTTTGTTTTTGGTTCCTCTGTAGCCAGTGGAGCGGAGTTTGTTTGCTTTTGTGGGTTTGTTTGCTTTTGTTCTGGGTCACTCTGGTTGCAGACTCAACTACTTTCCCTATCTTCTAGTAGGTGGGCAGGGAGAGGCAGACCCTGAATATTCCTGCAGCCTCAGTCAATCCCTAGTCAAGAGAGAGCCAGTAGAGGGCCGAGGTGTTTATAAATGGTCTGGGGTCTGGAACAGCAGGGTCCTTGTCCTGGAGGAGAAGACCCAGCCTGAAGGGCTGCTGCCCTTCTGGGCAAGTCAGCAGAAGAATGCAGGAGTTTCATTGAGGTCCCAGCTCAGGTAGAGCTGGGGAGGCCTATTTCTAAAGCTGCTGAAACAGTTTGGAGAGAGTCTACTGAGGATTTGGCTTGGCTCTAGGTACAGGATCTGGTTGGTACTGAAAGGAGGCATCCATGTACACAGGGACACAGTGAGTAGAGGCCTGGAAGAGTGAAAGAGTTCCTAGCGACTATTGTTGCTTAACCCTGTTGCTGGCTTAGTTTCTGGCATAGATCTGCTTTCATAATTGGAGTCTCCTGAGCTGTATATCCACTTTCTCTTATCACAAGAGGCCCATCCTGAAGAGTTCAGCTATTACCAGAGAGTGTCTTGTGTTACAGTTTGCACAAGATTTGGAGTATTCCAAGGCTCACACTACACTCCAATCAAGTTTAACCAGAATTATACATTCGCTGTCTGTTTATTGTGTTGAGAGACTGGGAAACTGCCGTGTGCTTGGCTGTCGTTCACCCAATAGGGAATAGAACCTGGGACAAAACAAGACTAGCCTGGGGTCTGCACTTCAATGCTAATAGAGATGAGTGCAGTGTAAAAAAAAACCCTACTGTAAGGTACAAAAAAGTTTAGAGCAATAAAAAGTTATACTACCTTGTTAGCAAGCCCCATCTGTCAGGGCTCCCGGGTATGACCAGAGGTGTGTGACTGACGCAGGGAAACGCAGACTTCAGATATGTTATAAACAATATAATTTATTAACACTAACAATACAAACATAAACACAGTGCAATACTAAAACATAACAGTGCAAACAAACCAAACCAACCACCCACAGATAACCGTACATACAATGCAAGCGTCGTCAGGCAGGCCGGGTCAATATCAATCGGGCAGGTAGGTACAGGGGGAGCAAGCGGAGAATGGTCGGGGTCACAAGCCAGGTTCAGCAGGTAGCGGGCAGCGTGGTACAGAGGGTCAGGCAGAGGGATGGTCAGGAACGAGCCGGGGTCAGAGCAGAAGTCAGCAGAGGTCCAGATCAGGCAGGGTCAGCAACAAGACAGGAACAGGAACAGGATGCAGGAACAGGATACAGGGCCCAGGAAAAACACACACCAAGGCAGAGTCTGCAGGTCTGGCCATCCCTTAAATACACCAGTATAAGCAGTTTCAGGTGTTTGGCTGGCTGCAAGGTTGAGTCTCTGATTGCTGGGAGCACCCGCTGGCCAGCCCTGGTACTGCAGCCCATAAGGCAGGTGAGTCCCACCATTGCTGGCCAGTCCATTCCTGACACCATCTTTTTTCAAGAGGATGTTAAATCTGATGCAAAACACTGCACTGCCACAATATACACAATTAGTTGAATGTACTAAAGGCAAATAGGCTGTTTACTTTGCAAGGGATGCTGCACTTTGCAAGAGCATTTGCCTCAGCACTTAGTGAATGCAGTGAAACTCTTCTGATGCCCATCATCCAAAAATTCTGTTCACAATTTTCCTTTCATGTGATCGGGTATTCTTTGAAGGGAAACTTTGCCAGATTCACTAAGCTCTACTGCCACCTTTCAGTTTTTCAAGTGGACTCCTATCTCCATGTCCGTTCAAGTCCATATACATCTGGCCACCCACAGGGCCATCACAAGTTCACCTCTGTCCGCTATGTGGTGTATGAGGACACAAACTGAACAGGCAGGGTCAGAGGAGGGACCAGGGAGAGGGCCAAGGGTGATGTCGAGGGCAGAGTCAAAGGGGGCCCGCTCATGTAGGCTGTATGGGCCCCATGATTTCTAACAGTGGCCCTGGTTTTCATGGTTAAAATTTTTGCAAGAAGCTCCATTTTTCTGCAATAAGATGTAGTTTCCCATATGTACAAAAAAAAGTGTTTCTCATTGTAATATTCTGTCCTTTTTGAGTACTCACATTCACATTATACATTGATATTCTACTTAAGTCTCATTTTAAGTTGACCCAGGGGTGGACTGACCATTTGGAAACTCGGACACTTCTTGAGGGCCCGGGGTCAGTAGGGGGCCCCATGAGATGTCCCTAGTAACTTTTTCATAGGCTTTTTTGAGTTTGGGCAAGGATACAGGGGCCCCATGATCCCCGATTGCCCGGGGGCCCCATGAGTTGTCAGTTCACCCCTGGGTTGACCCTATGGTACTAACCGAAAGTTATCAGTCTTTGCCTATTCACGTGTATACCCAAGGTGTTAGAGGTGCTAAGGTCTTTGCTGAGGTCAAGGCAAGCACAGAGGACCCAATACAAGCAGCGATCCCTGAAGGGGTAGTGCTACATGTATAAGCAAACTGAACATTTAATGGGAACAAAGTGTTACTTAACCCACAACAGTAAAATCAGTCTGTATATACAGTAAAGCATTCTTCTTATACTCACTGTGGAACTTAAGGGGTTAATCCTCTGCATTGTGTAAAAAGGATGGTTGATCCTGTTTACTCTGATCCTCTCCTTCTTCCACATTCCCCATTTCATCTCCTGATAGAACAATGCCTCGGGAACACTCTGCACATGCTCTGTATGGTGAATACTGCTAGTGAGTTTTTTCTTTTTCTTGGAGAGGTGCATGTGATTAGCACCGGGCCAATCAGCACTGTCCAGACAGAGGTTCAAGGGTTATGCAATTTCATAGGGCAGTAAGAACAGAATGAAAACTCCTTCTACAAGCTTTAACCAGCGCTCAGCTGGACACTGATAGAAGTCACAAGACTGCTCTAACTGCTCATGAGAAAAGGTATTTAGCCGTTTATATTTGCTAAAATAATTACATTTCCATGTTCTGTGTACTGTGGGAGACCAGATATAGTGAATGCAGGGTCCGGGGAGAGCAGATATAGTGAATGCAGGGTCCGGGGAGAGCAGATATAGTGAATGCAGGGTCCAGAGAGACCAGATATAGTGAATGCAGGGTCCAGGGAGACCAGATATAGTGAATGCAGGGTTCGGAGAGACCAGATATAGTGAATGCGGGGTCCTGGGAGACCAGATATAGTGAATGCGGGGTCCAGAGAGACCAGATATAGTGAATGCAGGGTGCAGGGAGACCAGATATAGTGAATGCAGGGTCCAGAGAGACCAGATACAGTGAATGCAGGGTCCTGGGAGACCAGATATAGTTAATTCAGGGTTCGGGAGACCAGATATAGTGAATACAGGGTCTGGGGAGAGCGGATATAGTGAATGCAGGGTCCTGGGAGACCAGATATAGTGAATGCAGGGTCCGGGGAGCCCAGATATAGTGAATGCAGGGTCTGGGGAGACCAGATATAGTGAATGCCGGGTCCGGGGAGCCAAGATATAGTGAACGCAGGGTCCGGGGAGCCCAGATATAGTGAATGCAGCGTCTGGGGAGACCAGACATAGTGAATGCCGGGTCCGGGGTTTAGATTGTGTGAGCTTTTCATAATGGTGTAAAGAAGATAACCTACTTTTTAAATTGAATTCTTGTAAGCAAGTCAATTTTAGGTAATACCAAACTAGAGAAATGTACAGTGTGTTCTTAGCAAATACCGTATGCACATTATTTTTCTAAATGTCGGACACACTCTCAAGCCCTTGTAGTTTCCATTGTGCATCCATGCTATCCATCCTGACCTAATGTATCAAGCCATCGCTGCTTTGTTTGTGAGAACTATTTTCTTTCTATAGATGTGATTTTCACTTTTCGAGAGAGTCATCAAAACACTCCAGAACTTTTGAGTGGTTTAAGAGGCTCCAAGGGAAGAGAGGTTGGATGGAAATCTAAAAGAGAGAGCAAGCAGGGCGCGAGGAGGGCATATGTGATATGTCTTCCATCAACAAAAAAAGCAGCAAGAGAATAACTAAGTATTTTATTTATTCCATCAAAAAAGGCATTTTGTCTGCTAGTACAGATTTGTCTCTCTGCCAAGGTCTTGTGTTTTAAATGGAAAGCTCCCCTATGCACAGAGGACCGAGAGAGCAACCTTGTCAATTTTCAAATATGTTATTTCTTCCCTTTATTTATCTTATGAATAAAATATCTAACACCATTGTGAACTACTGACATTTTTGACATATGTGAAATAATGTAACATGGAGCCTGGTGAAAGCAAAAGTCTCAGGCTTATGGTCAGCCCAGCCAAATTTTTGGTAAATGCTGGAAAGTTAAAGTAGATGGAAACTCAAACTGAATGACATTTAGTTTACTTGCCAATTGGTATTGTAAACAGTTGCTATATTTGTTGAATAAAATACCTGTTTTCATCTTTTTTTTTAATTCTTTGGTTTATGAAAAACTGAACGAGGATAGGAAAGCAATGAACAAACGTCGGCAAATTGATACTGGAAGATCTCTTGTTGCTGCCGGGGATCTATTGTTTTTAAGGTGGATCTGTTGTTTCTGGGGGTTCTGTTGTTGCTGGGGTTGATTTATTGTTGCTGGGGGGTTTAATGTTGCTGGCTACAGAGAATCTATTTTACTGCCTTTCTTGTTATCATTAACGAATTCCATATAAATTCCATACCATCATAAAATGAAACTTGGTTCTGTATTCCCTAAAGAGAGAAGTACTGGGAGGTGGGTAGAAGTGGAACTAAGGGGCTGTGCTTGGAGGTAGGTAGGGGGCAGAGACAATGGTGACTCAGAAGGATGGAGTTTCTGTGCCAAAAAAAAGCCCTAACAAATGCTATAGCAAATTGCAAGTATTATTTACGGTTGTCACAGTAGTGGACCTTTCAGTATGAAGCTTTCTTTCATCATTATTATCATTATTATTATTATACAATATTTATAAAGCGCCAATAGTTCGCTCAGCGCTGTACATTACAAAGGGGGACAGAACATGTGACAGAACAATACCAATACAATGCAAAACATGAGGGGATCGAGGGCCCTGCTCTTTCGAGCTTACAATCTAGGAGGGAGGGGATGGTGGCACAGGAGGAGATAGCTGTGGGGGATGGAGTGGTAGGAAGAGTGAAGGAGGTCGGCAAGTTAGCAGGGGGTGGGGTAGGCTTCCCTGAAGAGATGGGTTTTCAGGGTGCACCTAAAGGAGAGGAGAGTAGGTGATAATCTGATGGGTTGGGGCAGGGAATTCCAGAGGATGGGTGACACCCTGGAGAAGTCCTGGAGGTGGGCATGGGAGGAGCAGACCAGGGAACTAGAGAGAAGGAGGTCTTGTGAGGAGCGGAGTGTGCGTGCTGGGCGGTACTTGGATATTAGGTCAGAGATGTAGTTCGGGGCAGTATGGTGGACAGCTTTGTACGTCAGTGTTAGGATTTTGAATTTGATCCGTTGCGCAATCGGAAGCCAGTGGAGGGATTGGCAGAGGGGGGTGGCGGAAACGGAGCGGTTGGAAAGGTGAATGAATCTGGCAGCCGTATTCAGGATCGACGGCAAGGCAGGCCAGTGAGGAGGGAGTTGCAGTAGTCGAGTCGTGATATGATGAGGGAGTGGATGAGCTGTTTAGTGCTTTCTGGGGTTAGGAACGCGTGTATTTTGGCGATGTTGCGGAGGTGGAGTCTGCACGAGTTTGTTAAAGATTGGACTTGGGGCTGGAAGGATAGGTTGGAGTCCAGAATGACACCAAGTACTCTGGCCTGCGGGGCAGGTTTGATGGTGGCGTTGTTGGATGTGATGGAGAAGTCAAGGGGGGGTGGTGTCCGGGCTGGGGGGAAGACAAGAAACTCGGTTATGGAGAGGTTCAGTTTAAGGAAGTGGAGCGACATCCAGTCTGATATGTCGCTCAGTAGGTGTGTGATTCGGGCAGAGACTGAGGGGGTGAGGTGGGGAGTAGAATACATGAGCAGTTGCCTCACTAGCCCCCCTTTCCCTTTCTTCCCATCACTGGCAGGTTGAAGCTGAACTCTAGGATTTTAGACAAGCTCTTAACAGCCCAAAACATCTTATAGAGGGGACAGTGCTGGATTGGTCTCTTGGATAGGGGAAGCCTGCCATGGCCAAGCATAAGGTAATCCCAATGGCCTCAAACCAATCTTGTTGCACCAGAAATTTGAACTTGTGTAACAGATCTTGCCCTGTGGGGAAGAAACATCCTTCCCCTTGATAAGAGGCCCAGGTAACCACATCAAACTACTTATAGATGATAGAATCCACAGTGCCCAGGTGGGTTTTCCAACAATCATACTGCACCAGGGTTTCCAACTCACAACCTCGTGTTTGCATACAATACATGACACTTTACCCACCGAGCCACATTTAATGTTGCAAGTGATGCATCCCAACAAATGGGGCCTTATTACACAGAGATACCATGTTTGGATTTAAATAGGGAGTTTATATGGTGGTGTGTGTAGGGAGGGTACTAAGTAGATGATTTTTTTTACCATTATACGGTTATTTAAACCAAGCTCTATTAGATAAATATCTCCATAATAGTTGAATAAGCTAGGGCTTTTTTTCTCAGAGAATAGGCACAGATTTTACCCCTCCTGCAAGTTTCCACCTCCAACCTAATTCTGAGCACTGTCTGTTGCCTCTGTTCCTATCTATCTCCCAGTACCGCCCCTTTTAGAGAATACAGAGCCAAGTATCATTTTGTGATGTTAAGTACGTTGTATGGAATTTGTTAATGATAATAAAAAAGCAGTAATATAGATCCCCAGCAGCCAGCAACAATAGATACCACAGCTGCAATAGATCCTCCCCCAGCAACAATAAATACTTCAGCAACAATAAACCCTCCTAGCAACAGTAGATCCACCCAGCAAGATTATATCCTTCCAAGCATCAATAGACTCCCAGCAACTATAGACCCCCTTCAGCAACAAAAACCCTAACCCTAGCAACAATAGATTCTCCCACTAGCAAAAATAGATCCTCCTGCAGCCAGCGTCATTAGACTCTCCCTCCTCAACAGTAGACCCCCCTCAAGATCATAAGAAACCCAGAGCAACAAAAGATCCTCCACCAGCTACAATAGCCCTCACTCAGTGGTAGATCCCCCAGCAATATGCAATATGGAATATGCAGTTCAGTTTTGGGCACCAATTCACAAACATAATTTTTGGGAAATGGAGACAGTACAGAGAAGGGCAACCAAACTGATAAGAGGCATGGAGGAGCTCAGCTATAAGGAAAGGTTAAAGTAATTGAATGTATTCTCTCTTGAGAAGAGGAGATTAAGGGGGGATATGATCTCCATGTATAATACATAAGGGATGATATGATCTCCATGTATAATACATAAGGGGGGATATGATCTCCATGTATAATACATAAGGGGGGATATGATCTCAATGTATAATACATAAGGGGGGATATGATCTCCATGTATAATACATAAGGGGGGATATGATCTCCATGTATAATACATAAGGGGGGATATGATCTCCTTGTATAATACATAATGGGGGATATGATCTCCATGTATAATACATAAGGGGGATATTATCTCCATGTATAATACATAACGGGGGATATGATCTCCATGTATAATACATAAGGGAGGATATGATCTCCATGTATAATACATAAGGGGGGGATATGATCTCCATGTATAATACATAAGGGGGGGATATGATCTCCATGTATAATACATAAGAGGGGATATGATCTCCATGTATAATACATAAGGGGGGATATGATCACCATGTATAATACATAAGGGGAGGAAATGATCTATATGTATAATACATAAGGGGGGATATGATCTCCATGTATAATACATAAGGGGGGATATGATCTCCATGTATAATACATAAGGGGGGATATGATCTCCATGTATAATACATAAGGGGGGGATATGATCTCCATGTATAATACATAAGGGGGGATATGATCTCCATGTATAATACATAAGGGGGATATGATCTCCATGTATAATACATAAGGGGGATATGATCTCCATGTATAATACATAAGGGGGGATATGATCTCCATGTATAATACATAAGGGGGGATATGATCACCATGTATAAATACATCAGTGGTTCATTTAGTGAACACGGTGTTGAGTTATTCACCCTGAGGTCATCACAGAGGACAAGGGGGCTCTCTACTGGAGGAAAAGACATTTAATCTCCAAACACGGAAAGGTTTCTTCACTGTAAGAGCTGTGAGAATGTGGAATAGACTCCCTCAAGAGTTGGTTCTGGCCAGCTCAGTGGATTGCTTTAAAAAAGCCTGGATTATTTCCTAGATACACAGAATATAACTGGATATAACATTTATAGGTAAAGTTGATCCAGGGAATATCAGATTGCCTCTCCAGGGATCAGGAAGGAATTTTTTCCCCATCAGGAGCAAATTGGGTCATGCTTTGCTGAGTTTTTTTTGGCTTCCTCTGGATCAACTGTGGGTATAAGATTATAACTGTTTTTTTATGGTTGAACTAGATGGACTTTTGTCTTTCTTCTGCCGGACTAGGTAACACTACACCCCCACGACAATACATCCCACAGCAGCCAGCAACAAAAGACACTTCAGCAATAATAAATCCCCAGCAACAATAGATCCACAGCAACAGTAGATCCACCCAGTAACAATAAATCCTCCCCAGCATCAATATACCCCCCAACAACCATATATCCCCATCAGCTACAATAGACCCTCCAAGAACAAAATACCCTACCCCCAATAACCGATTCCTCCACCAAC
The DNA here is from genome assembly GCF_062004578.1 of Staurois parvus. Classification (NCBI taxonomy): domain Eukaryota; kingdom Metazoa; phylum Chordata; class Amphibia; order Anura; family Ranidae; genus Staurois; species Staurois parvus. The sequence goes on along the minus strand of NW_028318294.1, from coordinate 12,704,631 downwards.
AACAACAGATCCATCCTAGCAGAAATAGACCCCCACCAGCAACAATGGGTCCCCCAGCAGCCAGCATCAATATACCCTCCCCCCTCAATAGTACATCCCCCCCAATATCATAAGAACCACAGAGCTACCAGCTACAAAGGCCCCCACGCAACAGTAGACCCCTTCTCAGCAACACTACACCCCCCACCGACAATATATCTAGCAACAGCCAACATCATTATACCCTCCAGCACCCCTCAGCCCCCTTAACCAGTACATACATTCAGTGCTGGAGGTGCTGTAACTGCATACCACCACATTCACACTGAAAAAAGGCCTGGAACAGACTATAAATCCCATTTACAATATAGTAGTTTTTTATCTGGCTCATATACTAATTGGCTGTGCTTTGTTGCGTCTTTGGGGTTAACACGCGTTCTTTGTTGTAGCAGACTCTATCATTAACTCACACTGGCACACATGGAAGTTTCATCTCTCCATATCGGACAGACTCCGTATGGCTGAGCCGTGTCTCTTACCTCTGTAAAGGCAAGGAATAATGAGCTTGTTTCTCAGCTTGGATGCCAAATTATTATTTACACAGCCGCATGCATCATTTTCTCGATGTTGTCAAGGGAGTCTTGTCTCATCAAGGGGACCAGAGTCAAATGAGCAGAGAGAGGAAATTTGCTCCACCACAGGATCCCAGCAGGTGAGTGAGAGTGTAAGAAGCTGGTTACACTGGGTACGGGAGGCCTAATTAAGCCTGGTGTTTTAGAGCAGCCAGTCGAATCTCAAGTTCTCGGTGTAATGGTTGGAGTAGGCACGCTGGGGTCCTTGAAACTGTCCAAATTAAATATGATGTATTTGTTAAACATCCTGAAGTGTACCGAGCAACCCATGGAGTGGGAAGTGAGGTAGTTGGTATGAGCAGAATAATTCATATTCTTGCATTTTCCACAAAATCAATGAACACTTGTTTCTAACACAAGAAGAAAAAAAAAAACAGAGTAGGGTAGTATTTCAACTGAATATTGAAAGGAAGTGTATAGCCTTTTTGCCTTTTTAAAGTCTAGGTTTAGTCAACAAACTGTTTTATTTTTTAAAAAATCAGCACAAGGGACATTACATACAGGTGACGTAATGGGGTTTATTTACTAGAGCTGGAGAGTCCAAAATCAGACTCCCTTCTGCATAGAAACCAATCAGCTTCTAACCTCAGCTTGTTCAATGAAGCTTTGGCAATGAAACCTGGAAGCTGATTGGTTTCTATGCAGAAGGGAGTCTGATTTTGGACTCTCCAGCTTTAGTAAATAAACCCCAATGTGTCCCTTGTGCTGATGGCTGTAAATTTAATTTAAATTCTTCATCCTACAATGCTCCTACTCTTGCCATAATCCTCTGGTGTGATGGGGTTTATAAGAGCTGAAGGACCTGTCATATACACTCAGGATACTCAAGATACTGTCTACCCTTTTGGCCCCCCTCTTCCATTCATAGAAGATGTGCTTTGACCAGGGGCGGACTGACCATTTGTAAACTTGGGCACTGCCCGAGGGCCCGGGGTCAGTAGGGGGCCCCATGAGATGCCCCTGGTACCTTTTTCATAGGTTTTTTTGAGTTTGGGCAAGGACACAGGGGCCCTATGATCCCCTATTGTCCAGGGGCCCTATGAGTTGTCAGTCCGCCCCTGGCTTTGACTTATATGAATGAAAATTGATCTATGAATGGAAGCTTTTACTCATCTGCTCCTCCTACATTAATAGTTTGCATTTCATTGATGGACACTTAAGTACAGCTTTTATGAATGGAGAAGGGGGGGGGTCAGAATGGGCAAGCATAATGGCACTCTTGATAAGTGCATATGAAAGATCTCTCGACTCTATTATGGCGGTAGAAGATTACAATAGTGAGGGATAGGGGGATTGGAGGATGGCAGATTTTAACTAAATCTGAAGCCAGCAGTACAAGAGACACATCGCATTGTAAGTACAGTGAAAGTATTCATACTCTTTGAAATTTTCCACATTTTGTCATGTTACTACTAAAAACGGAAATGTATTTTATTGGGAATTTATGTGATAGACCAACACAAAGTGGCACATAATTGTGAAGTGGAAGGACAATGAAAAATGGGTTTAACATTTTTTTACAAATAAATATCTTAAAAGTTTGGATTGCATTTGTATTCAGCCCCTTTTACTCTGATACCCTTAACTAAAATCTAGTGGAACCAATTGCCTTCAGGAGTCACCTAATTAGCAAATAGAGTCCACCTGTGTGTAATTTAATTTCAGTATAAATACAGCTGTTCTGTGAAGCCCTCAGTGGTTTGTTAGAGAACATTAGCGAACAAACACCATCATGAAGGCCAATGAACACACCAGACAGGTCAGGGATAAAGTTGTGGAGAAGTTTAAAGCAGGGTTAGGTTATAATAAAATATCCCAAGCTCTGAACATCTCATGGAGCACTGTTCAATCCATCATCCAAAAATGGAAAGAGTATAATACAACTGCAAACCTACCAAGACATGGCCGTCCACCTAACTGACAGGCTGGGCAAGATGAGCATTAATCAGAGAAGCAGCCACGAGGCCCATGGTAACTCTGGAGGAGATGCAGAGATCCATAGCTCAGGTGGAAGAATCTGTCCACAGGACAACTATTAGTCATGCACTCCACAAATCTGTGCAAAGTCTAAGTTTATTTTCTTTAGAAAGTAGTCCCAAAAACACACAGAAGGGCGCAAAATCCTAGTGCATTATCAGTATTTATTGGATAAAAATTAAATTGCATACTCACAAACACACGTAAAAAAAGACGTGTCAAAGTTGAAACTCCAGCCATGGGTGACGTCATCTATTCATATACCAAACGGTTGGAAAGGTGACGCGTTTTAGGTTTAACCCCTTCCTCTGAGCTCTGAGGAAGGGGATTCATCCCCGAAACGCGTTAGTATTCCAACCACTTGGAGTTTCTAATTTGGCACATCTGTTTTTACGGGTGTCTGCACACGAGCAATTGCATTTTTATCCAATAAGTGGAAATGTTGGTAATGTGCCAGGCGTTTGTGCCCCACTATGTGTGTTTTTGCAGTTTGTTTGAAGTTTACCCGATCTGCGGAGGGCTCCAAAGACCTGCTGGTAGGTTAATTGGCTCCCACCTAAACCCTAGTATGTGTATGTATGAATGTGAGTTAGGGATCTTAGATTCTAAGCTCCTTGAGGGTTAGGGACTGATGTGAATGTACAATATATATGTAAAGCGCTGCGTAAGTTGACATCGCTATAATATTACCTGTAATAAATAAATAAAATAAACTAGCCATTTCTACAACATGCAAGGGAGGCCCAAGGTTTATTCTGATCCCTTTCTTGCAGCCTCTTGGTGACCCTTTAATGGGACGTTAACGCTGGGTGGCAGAGGTGGCTTTTCATTCAGGTACTCACCGTGATTGGCTGTCACAGTGGTCACCCTATTGGGATAAGTCCTATTAGTGATAACTCAGACAGTGTGTTGGGAATGTGCAGTGAGTGCGCTGAACATTAAAGCATTTCTGCCATCATAAATAAGTTAAAAAGACCCTTTCCTTTGCTCATGCAGGTCACAGTTGAAGTGTATGTAATAAAAAGAAAAAAAGTGGCGCTTACCTGATGATGCTTACATTGGATGGAGCTTACCTGATGATGTCACCAATGTAAAAGCCAGAAACTGCTGACCCCTGAAGAGCAATACCAATTCCAGATTTCATCTAATTGCAATCATTCCAGGGGCATTGGCTAGGTGTAGTATAAACATAGTTTATACGTCTGTCCATGCCTAGAAGTCATAAAGTAAATATTTCATAGTGTAGCATAATTCAATTACTAGACTGCAGCTAGAGATAGACCTAATGATTTGAAGTGTGACTACAGAGGACTAACAGTCAACAAACTCACATTAAGCTTGGATTGAGCAAGTGAGCAACATGTGTTTTCTGTTCTCCTCTTCATACAGGTTAGTCACACTTTGTTTATGCTATCTTTGTTCAGTTTTGTGTTTGTTCTGACATTCAGTGACTCTGTTAAGTATCCTATATGTTAGTAATGGTAACTCTCTAACACAAATTGATGCACTTTTCCATGTGGCCTGCACCGCCACTATTAAGAAAGTAATTATCTGTATAATGTATTCCATTTCTGTTTGTTGCATTAAACTCGATATGAGCAAGTGAGCAACGTGTGTTTTCTGTTCTCCTCTTGATACAGATACTGCAGGCTGCATCTCTGTCATACCTTGCAACCAGATCACCGATAATCTTGTAACAATAACAATGGGGCTTTATATCTATATTTTCAAAAGCAATGTTCCATTTGCCAATAAATCAAGAAGTCCAAATAGAGATAAAATAGAAACATACCCCAAGAGGATGGTTATCAAAGGTTTGCAGATTACAAGGCTCAAAGAAAAAAAATCTTCCAGCTAGATAGCACAAAGCCCTTCAAAGGACAAATACACAAGAGCTGCAGCTAGTGCAAAATGAACTCCAGAGACAAGTGCCCACATATGTAAAACAATAAACTAGAGTTTAATTAAGGAATCCATTTTGGTAGTAATTGTATATTATTCTTGATACCGCAAACATCTCCAGTATGTATTAATGGTTTCTGGATTATTAATCTTAGTTAAGATGTAGTGTTGGTTAAATGGACCACTACCATCACCTTTAGCTATAAACATCTGGAGAAGGAGAAGTTAATGACCAATTACACTTACTTGGGCAATGAAGAGGTTCACTTAAAGACTAGGATTGGGCTTTAGGGTTATAAAGATATGGAATAGGAAATCCCAAATGTGTACTTCCAGGAATTATCTGCATAATGTGGTGCATTTCTGTTTGTTAGATTAAACTCGATATGAGCAAGTGAGCAACATGTGTTTTCTGTTCTCCTCTTGATACAGACACTGCAGGCTGCATCTTTGTCATACCTCACACCCAGATCACAGATAATCCTATAACAATAACAATGGAGGCTTTATATCTATATTTTCAAAAGCAATGTTCCATTTGCCCATAAATCAAGAACTCCAAATAGAGATAAAAATAAACACATACCCCAAGAGTATGGTTAACAAAGGTATGCAGATTACAAAGCTCAAAGGAAAAAAAATCTTCCAGCCAGATTGCACAAAGTCCTTTAAAGGAGAAATACACAAGAGCTGCAGCCAGTGCAAAATGCACTCCAGAGACAGGTGCTCATATATTTCAAACAATAAACTAGAGTTTTATTAAGGAATCCATTCTGGTAGTGATTGTATATTATTCTTGATACCTCAAAAGCCTCCAGTATGTATTAATGGTTTCTGGATTGTTAATCTTAGTTAAGATGTGGTGTTGGTTAAATGGACCACTACCATCACCATTAGCTATGGACATCTGGAGAAGGAGAAGTTAATGACCAATTACACTTACTTGGGCAATGAAGAGGTTCACTTAAAGACTAGGATTGGGCTTTAGGGTTATAAAGATACGGAATAGGAAATCCCAAATGTGTACTTCCAGGAATTAGATGCCATTACCTTTAAAGAAGTAGACTTCCCTCTATCACAGCAATGCATGTTTTGTATATCCAGCTACAGGGTAGCAGCAATATTTAAACCTTACACAGTAAATGCCCCTTAGCATTCTAAACACATCAAATGCAGAGTTACAGTAGCGGTGCAGAGAAGCGGATCCATCCACTGATCATGTCAAACAGCTAATGATAATCTTAATTAATCCACACAGCTTTCTGCATGACTTGTATTAAGCCACAAATTTGGTATGAGATAGAAAAGTTTAAACACATTTCCAATAATGAAGAAATTGATGAAGGTTTCTGCCTCACTAGATACAAGGGGAAAGATTTGACGGGTGGCTGGTTTGATTGCTGTCTGCAGGATCTTGTGTGTCTGGCTGTATATGTATTCAGGGGAGTGTTGTCAGGTGAGGAGAATATGATTTCCACTGAATAGTCTTCTGCAAAAATAAACAACCTGCAGCTTGTCTCTTTGATTGCAAGCTCCAAGGAGCAGGGCCCTCCTAACCCTCTTGTATTGAACTGTATCGTTGCTGTATTGTCTCCCGCACAGGGGCGGACTGACCATTTGGAAACTCGGGCACTGCCCGAGGGCTTGGGGCAGTAGGGGGCCCCACGAGATACCCCTGGTACCTTTTTAATAGACTTTTTTGAGTTTGGGCAAGGACACAGGGTCCCCATGATCCCCTATTGCCCAGGGGCCCCATGAGTTGTCAGTCTGCCCCTGCTCCCGCAATATTGTAAAGCACTGAGCAAACTATTGGCACTATATAAATACTGTATAATAATAATAATTGTCGAAACTGAACTCAAGTTGGAAAACAAAAAACCCTGCAATGGGCCCCTCTATACTGTAAGGGTTAAATGCACATTATTTCTGGGGGTGTCAGAATAAGGAGAAATACTTACCTTATTCCATGCTCAAGCAAGTTCTTATATCCTTGTGACCGGTCCCACGTCATGACTATCACACATTGTTAACAGCCCTGCATTGTATGTGATGATCCTTTGGGACTGCCAACAGGCTGGAGCTTTGAGGAGAAGAGGACAGCGCTGGTGTCTACAGGGAAGGGGAACAGAATAAGTAATAGAGACTCTTCTTTTCCCCCAAGAAGAAACAAGCATCTAACACTTTCAGTGCAAGGATACCCCTTTGCAAGAGTACTTTTGTGTTCCAGCATTCGGCTTTAAAGGATAACTTAAGGCACAACTTTTGTTTTAATGTAGCACTACCCCCTTTGGAGTTGCTGAAGATTTGGGTTCCCCTACAATCCTGCACAGCCAGACAACACGCATTTTTCACAGACTTGCTTTCCAGAGACAGTATACAGTCCTTGAGCTTTTTTTTTTTTTTTTTTTTTTATTTATTTTTTAGGGGTATTGAACTTGGATGGGGTAAGGGGTGCATGGGATGCCCAAGGGAACTGCAAACTGATGATGATGCAGCTCAGGCGCTGTGCCCATGATGACCAGAGCTTGTGGGTTTAACACCTTCCCGCCCTGCCTATAGCAGATTGACAGCCGGGCGGAACACTCGCCATTGTGACTGGGCATCATATGACGTCCTGTCAAAACAAGCCGCTCGCGGTGCCGCGCTGTGGCACAATCTGTCACCGATGACATATCACTACAGCGGCCCGTTGCCAGTGTCATGTGACCGCTGTGACCAATCACAGCAGATCACATGTCAATTGTATACAATGGATGGCTTCCTGTCATACCATCCATTGTATACAATTATGTTGTTAGCTGTGACTGGTCAAGGCAGTCACATGATACAGACAGGGCAAATCACAGCCCATCTGTATCATGTGATCAGCTTTGCCCAATCACAGTTAATCACAAGAAAAGACTGAATGAATCAGTTTCATTCAGAAACAATGATTGCAAATATTAATTAAATACATTGGTATTAGCAATCATAATGTGTTAAAAAAAAAAATCCTGATCACTTGCCCAGAGTAGTTCAATGTTACTATGGTAACATTGTATTGCTTTGGTCACAGTGTGCTGAAAAATAAAATAGTAAAAAGAAGAAAAAATGTAATAAAAAATAAAAAAAATAATAGAAACATTTGAAAAAAAATACAAATTTAATTATTATTATTATTTTCACCAAAGAAATGTAGCAGAATACGTTTTGACCTAAATTTATGAAGAAATGTTATTTATTTGCAAAATTTTATAACAGGAACGAAGAAAATTGCATTTTTTAAAAAAAAGTTTCAGGTGCTTTTTGTTTTATTTAGCAAAAAAATAAAACCTCAGTGGTGATTAAATATCACCAAACGAAAGCTCTATCTGTGTGAAAAAAAATGATAAATATTTCATATGGGTACAGTGTTGCATGACAGCACAATTGTCATTCAAAGTGCGACAGCACTGAAAGCTGAAAATTGGCCTGGGCAGGAAGGGGGTATAAGTGTCCGGTAGGCAAGTGGTTAATGGAGCTGGGCATCATGCAACCCTGAAGAGATTGGCTGCGTAAGATGTAGCAGAAGCACTGGATGGTCAAAAAAGTCACTTGTGCTGCTGTTGGTAGCTGTTTTTTTTTATAGAAAGGGGATTCTATAAAAAAAAGATACATCGGAAAGTCTTCCATTTTTAGTAAAAGCAGGAATGAATGGTGCATATAGGATGGGAACCATTTGTGCCTAAACACAGCTGTATTTCCACTCTTGTAAGCAACCCAAGTCAGAGTTTTAGCCCTCATGCACACGGGACGTTTTGATAACGTTGGTAACATTAGCTGTGTAAAGTCTTTTCAGCTTTTTTTTTGCATTTTTGCATTAGCGTTTAGCGCTGTTTTCCTGCGTTTTCCCACATTTGCGTTTTTCAGCATTTTTTACCCCCAAAAAATTTGTTTTTGGTCAACAAAAGTCCAAAAACGCTGGTTTGCATCAGTTTACCGCGTTTTTCAGCATTACAGCGTTTTTACAGCTAAAAAAACTCCTCTAGAAACTCACTAGTCCTGGGTTTTGTTACCAGCCAAAAAACATCCCAGCCAAAAAATTTTGATTAAAGTCTATGTGTGCATGAACACATAGGACAACTGGGGGGGGTTACTAGCAGTAGAAAAAAACTTCAAAAGCCAAAAACAGCAGCTGTGAAAACGTCAAGTGTGCATGAGGACCAGGGACAGACTGACAACTCATGAGGCCCCCCCGGGCAATAGGGGATCATGGGGCCCCTGTGTCCTTGCCCACAATCAAACCACACTCAAAAAAGCCTATGAAAAGGTACCAGGGGCATCTCATGGGGCCACCTACTGACCCAGGGCCCTCGGGCAGTGCCCGAGATCCCAAATGGTCAGTCCGCCCCTGATGAGGACTAACACTCCAGTAAAATGAAGGACTTATTAGTTAGCAATGGTGTGTAGAAAGCTGGATGGACTTCTTAGGGAGGTAAGTAGACATCCATGTGTATCGGATGACAATGTACACTCCAGCAGGAACCAACTGACAGAATGAAGTCGGGGGAACCAGGGCAAAAGGTGGCCTATGGATAGTGTTTTTAGAATGCCGCCCTCCTTAGACAGGGTTATCAAGAACAGGAAAAAGAGCAAACAGGTGGCGCAAACACCTAGTGCATTATCCAAGGTTTTATTTAACCACTTCCCATCCGGAAGTGCAGGGGCGGGTTGCCTTTCATAAAGGGCGCCCGCCATTTTGGACTGTGCGTGCTCCCTGGGAGCACGTGACACCACGATCCGGAACACCGATCGCTGAACGGGACCTCTGTGTGAGGTCCTGATCATGTGATCACTGATTGGCCAATCAGTGATCACATGAATAGGAGTAAGCAAGATGTCACTTCTAACATCATTGCTTACTACTAGTGAAATCTGTGAATGATTCCAGAGATCACATGGTACAAGGCTATTCACAACAGCCTTGTACCATGTGACAAGATGTGACCAATCACAGCTCACACAGTATTTCTCAATGGCTGCAAGAATGCAGCCAGAGAGAAGGAGAAATGATTGCTTTTACAGCCTTTATGGGTGTAAAAGCAATCAGTATAAAAAAAAAATCTTCATCACCCCCCACAAGTATCACAGTGTCACTATGGTGACACTGTACTGCTAGGGTGACAGTATGACAAAAAACATAAATAATAATATAAAAAAATAAAATAAAAATTTTAAAACATTTACTTTGAAAAATTATAATTTTTGGTTATAAACTAATTTGGGTTATTTTTTTTACTAAAAAGATAACTAAATACATTTTGCCCAACATTTATGAAGAAAGATTATTTATTTGCCAAATTTTATAAGAAAAACACTTTTTTTCAAAATTTTGGACTTTTTCATTTATATAGCAAAAAAAAAAAAATCCCAGTGGTGAATAAATACCACCAAAATAAAGTTTTATCTGTCTCAAAAAAATGCTAACAAATTCATATGAGTACAGTGTTGCATGACCGCGCAATTGTCATTGAAAGTCTGACAGCACTGAAAGCTGAAAATTGGCCTGGCCAGGAAGGGGGTGAAAGTGTCCGGACTTGAAGCGGTTAAAAGTCAAAAAAGGCAAAAATATACTGACAGACATAGCATGTTTGTAAAGCTTAAAATGAGAACCGAGATGGCCACAGCAGTGGGCAGGGTGTTCCGACAGTGTGGTCTGCCTACTGACGCGTTTCAGGGACGAGTCCCTTTCCTCAGATCTAATCTCTAAGTCTCTAAATCTGAGCAAAGGGACTCGTCTCTGAAACGCGTCAGCAAGCAGACCACACTGACAGTCTGAACACCCTGCCCACTGCTGTGGCCATCTCAGTTCTCATTGTCTTTTTGACTTTTAAATAAAACCTTGGATAATGCACTAGGTGTTTGCGCCACCTGTTTTCTTTTTATCCATTTGTATCGTATTTATGTAGTAAAGCTAGACCCTGGTGTATGCCAATCTCTGTGCTTCCCATGGTGATCGCCTACACACATGATATCCTACATTAGGGCTGCACAATACAAATTCTCTCATTCCAGATTTGCAAAGACTACACATTTTATTGAGACAGCAGTGGTCAATGCAAATGCTTGTAGTCACGGAGTACTTGGAATTAAAATATCCTGTCCACACAAAACTGATTCATCTAAATCTTATTTATGAAAACCCTTCAAGCGAGGATACCAGATATTGTTTAATTTTTATGGACAGTGCATTAAACAGCACAGTTTTCTATGGCTTTGGGGATTTGTATGTACTTTTGGCCTTGAAGATCAGATGTTAGGCAAAGTTAAGTGAAATTAGTATGATGTTTCTAAGAGACCACCATGTAAGCTCAATAACTCAATGCTAAAGCCATGACCTCAAAAGCAATCTAAACTGAACATTGTGTTTTTTTGGTACTAAAGGCTATATTATTGATAATAGACTCTCAAGGGGAGAGGGCGAATATGCTCAAAATAAAGTCAAGTTAAAGGAAAAGTCCACTTTTATTGGACTTTTAGTTGTTATCAGTGAGAAGCTTGCAGAAATCGTAGATGCTTACTGTTAAGGTTACAAGCAGGGGCGGACTGAAGCTTTTCAACGCCTCCCATTCAAGTCTATGCCTGGCAGGCGTTTGTGTGGCATTTGCGAGGCGTTAATACCATTAAGTTCATTGTAGGCATTTGTAGTGCGGTTGTAACGCTTGTAAAATGCCTTTAAAATGCCTCACAAACTCGCATAGGGCATTTGGGGAGCATTTTGAACGCTTGTAAAACGCGCATACAGAACTCATTAACCTCCCTAGCGGTATTCCCGAGTGTAGCTCGGGGTAAAATGTCTGTACCAAAAGCGGTAACCCCGAGCTACACTCGGGCTTATCATGCGGCGCTGCATAGGGAGTCCCTGCAGAGCTTACCTTGTCCTTCGCTCCCGCGATGGGCCCCCTGCAGCGTCCCCGGCCATCTCCTCCGGCCGATGCCAGGGGGGGGGGGCAGCACCTCCTCCCAGAAGAAGGGATGAAAGAAGGGATACATGTATCATGGGAACCAGGTGGGATCCGAGTGAGGCTGCTTGATGGTGTATATAGAGCCTGACTCTCGTTCCCGGGGATGTCCGGAGCTGTGAAGATTAATGTCTTTCCCTCTATCACCGGTGGGGGGGCAGGGGTGTTGTTGGTCAATGTCAGGCTCTCTCCGCGGGAGGGAGAAGGGGAGGGGGTGCTGGTCGGTGTCCATGGGGGAAGACGATTTTTAGGTTACCTAGGGCAGCACAAAATCTAAATACACCACTGACTGTATTATGAAAATATCTGAGAGACATTCATATTTTTTTTATGTTTCTTGCGGCATAAATTATCATAATGAAAAGCTGGTCAGCATCTTGAAAGATACATTTTCAAGGTTTGGGAGGGTGTGAAACCCCTGGATTTAGTACCTTCAGCTCCTTGCACCATGATGGCTTAGCGGCAGATGGGATTGGCAGCAGATGGGATTGGCCTTTGGACGGATTCTGACCCCCTTTTTTTTTTTCTCTCCTCCTTCCTTTTCTTCTCTCCTTTCTTGGTGATACCATGGCATTCGCTGTATGGTCTTGGCCACTGTGCTGCAGCTCAGTTTCAGGGTCTTGGCAATCTTCTTCTAGCCTCGGCCATCTTTATGTAGAGCAACAATTCTTTTTTTCAGATCCTCAGAGAGTTCTTTGCCATGAGGTGCCATGTTGAACTTCCAGTGACCAGTACGAAAGAGTGAGAGCGATAACACCAAATTTAACACACCTGCTCCCCATTCACACCTGAGACCTTGTAACACTATCGAGTCACATGACACCGGGGAGGGAAAATGGCTAATTGGGCCCAATTTGGACATTCTCACTTAGGGGTGTACTCACTTTTGTTGCCAGCGGTTTAGACATTAATGGCGGTGTGTTGAGTTATTTTGAGGGGACAACAAATTTACATGTTATACAAGCTGTACACTGACTACATCACATTGTAGCAAAGTGTCATTTTTTTCAGTGTTGTCACATGAAAAGGTAGAATAAAATATTTACAAAAATGTGAGTGGTGGACTCACTTCTGTGATGTACTGTATGTATATATATATATATATATATATATATATATTTATATATATTCTTCTTTTTGTTATAAAACATCTCCAATAAAAAAATCTAGTTTGTTCATAAATTTAGACCAAAGTGTATACTGCTACACGTCTTTGGTAAAAAAAAAAAATCCAATACGTGTGTACTAATTGCAAACGTTATAGCGTCTACAAACTAATGAAAATATATACTGGAATGTACGCAGCTATGATGCTATACTGGTAATGGCAGTGATCAGATAGTGTGGTGGGTAATCTGGCGCTAGCTGATGCTGGCTGGAAGGGGCTCTAACTTACTAACTGACACTGACATCAATAGTAACATTAATGCAGTGATCAGTGCTAATACTATACACTTTTACTGTCATGGCCACGGATAAGATGGTACCACCAGTCCTCCTGTACAGAGCCCAGGTCAGCAGGAGGGCCCAGGGAGCTGGGTGAATCAGATGTGGGCAGGGAGGGTGATCGTTGGAATGGTGGAGGGGGGGGACAATTACTGGAACTGATATATGGCCTATATGGCTCTCTCTGCAGAATCTGAAAGCAGGCTTCTTCTCCTCTCCCTCCTGCTGGCTTTCAGCTGCTGCAGAGAACCTTACAGGGAATTGGTTCCCATAATTGCCCCTCCCCACACCCATCAGCCTTTTGGTTCACCATACGACCTGTGGTGCAGCCCCCCTGTGTACCCCCGCAGTGCTGCCAGCTTCCCTCCTCTCCTTCCCACTGGCAGCTGCAAGCACACAATAGGATCCTTCAGGATGGAGAGTGTGGGAAGTGTCCGGCCTCCTTCTTTCCTGAATGAACACAATGAGTGATTAGTACCAATCACTCACTGTGTTTATTCATAACTGAAGTCTAGTAGACTGTATTTTTTGGGGTGGGAGGGGCCCTGTCAGGTTGGCTGTATGGGGCCCCATAGTTTCTAACAGCAGCCCTGATTACTGTACTAATGATACTGGCTGGAAAGTGATTAACATCCACAGGCAATCAAGAGGTTAACTGTGTGCCTAACAATGTGTAATGTGTGCTAATTTTACTAATTGATGTGGCTGTTTCTTCTCCCTGCTTTACAGGGAGAAACAAAAAACAGCCACATCGCAGCTCTGTGTACAGAGCCCTGTGTTGGTAGTAAGCACAGGGCTCTGTGCTGTGATTTGCTAAGCCGATCAGCAGGTTCTGGACATAAATCATTAGCCAGGAACTGCTGACCAACTTGTGCTCTACAGATTCACAGAACAGATTGGGTGGGGGGGGGGCACACACACGTACCCTATACACAGAAATGCTGGATCACATACATGTACTTGTTCCAGTGCAGCGGAGCCACCCTCCCGTAGTACAAAGGCTGTGGGCAGTCTTAGAGTGGTTAAATGTAAGATCAGTATATAAAACTGAAAATGTAAAAATACAGTTGTTTATAAATCATTATAATTCCCTTATTTATTATTTTATTTATTTCAGGTTCTTATATAGCGCCATCAATTTACGCAGCGCTTTTACATATATATTGTACATTCACATCAGTCCCTAACCCTCAAGGGGTGTACAATCTAAGGTTCCTAATTCACATTCATACATACACATACTAGGGACAATTTAGACAGGAGCCAATTATTATTATTATTATACAGTATTTATAAAGCGCCAATAGTTCGCTCAGCGCTGTACATTACAAAGGGGGACAGAACATGTGACAGAACAATACCAATACAATGCAAAACATGAGGGGATCGAGGGCCCTGCTCTTTCGAGCTTACAATCTAGGAGGGAGGGGATGGTGGTACAGGAGGAGATAGCTGTGGGGGATGGAGTGGTAGGAAGAGTGGAGGAGGTCGGCAAGTTAGCAGGGGGTGGGGTAGGCTTCCCTGAAGAGATGGGTTTTCAGGGTGCACCTAAAGGAGAGGAGAGTAGGTGATAATCTGATGGGTTGGGGCAGGGAGTTCCAGAGGATGGGTGACACCCTGGAGAAGTCCTGGAGGCGGGCATGGGAGGAGGAGACCAGGGTACTAGAGAGAAGGAGGTCTTGTGAGGAGCGGAGTGTGCGTGCTGGGTGGTACTTGGATATTAGATCAGTGCTGTAGTTCGGGGCAGTATGGTGGACAGCTTTGTACGTCAAATTAACCTACCAGCATGCCTTTTGGAGTGTGGGAGGAAACTGGAGCACCCAGAGGAACCCCACGCAGGCACAGGGAGAGTATGCAAACTCCAAGCAGGAGGTGCCGTGGTTGGGATTTGAATCAACGACCCTAGTACTGCCAGGTGGAAGTGCTAACCATTTAGCCACTGTGCTGCCCTAAACAAATGTTTAATTCCCTAAAAAAATAAATAAATAGGAGGAAGCATAGAAAAAGACTGGTAGAAAAAGAAAAGTACGGATTGTTAATTAGCACGGCTAAAGCTTTTTCTGGGTCATTTGATGACCAAGAGTTAATAGTTTGGAAAAAAAAGGGCTTTACAGCAATGAGCCATTTTGTGGAGAGATATAAGGAAATTGGGGCATTTTAATGTAAAGAACAATCTCAGAGAATGTCAAGTGGGCGGCATTTAAAAGAGCGTGTTTATTCACACTGTGGTTTTATTGTTAGGCCCTTCCAATGATGTTCTGATGACATTTCCTTACACAGAAAGCACTTGGGCCGACCAACTGTTCAATTCATTTTTTTTTTTCCTTTAAATAAGAATTTAATCCATTCAATGTTGATCATAAATTGACACGTCTGAGCATCAAGAATTATTTATAGGGATGTAAATGTGTAATTGTATTGACATTTCATGGTATTTCGCTGTTTGCAGGGAAATGACTGTATGCTGTGATAAATGTTATATTTGAGATCGGGTTTTTGCAAAAGCAGATTTTTTTTTTAACCCTTTCCAAGACAATAGAAAAATCTATAGAAACCATTACATAGCCCTTGCAGCATCTCAGTCAGGGCTGCTGTTAGAAATCATGGGGCCCCATACAGCCAACCTGACAGGGCCCCTCCCACCCAAACAAATACAGTCTACTATGCTTCAGTTATTATTATTATTATTATTGTTATACAGGATTTATATAGCGACAATAGTTTGCTCAGCACTTTACAATATAACGGGAGACAAGACAATACAGTTCAATGCAAGAGGGTTAGGAGGGCCCTGCTCCTTCAGTTATGAATAAACACAGTGAGGGATCAGTAGTAATCACTTATTGTGTTCATTCAGGAAAGCAGGGGGCAGGGCACTTCCCCTGCTCTCCATCCTGAAGGATCCTATTGTGTGCTTGCAGCTGCCAGTGATAAGGAGAGGAGGGAAGCTGGTAGCGCTGTGGGGATACACAGGGGGGCTGCACAACAGAGGGGAACATATGGTGCACAGAAAGGCTGATGGGCGTTGGGAGGGGCGATTACTGGAACCGATCCCCTGTAAGGTTCTCTGCAGCAGCTGAAAGCCAACAGGAGGGAGAGGAGAAGAAGCCAGCTTACAGCTGCTGCAGAGAGAGCCATACAGGGGATCAGTTCCAGTAATTTCCCCCCCTCCACCATTCCGACGATCACCCTCCCAGGGGCGGACTGACAACTCATGGGGCCCCCAGGCAATAGGGGATCATGGGGACCCTGTGTCCTTGCCCACACTCAAAGCACACCCAAAAAAGACTATAAAAGGTACCAGGGGCATTTCACGGGGCCCCCTACTGACCCCGCGCCCTCGGGCAGTGCCCAAGTGCTCGAATGGTCAGCCCGCCCCTGCACCCTTCCTGCCCACATCCAATTCACCCAGCTCCCTTGACCCCCTGCTGGCCTGGGCCCTGTACAAGAGGACTGATGGTACCCCCTTATCCATGGCCGTGATCCCAGTCGCCAACATATAGTGGAGTATTTAACCCCTTGATGCCGATTGCATGCAAATATGTGGCCTCTCAGCGTCTGGGCCTTGACGCTGAGTGGCCGCATATTTGCGTGCAATTAGAAAATACATATGTGCTGAGAGCGCACGCCCTGAGCACTCCCAGCACAAATGTCTGTGACTCCCGGAAAGGTCCCGATCTCCCCTTTTGATCAGGACCTTTTCCGATCATGTGACTGCCGTGATTGCGCAAAGAGGTTAAAGTGGTGGTAAAATAATTTTTTTATCTTTTGCCTACAGGTAAGCCTTTAATCACTTGCACTCTGGAAGATTTACCCCCTTTGCTGATCAAGCCATTTTTTGTGACACAATGCTGTGTTACTTTAACTGCCAATTGTGCGGTCATGAAACGCTGTATGTGAAAGAAATTTGTGTCATTTTTTTTTCTACAAATAGAGCTTTCTTTCAGTGGTATTTGATCACCTCTATGGTTTTTATTTTTTACGCTATAAACAATTTTGAAAAGTAAACAAAACAATATTTTTAACTTTTTGCTAAAAACATATCCAATAAAATAAATAAATAAATAAAATTTCTTCATAGATGTATTCTGCTATATGATTTTGGTAAAAAAAAATCCTAATAAGTGTATATTAATTGGTTTACGTAAAAGTTATAGCATCTACAAATGGTGGCATATCTAATGGAATTTTTATTTATTTACTTTTTATACCAGTAATGGCAGTGATCGGTGACTTATAGCGGGACTGCGGCGGGCATTCTGACACTGGGTAGGAACTGATTAACTGCCACTGACAGTCACTGTCACTCCAGTGACACTAATACAGTGATCGGTGCTAATAAAAAGTACTTACACTGGGGCAGGAAGGGGTTAACATCTGGGACGATCAAAGGGTTAACTGTGTGTTAGGGATTGATTAGACCATGTACTGTGTTTTGTTTTACTAAGGAGAGCCATGCTGCTTTGCATCTCTCTGCTGTTCAGAGAGATAAACAGTAGCACGTCCAACAGGAGAGAGAACTGTGTTGTTTACAGATCTCTCCCCTCTCAGCTTCGCCGACGATCACCTAGTTCCAGCTGGGAATAGCCAGCCAGGACCCAGTGATTGACATACTCAGGAGCCAATAGCAGCACAGGTAGGGCGGCGCGTGAGCCCCCTAGCGGGAAATGCAAAATCACATTTATGTGATTTTTCACGGTGCGGCAGCCCTGTAGCAGTACATCTGTCACCAGTGTCACTGATCAGTGAACCAATTTTTACTGATCACTGTATCAGTGTCGCTGGCGACTTCCGATAGTGTTAGCGCCCCTCCCAGATAGCGCCAGATTGCCCGCTAATACACCAATAATCCCGTCTAACCCCTTAATCTCCCCCCCCCCCAGTTAACCCCTTCAGTGCCCTGTCACCAGTGTCACTGATCAGTGAACCGATTTTTACTGATCACTGTATCAGTGTCGCTGGCGACTTCCGATAGTGTTAGCGCCCCTCCCAGATAGCGCCAGTTTGCCCGCTAGTGCACCATAAATCCCATTTAACCCCTTGATCGCCCCCCTCCCCCGCCCAGTTAACCCCTTCACTGCCCTGTCACCAGTGTCATTGATTACAGTGAACAGATTTTTACTGATCACTGTATTAGTGTCACTGGTGACTTCCAATAGTGTTAGCGCCCCTCCCAGATAGTGCCAGTTTGCCCGCTAATGCACGGGATTTTTTTTACCAAAAACATGACCGCGCAATTATCATTTGAATTAGTGCAGCGCTGTATAGCAAAAAAAGGCATAAATTGCAGTATCTATACCATAGTTTGTAGACGCTATAACTTCACACAAAGCAATCAATATACACTTATTGGGATTTTGGATATTGGGGTAGAAAATATTGTTTTTTTTCAAAATTTTTGTGGTTTTTTTGTTTATAGCGCAAAAAATAAAAAGCGCACAGGTGATAAAATACCACCAAAAGAATGCTCTATTTGTGTGGAAAAAAAGGACGTAAATTTCGTTTGGGTACAGCATTGCATGACCGCGCAATTATCATTTGAATTAGTGCAGCGCCAAACAGCAAAAAAAGGCCTGGTCATTAAGGGGGGTAAATCCTCTGGGGCTCAAGTGGTTAAAGAGCTAAAACCCAATGGAAATACATATACATGGGATTTGTATTTCTGTCCATCCAACCCTGGGATTTACACAACCCTGTGAGTTAGCACAGCCATACTGGTAACCTGGCCTTTTTCTGCTGCAGATAAAGTATATCTTGTAAAACAACCCATTCAGTTTAAAATAGAAATGAAAGACAAATATTTGTGTATATATTGAAAAAAGATATAAATACCCTTTTTTCTTTTTCTTTTTATTCTTTTTAATACATGATCACATAATCTATGTTTTCCACTACATAATGAGCTCAGAGAGGAGGGGCTGGAGAAACAACAGTCTTCCTAGTGAATGGCTGTGCAAGGGGACATACCAAAACACAAGTTTGATCTTTGGAGGACAGGCAGACTGTGCTGCCAGCACAGCTGGAAAACTGACCACACTGGGCAGAATGTGCTTTGATGCCTAGCATGTTCAGTTGGAAATAGGAGAACAGGGAGACTGGCAGGATCGTCAAACCAAGGAAGCAATACAAAGAGAACTGGATATTTTTTAACACAAGTACATGGTATAAGAGACACATATCAGGAATATGAAATGTTGGGGTAATGTTGGGTAGCACAAGTAGGCCATCTGCTGGTCCCAGCCTGGGGCTGGACAGAGTAAGAGCAGCAACACATTGATGTGGTCGTCTCTCTGCCCTCCACTTTTTAGCATGTTCCTTGTCATGTATGAATGCCTCACACCTGATTAGCCCTCTCCTACTGTAAGTACCCATTCAGGTATTTATACTAATTACATTAAGAATACATTTACCAATTTTTTAAGCTGAACTTCCAGCAGATATCAAAGACACAACAATGCAGCTCTGTATTCATTATTACATGATTAAATGTATTTTTTTTTAATTGAAGAAGCATGAGTATTACATCATTTGACTTGATATTAGACTCCTGCAGGCCCCCGTGCAGCAGAACACAGACAGGGAAAGGGAGAAAAGCAGCACCAGGATCCATCTAGTTGTACTCCAGTTAACAGGAGCTAACAAGGAGCATGCTGATAGAAGGAGAGAGCAGAATGACTTAGAAATGAGCTCATCATTGAGGTGTTTTACAGTTCAGTGACAAACTAGAGGGGTGGCAATATTATCAGTATTAGGTACCATATTTAGTACCAGAAACATTATTATAAAATTTAAAATTTTCTTTGGGTATTCTGTGCCAAGTGAATTTTCATGCTTCTCCTCATTCACTAAGCGAGGTTCATATATTTGCAAAGTAAACGTTATCTGCTGCTTAAAAAATCCAGGTCACTGTGTATGAAACTGGGGGAGGGGTGAAGTATGCCCCTTCCTTGGTCCATTTAGCCGTAAAACTAGCATCAGTAGAACCTGCTCAATCACACCCCCTACTGGCTACCAGTGGTAAATATGAAACTTTGAAAATGATAAAACAAATTACAAATTTTAAAAGTTTTTTTTTTACACCTGAGGATATTGAAGTGGTTGGAAACCCTCACATATATCCAGTAACTGGCTTCAGGTGATACACAGAGATGAAACAAATTCTCCTGTATATATATATATATATATATATATATATATATATACAGAGAGAGAGAGACAGACAGACAGAGAGACAGACAGACAGACATCTGTGTGTATGTGTAGTGCCGCTCCTCTCCATCTCCTGCAGGTAGCACCAGTGGTGGTCTCAGAGCCCCATGGAAATGATGTAGGAGAATCCAATGGTATATAAACCAGGAAGAAGCTGCGCTGACCAGTGTGGAATGCACCAGCCAAAGTGACTTCACCGGAAGGGTAGGAGGACCAGAAGTCAACCACAGAGAGATACAGGCTATGCGCTCTGAGCCTCTAGCTCCTTCTACAGGTTAGGATGGCTCCCTATTTATTTGGCATCATAGGAGTGTACTGGTAGGCCTGTAGAAGGAGCTAGAGTCTCCAGCCGCATTCAACAGTCCAAAAGGTGTGGGGTCACTAGACTCAGTAAACCTATGCTTGCTACAATACGCTTAACAAAGCCTTGACACGCCTTGCCAAGCTTTTTTATGGCATTGTCAGTAAAGGATTCTTTCTGGCAAGTCAACAATGCATCTCATTTTTATTCAAGTATTGTGATATTGCGCTCCTTAAACAACCACACCATCGTTTTCCAGAGCAGCCTGTATTTCTCCTAATGTTACCAGTGTGTTTTTCTTTGTATCCCGAACAATTCTTCTGACAGTTGTGGCTACAATCATTTTGGTCTACTAGACCTTGTCTTGGTATCAAGAGATCCCTGAATGCTCCACTTTTTCATAAGTGATTAAACAGTACTGACTGGCATATTCAAGGCTTTGAATATCTTTTTATATTCTTTTCCATCTTTATAAAGTTCTTTCACCTTATTACACAGGTCTTTAGACAGTTCTGCTCCCCATGGCTCAGTATTTAGCCTGCTCAGTGTATCCACGTGAAAGATAACAAATTCTTTCACAAATTCATTGATTATTTATATGCAGACACTAATTGCAATTTAACCATTAGCCGCCCGGCCAATGGCCGTCTGGCGGCTTCAGATGTGCCTCTTCATTCCGGGTGCACGCCATTTGGCGTGCTCCCGCACATGCGCCGTTTTCGGTAATGCAGAGCGGCGCAGCAGCGGGATCTGTCACGGGCCGTGCACCTCGGACACGGCCGATGACAGATCCGAGTACCGGCTCCCGTTGCTGGTACCATGTGACCTGCTGTGACCAATCACAGCAGGTCACATGACAGTTGTATACAATGGATGGCTTCATTCATGATGCCATCCATTGTATACTAGTGCCTAGCTGTGAATGGTCACAGCTAATCACATGCACATGTCATGTGATTAGCTGTGACCAAATCACAGCTAAGCACAAAAAAAAAAAAAAAGCTGAATGAATCGATTTCATTCAGGTAAATGCTTGCTTATAGCAAAGTAATTCTTTGCTATAAGCAAATTGTGTAAAAAAAAAAAAAATACTGATCACTTCCCCAAAGTAGTACAGTGTTACTATGGTAACATTGTACTACTTTGGTCATAGTAAAATATGAAAAAAAAATCTTAAAAAAAATAAAAAAAAATGTAATAAAAAATTAAATATAATAAAAAATTAAAAAAAAAATATATATATATTTTTTTCATACTGTCACCAGTCAGTGTCCCTGTTAACCGCCATGCCAGTTATATGATGACGCTGTACTGCACTGGTGACAGTATGTAAAAAAAAAATTAGTGAAAATAATTATTTTAATTTTTTCATTTTCCGAAAAATTATGACATAAAAATACAACTTCAAAAAACTCGCCATGCCTCTTATGAAGTACGTCGGACTGTCTACTCTGCAAAAAGGGGTCATTTGTGGGATATCTGTACTGTTCTGACATTCTTGGACCTCAAGAAATTAGATTGGCTGTCAGTACTTCAGGATTGATCAATATTCAGATCTATACCATAGTTTGTGAACTCTATAACTTTCCTACAAACTAAAAAATACATCCTAATTTGGGTTATTTTCACCAAAGACATGTAGCAGAATACATCTCGGCCTAAATTTATGAAGAACAATTATTTATTTGTAAACTTTTATAACAGAAACAAAGAAAAATGTGGTTTTTTTTCAAAATTTTTGGTCTTTTTTTGTTAATTTAGCAAAAAATAAAAACCCCAGCGGTGATTAAATACCACCAAAAGAAAGCTCTAGTTGTGTGAAGAAAATGATAAAATTTTAGTTTGGGTACAGTGTTGTATGACCGCGCAATTGTCATTCAAAGTGTGAGAGCGCTGAAACCTGAAAAATGGCCTGGGCAGGAAGGTATAAAATTGCACGGTATTGAAATGGTTAAAAAACCACCAATGTGGGAAATGAACCTTTAATTGTCATTTTAACATGTGTGTGTCGCCTTATGTGTCTGAACCAAGGCCAAGTAGGGAAACTTTTGATCAGGGCCATTTGGGTGATTTCTGTTATCACTATGATTTAAAAAAGGACAAAACAACTATGTGATTAAAAATGCTTCATATGATCATCCTTAAATAAAAGACAGTTTTTGGCATGATCAGTCATAGTTTCAATATCAATGCCAAAATTTCACAATTTCTGTCAAGGTGTGCAAACATTTGAGCACAACTGTACACTTAACAGTCTTATGCATACCAATTGGGATGTCAGTTACACATCACATCTGTTCGATTTTTATGGTCTAGATCAGGGGTCTCTAAACTTCCTAAACAAATTTCCAATTTACTGTTCTTCTGACTTAATTTGGGCTAGACTGTGGCCTATGGGAGCAGAAATTGACCCAGCCTCAGTGGGAATAAGGAGTGCCCCGTGTTTGATACTAGGGGGAGGAATAGTGCCCCATTCTTTAATTTTTTCGGCAGTGGTAGGAATTATACCCCATTGTGGTGTCAGTGGGAGGCATAGTGTTTCATATCAGTGGGAGGACTAGTGCCCCAAGAACCACAGGTCTAGATAATGAATAGAAAGGAACAAAGTGAATACAGTGGGGCAAAAGGTTATGTAATGCCCTCCAAGTTAGCTAGATAGGCTGTTTGTTGGGTTTTTTTTTAGAAAGAGGCTGAGTAGCAGACTGGGCTGAGGCAGCTTGTGAGTGAGACAGGAGTTCACCTCAGGACACACTGGGAGACTTTAACAGATCAGGGCTTCTGGAACCCTCCCACCTTTCAAGAAACTGGAGAACTTTCTGGAACAGGGGGGGAGAAAGAGAGGTGGCCCAGATCTGCATGTTTGAGGGACCTTGAACAATCCTGTGGCAGGAGGCTGGGCATGGTGACCAAGGCAACCCTCAAATATTAGAGAGCTTGGAGAGAGAGGCAGTGTTGGGTGGAAGATGGAGTGAGGAAGGCTGGAGTGTGGAACCTGGGAAGGGCTTACCTACAGGCAGCTGGCTGGAAAAGGGGGTCTCCACTGTGCCACCGTCTACTGGGGAGGACATCCTGAGCAGCAGGGAAGGAGCCTGCCCAACGAAGGGCCCAAAGGCAGCCACCAACCCACTTAGCTTACAGAAGAGGACAGTGTGAGTACTCTTACACTCCCTGAGCCTTATAAAGGGAGAGAGCATTCAGGTACAAGACCCAACTAGCTTCTCATCTGGGACTGGGGCGGACTGACCATTTGAGCACACGGGCGCTGCCAGAGGGCCCAGGGTCAATAGGGGGCCCCATGAAATGCCCCTGGTAGCTTTTTTAGGCTTTTTTGAGTGTGCTTTGAGTGTGAGCAAGGACACAGGGGCCCCATGATCCCCTATTGCCTGGGGGCCCCATGAGTTGTCAGTCCTCCCCTGTCTGGGACTGTTTTAAATTGGCAGCTCTTGGGCCCCCTTGTCCAGGGATACCTTCAAGGAAGCTGGGTGTGGAGGAGGAATCATTGAGAGTATGAGGAGGTACACCAAATGGGCTTTAGCACCCCTTAAATATAGACTGTTGCTATCCACTTTTTTGTACATAGTTACAAAGGAGTTTGTCCTCAGTTTCTGCAGTTCTTCGGGTATCCCATATACCCCTGGACCCCATCCAAGTTTAAAACCCTTAATAAAATCATAATCCAAACTCAAGGACTGTTCTTTGACAATGTGCAAAGTGTGGAAAATGCATGTTGCATAGCTAAGGAAAATGCACGTTGCACAACTAAGGGGGGACCCAAAACTCAGCAACTCCTACGGGGGTAGTGCTACAGTTATGAAACTCAAAAATGAAGGTATGCACTGGCAAAACCTAATGTATAATTGCTGATTGGATGTACCCTTTAAGAAAGATATTGTTTGCAAAACCCTTTCTTTAATTAATAAAAGATGTTGTTAAAAAAAAAAGATATTACATTTCCTGACTCCATGTTTCAGATATTTCAATTTTCTCTGCTAGCCGAGAAAAGTTATTAGTTTTTTTGTTGTCCTCTGTAGACTTCTCTTGCCATACTTTTTTTTTATGTTGAGTTAAGCGTTCACTGAAAGAAAATAAATATTTTAGGGTAGTCTGGCGAAGTGCATCAGATCTGGAAATCTGCATACTCTGGTGTTTTGTTTTCCTGCGAGCGATGATTTGATTCCGCTATGTTTTATTAAATACATGCCAAACAATAGTCTGCCTCTGACATCTGATACTTTTGAAAATGAAGATAACTGCTGGTTGGTGTGTGCAGTAATGCAGCCATGATATATGACCTGGGGAGCCATTCCAATCTTTTATTTGAAAGAACATTTAGAATTCAGGCAGCTGGCTCCCGATGGACGCAAAATCTAAATATGAGGCTGGTTAATGAGGAGTGCCCATAAACGCAAACATGTCAAGTATTAGAATGCCTTTGTTGCTGGATATTGATTCTAGATGGAGTCTGCAGTACTCGTGAATTCTGTACTAGTTCTACAATGCTTTTTGGTTGTACAAACATTAAAGAAAATATTGTTACACAAGATGGGCCAAGGTGCAAAAAGCAAAGTGAATGAAGAGGCTGTTCCAGGGCTGGTAGACATACATACTTTAGATTATTGAAAATTTTTGTTTCATTTCGGATGCATTCGTTAATTGAAGACTTTCGTTTTGTCATATTTTGTTGAAGAGGTTTGTATTCGACCTTCAGTTCGTATCTTTGGTATTTGTTTTGTATATTCGTAAGTATGGGAAGGATTCCATATTTTCAAATCCAGTTCTTTGTGAATAGCTGGTTGTCAAGGAGCGGATGGCTGCCATGTCCTTAACAACCGTCATCTGCTCTCAGTGGGATTCCGAGCTCACATCAGAATGTAAACAAACAAGTACCAGTAATAAAAAATAAAAAATTGTGGGAGGCCCCCCAATCCATACCATTCCCTTTGGGTCTGTCTGGTATGAATTTGGAGGGGAATCCCACGCCAAAATGTAAGAAAAAAAAATGGCATGGGGTCCCCCCCAAAATCCATACCAGCAGGCAGTTGTCCATTCCTTAACAACCAGTTATTCACAATGAATTTGTTATGCATCTAACTAATTTAAAAATGTAAAGTCATCCGAATGAAACAAATGCCTTCTTTTTTTATCGTTTTAATTCTTTTCGGATTTGTTGTCATTTGGATTTGTTGTCAATTTCAGTGTCCATTTGGAAATTCCGATACATCTGAATATCTAAAAACAAAATATTCGTCTGCAAAGCGAATCAATACAAAATGAATTGCTCATGTTGACTTGCTATAATACAAAGGCTGCCTGCCACAGTCCCTGCTCCAAGCTCACCGGCTACATAGGCTCAGATGGCTCGTGAACCCAGAAGGAAGACTGAGTGAAGATGGAAACCTCTGCAGTGGTGACAGCGTGCCGCTGGAGAGCTTTGTTTTATGGTGAGTCCTTCATAATATGCTAGTATGCGATGCATACCTTGCAGGGGATTTTAATTTTTATTTTTTTAACCGAGGCTTGCTACTGCTTTAAGCATAATAGACAAAAAGTAAAAAAAAATAATTATATATTATATATATATATATATATATATTTAGCACTGAACAAGAATAAAGGAGACACTTTCCAATGAGGGCACTTGATGACAACTGCCTAGGATTCCCCGTACTACCTGCTGAATCTCACAACGGGAAGTGGAAAACAATTTCCTTAAGGGGACTCAGACAGCATAATAAATTGATTGTGATTTTACATATTTCTTACTGTATCCATATCCCAAACTGAAAAAAATCTTTGTTTTTACAGACACTTAAGGTTAGAGATTATAATCATGGGGGATTTTTCACTTTTTCAATTCCAAAACCAAGACCCACCAGCACTGGGTTCTTTGCTCTGCAATCTTATATCTCTATCTATCTATTCGGTTGCATCTGACCCTTGGTGACTGCATGGACTGTCACTTGAAAGTAACTTTTTCCATGAATTCTCTTAGCAATAATTTTACAGGGTAGGTTGCCAGGTCTTTCCCCAACCCCTACCATGCAGGAGATCCTGCATGACCAGGGATGAAACTAGCACAATTTTGGACAGAAGCCAATTAACCTACCAGCATGTCTTTGGAGTGTGGGAGGAAACCCATGTGAACACAGAGAGAACATGCAAACTCCATGCAGGAGGCACCATGGTTGGGAATTGAACCCATGATCCAATTACAGCAAGGCAGAAGTGCTAGGCACTAAGCCACTGTGCCACCCGCAATCTTATATTCCCCTGTTATTATTTTTAAAATCATATTTATTGACCATTTTCACATATAACAAGTCAAATAGACTATACAAAAAAAAGAGGAAAGCCAGAGCATACATACAAATTAGCA
The DNA here is from genome assembly GCF_062004578.1 of Staurois parvus. Classification (NCBI taxonomy): domain Eukaryota; kingdom Metazoa; phylum Chordata; class Amphibia; order Anura; family Ranidae; genus Staurois; species Staurois parvus. The sequence continues at coordinate 12,677,829 of NW_028318294.1, read as the reverse complement.
ACAAACATTCTGGTCATGAGAGGACCAAAAAAAAAAAAAACAACTAGATTAGACAACATGTGCATAGAACCATTAAAGAAGCAGAAAATGGATAAATCTATAAAGAAAGTATCATCACAGGGGTTAGGCCTTACTCCAGGGCAGGGGCGGACTGACCATTTGGAAACTCGGGCACTGCCCGAGGGCCCGGGGTCAGTAGGGGGCCCCATGAGATGCCCCTGGTACCTTTTTCATAGGCTTTTTTGAGTTTGGGCAAGGACACAGGGGCCCCATGATCCCCTATTGCCCGGGGGCCCCATGAGTTGTCAGTCCGCCCCTGCTCCAGGGGTTCTCGCATGCCCGGTAGGGCCTGGTTAGAACCCATAATATAGTTGAAATGTGGATGAAAGTAATAGAAATCACCAAAGTTATAGCAGATAAACAATAGTCAACAGGTCGATCCATTCCCACGGGCGCATAGTGCTATGTAAAAATCCACATCATAGCCCACCAAAAATGGGAGGGATGAGTCCTATTGGCTAGGTGTCAGCAGGGATCCTGAGTTTCCCTAATTAATTTGTCAGGGCAGACTTTAGGTACCAATCAGTAAATGTAAAGGGTTGTATTAGTATACAATTTCTGAAGGTGTGAAAGTGCTCTTTATAAATCGCCTCCATCTGGTAAAATATCACTTAACTGGACCAAAAGTTTTAACAATAGTGTTCAACTTTTCCGGATATAAGAACGGCTTCAATTCCTTTTTGATAGCCACAATTGTGGGGGTAGATGAAGAAGCTCACCCCTATTATTTTAATTCTTCTCTTCTCTGCAACATACTATAGTGCATGCCTCCAACTTTCCCATAATAATAAAATAGTGTCAGTTCCCATTGCAGTGCAACAGTGCAGTATGATTTCAAAAATACACAATTTCCATTTTTTTCTGTGTTTTAGTGCTTTAGGTGGCCTACGGAAGTTGATGACAGCACATCAAAATGCATTGAATGATGTGCTGGCCACACGTATTAAGAAGCCTTGGTCAATGGCTTTTAACCCTCACGCCACGTTTTAAATATAAAAACATCGTCAACTCGCAAATATAAAACAAAAACTCATGTCAACGCACAAATGAAACACATTTTTGGCTCATGACACATGACACACCTGTCAAACGTTACACAGCACTATATGCAAGCACAGATCTAGATAAGCCCTAAAGGTTTATTAACATAGTAATAGAAATACAAAAAAAAATCAAAAACAAAATCACCCTCCTGATTTTTTATTGAAAAATGAAATAGTCATTACATATAAAGCAAAATACATCATTTGGATTAGTCTGGTAGCAGATGTTGCATCTCAGATCTGTGACAATCTATTGTAATCCCTCATAATGTAACTTTCATACTGGATACCACTAATCTGAAATCTCACGCATTAAAACTGAATGGCTCTGAACATAGGATTTATGGCAATGAATTTTAAATACTGATACTGGAAAACTGACTGATGTAGCAGTGTTATCTTGTGGTTTTGCACAATCAGCTTGCTGGGGTCTAATTTTGCATATGGTGGCAGTAGGTCTCATACGTATTAATGTTGCTAACCTTGCCTTGGGGTGTCGGAGTGCATCTACATAAAGGGCTCACAGGCAGAGTGTACTAAGCTATCAACAGGCTGGAGGGGATAACTGCTGCCCAATATGACTAATAGCTGGGCTAGAAAATGCTATCTCTTGAATATTTGCCAACATATGAAAATAGAAAGGGGGCCTGAAGGAATCAAAAAGAAAAGAGAGAGTTGATGGTCTGCCCAGAGAGGTGGATGTTGCTTCATGGTGTATGGCTTTTAGTGTGGGAGTAAAATAAGCCACAAACACTGATGACAATAATAGTAGCACCCTTCCAGAGCCTTGTTGGTCGGTGGCAGGCTCTAAGAAAAACACCCCCCAGCATTAGTTGCCAGTGACAGGCTATAATAATAATCCCCAATCACCCCCAGAATTGGTGGTCAGTGGCAGGCTGTAATAATAATCCCCAATCACCCCACTATTGGTAGTCAGTGACAGCTTATAATAATAATCCCCAATCCCCCCCCCCCAGCATTGGTGGTCAGTGACAGCCTATAATAATAATCCTCAATCTCCCCCCAGCATTGGTGGTCAGTGGCAGGCTATAATAATAATCCCCAGTCACCCCCCAGAATTGGTGATCAGTGGCAGGCTATAATATTAATCCCCAATCACCCCCCAGAATTGGTGATCAGTGGCAGGCTGTAATAATAATCCCCAATCACCCCCCAGAATTGGTGATCAGTGGCAGGCTGTAATAATAATCCCCAATCACCCCACTATTGGTAGTCAAAGACAGCATATAATAATAATCCCCAACCCCACCCCTCAGCATTGGTGGTCAGTGACAGCCTATAATAATAATCCCCAATCCCCCCCAGCATTGGTGGTCAGTGGCAGGCTATAATAATAATCCCCAGTCACCCCCAAGAATTGGTGATCAGTGGCAGGCTATAATAATAATCCCCAATCACCCCCCAGAATTTGTGATCAGTGGCAGGCTGTAATAATAATCCCCAATCACCCCCCAGAATTGGTGATCAGTGGCAGGCTGTAATAATAATCCCCAATCATGCCCCAGAATTGGTGATCAGTGGCAGGCTGTAATAATAATCCCCAATCACCCCCCAGAATTGGTGATCAGTGGCAGGCTGTAGTAATAATCCCCATTCACCCCCCAGAATTGGTGATCAGTGGCAGGCTATAATAATAATCCCCAATCACCCCCCAGAATTGGTGGTCTGTGTCAGACTATAATAATAATCCCCATTCACCCCACTATTGGTAGTCAGTGACAGCCTAAAATAATAATCCCCAATCCCCCCCAGCATCGATGGTCAGTGGCAGGCTGTAATAATAATTCCTAATTGTCCCTAGCATCGGTGGTCAGTGACAAGCTGTAATAATTATTATTATATAGAATTTATATAGTGCCAACAGTTTGCACAGCGCTTTAATTGGAGATCAGTGGCAGGCTGTACTAATACCCCCCCACCCCGACATTAGTGGCCAGTGTCAGGCTGTAATAAGAATAATAATAGTAGGCACCACTATTCCAGTGATCTCCACTAGCTTTTGGGTCACTATGTCGAATGACTGCCCTGCTGTATTTTGAACACAGGAGGTTGGTACAGGCGCATTCAGAGAACACTTTACATTTTCTCAATGAGGTAGAGTGGTGGGGTAGTGTCAAGATCTCCACCTCAACCAATCAGAGAACACTATGCATTCAATGAAAAATTAAAAGTGTTCCCCTAAAGGTGCTCGTGCTGAGTGATCTGAAGAGCCTTGTATGAATTATGGAGGAACCCCACACCATTTTTTCGCCCATCTATATCAGGACAGCAGAAACTAGATAGGATTATGGAACCTCACCTATCTTCTACTGTCCGTAACCAGAGAGTTATAATGATAGCTCTCAACCCCTAAAGGGCCCACTGAATGGCCCCAAGGGTCTTTCCCAGGCTAGGGTATCTGCAGCCAGGCACACAGTCTCAGTTACTCTTCTGGCTCTGTGATTAGTCTAGGTTTATCTTTTTCTTGAAGCTTTATTAAAACTTGAACTTGCAGAGATTTCAAGGTAGCTCCACTAGATACTCCACTAATGTTAAGTAGTAACTTGAGGACACCTGTCTCTTTCTCAAAGTTTCTTAGCACAGTCCTAGCAGCAGAAAATAATGGACTGAACTACACAGGGACATCCTAAGAAATGTCCACATTAAAGCACAGGCTGACCCTGATGGAAGAGGGATAGCAGCAGCACACAGTTGTTGGAATTTCACACACCAGTCTGTACTTGGATGCTTGAATGCCTCCTTCCAATGTCAGCTAGACACGTCTTCTGCGTGCTCTTCAGAACAGATCCTCAAATAAATAATTTGATCAGCTCCAGTAAAGTTCAATAGAATAGTCCCCCTAGCCAGTACAGCTGGGGCCTTCAGGTTGGGATCTTCTCCTCTTGGACAAGAACCCCTGTGCTCCAGGTTCTTTTCTTGGACAAGAACCCCTGTGCTCCAGGTTCTTCTCTTCGACAAGAACACCTATGCTCCAGGTTCTCCTCTTGGACAAGAACCCCTGTGCTCCCGGTTCTCCTCTTGGACAAGAACCCCTGTGCTCCAGGTTCTCCTCTTGGACAAGAACCCCTGTGCTCCAGTTTCTCCGCTTGGACAAGAACCCCTGTGCTCCAGGTTCTCCTCTTGGACAAGAACCCCTGTGCTCCAGGTCTCAAACTATTTATGAACTCTCCCAGCCACCTTCTGAGAACGCTCCCCCAGGCATTGGCTGGGACCATCTAAATATTCAGGCTACTTATTTTACTCTCCCAGCCCACTACAGTCCAGAACCATCCAGAAGGTAGGGTGAAGCAGTCGAATCTGCAACCAGTGAGAAACAGAACAACCCAACGTAATCACAAGCTGCTCAACTAATTACAGTAGAGCTAAATTAACAAAATGTACCTAGCCTAGCTAGCAGCCTAACTAGGTGAATGCTATATAACATAAAGCTGGTCAGAAACCAGTAGAATTTAATTTTGGAATTTTGGTTTTCGGAACACTCGATCAGTTTTCTGATGGTTAGTGGGGTCAAAGGGATGTTTGTTTTTTGACTTAATGATGGCAAGAAAAAAATATTCAATTAATAATTTTTCTACAAATGTTTGTACGAAAATCTAAATGTGTTATTAGCACAAGCATTCAGAAAAGAAAGTTATCAGCTCATAAAATTTCTTGCAGGATCATCAGGCTTTTTTCACAAACAGATATAATGAATGGAATATTTAACAAGCCAAGAGGGACAAAATTAGAGTTCATTATTGGGGTTTATATACACTTTAATGTAGCACTCTTCATTGCATCAGGCCAACAGCGATCAAATGGTATAAAATCAAATTGTAAACATTTATTATTTTGCAGATTACCAGTGCTTAGATGTGATGCCTGTATTCGTTTTCTGTTTAGACTTTCTTTCCTTTATTTTCACCTGGTGATCCCGTCACTAAATCTGTTGTTTTTACAAAAGAACAAGCTCTCCTGCAAAATTTAGCAGTTAGACCAGTGGTTGTCAACTTATGAGATGGTCAGGGGCGGACTGACCATTTGGAAACTCGGGCAGTATGGGGCCCCATGAGATGCCCCTGGTACCTTTTTCCTAGGCTTTTTTGAGTTTGGGCAAGGACACAGGGGCCCCATGAGTTGTCAGTCCGTCCCTGGAGATGGTGTGAGATGAAAGACAATCTCTCATCTTGAAACCCGTCAAGTGCTATTTCATGATCCGTATTCCATCTTTCCTGCCTGTACATTAATTGTAACAGATAATTGTAACATATAATCACCACTCTTTGTGGAAATTTGAAAACATTCTGTGTTTAATAAAGGATGCTTTTATAAATGTTGATGGATTTAGCATTTTTTACTTTGTTTGTCCCATAAAAATCCCATCATAAAGAGGGTTTTTCTACATGTCTTATTCTAAGACAACATCCTGCTTGTTAGCTAGAGCAGAGTTCGTCTTTAAACTCGTCCTGCATTAGACAGAAGTCATCTACCTTTCCCAGCTACATGTGGCTGTGATATTTATTTCCTTACAAAGGCCAACCTTTGCCGCTCCAGCACAAACTGTGAAGCAAAGGATTTCTGCACGCATAGAAAATCAGTCTGACAGCTGGAAAAGGGTCATCATACAAAGCACGGCTCCTTCAATCTGACAGTCTCTGGTGGAAAAGCAAAAAGGGCTAAATATTTCCATTCTTAAAGCATCAGTGTAAGGCTGAAATGGAGATTCCGGCTGCGCATGTTGAACTAATTTCCAGTGTTTATTTATGTACCCTCTTATGCAATGCATACAGTAGGTGAAGCTGTAATGAGATTAAAAGCGGAACTTCACCATAAATCAGGACTTTATAAAATCTCCCCCCCCCCCCCAACATTATCCACACTTAGTTTTTTTTTTTTTTGGGGTGGCACCTAGTTTTGGCGGGTACCAGTTTGCACCTCCGCTCAAATCACCTAGGCCAGGGGCGCTCAACCTTTCCGACCCATATGGAAGATAAATATATTTGAAATATATTTTAAAAATATTCTTCCCAAATATATTGACATATATTTGAAACACTACAATTTTTGCTGTATTCAATATATTTATATATACTGTATGTTGAAATGCATTTTTGATATATTACAAAATATATGAAAAATATTTTTAAAAATAAATTTTAAATATACTGTATGTCTTTAAAAATACATTTAATCTACATTTTTTAAATGCATTTACAAATATATGTTAAAATGACTTTTTTATAAGTTAAAAAAAATCTGAAGAATATATTTAAAAAATATATATTTGTAAAAATATTTTTCATATATTTTGTAATATAACAAACAAAAACAAATTTTAACATACAGTATATATATATATATATATATATATATATATATATACCGTATTTTTCGCTCCATAAGACGCACCTGACCATAAGACGCACCTAGGTTTTAGAGGCGAAAAACAAGAAAAAAAATATTCTGAACTAATGGACTACGGACATAGTACAGGAGATGACCAGAGACTGCGGACACAGTGCAGGGGATGACCAGAGACTGCGGACACAGTGCAGGGGATGACCAGAGACTGCGGACACAGTGCAGGGGATGACCAGAGACTGCGGACACAGTGCAGGAGATGACCAGAGACTGCGGACATAGTACAGGAGATGGTCAGAGACTGCTGACACAGTACTGGGGATGACCAGAGACTGCAGACATAGTACAGGAGATGGTCAGAGACTGCGGACACAGTGCAGGGGATGACCAGAGACTGCGGACACAGTGCAGGGGATGACCAGAGACTGCGGACATAGTACAGGGAATGACCAGAGACTGCGGACATAGTACAGGAGATGGTCAGAGACTGCGGACACAGTGCAGGGGATGACCAGAGACTGCGGACACAGTGCAGGGGATGACCAGAGACTGCGGACATAGTACAGGAGATGACCAGAGACTGCGGACAGTACAGGAGATGACCAGAGACTGCAGACAGTGCAGGGAATGACCAGAGACTGCAGACAGTGCAGGGAATGACCAGAGACTGCAGACAGTGCAGGGAATGACCAGAGACTGCTGACCTTTGGGGAGGGAGGGGGTACCTGAATTTGACAGGTACCCACTCCCACTTCCGCAGAGTTGTCCTTACCTCTTCTTCCCGGGCCGGCTTCTGTGACAGCCGGGTGCCCACTGCGCATGCGTGAGAAGCGCTGCGCTTTGTGAATGGCCCGGCGCCTTCTGGGACCTGTCATGTGTCCCAGAAGACACCGGATCATTCACAAAGCGCAGCACATGCGCAGTGGGCACCCGGCTGTCACAGAAGCCAGCGCGGGAAGACTGTGCAGCGCTGGAGCGAGGAACAGGTAAGGCCCTGCAGGAGACAACAGCTGAGCGGCCGGCCCGGTATTCTGACATGGTGGCCGCAAAAATACCGGACCGGCCGCTTTATATTCGCTCCATAAGACGCACTGACATTTTCCCCCCTTTTTTGGGGGGAAAAAAATGCGTCTTATGGAGCGAAAAATACGGTATATATATATATAATTATTATTATTATTATTATACAGTATTTATAAAGCGCCAATAGTTCGCTCAGCGCTGTACATTACAGAGGGGGATAGAACATGTGACAGAACAATACCAATACAATGCAAAACATGAGGGGAACGAGGGCCCTGCTCTTTCGAGCTTACAATCTAGGAGGGAGGGGATGGTGGTACAGGAGGAGATAGCTGTGGGGGATGGAGTGGTAGGAAGAGTGGAGGAGGTCGGCAAGTTAGCAGGGGGTGGGGTAGGCTTCCCTGAAGAGATGGGTTTTCAGGAGAGGAGAGTAGGTGATAATCTGATGGGTTGGGGCAGGGAGTTCCAGAGGATGGGTGACACTCTGGAGAAGTCCTGGAGGCGGGCATGGGAGGAGGAGACCAGGGAACTAGAGAGAAGGAGGTCTTGTGAGGAGCGGAGTGTGCGTGCTGGGTGGTACTTGGATATTAGGTCAGTGATGTAGTTCGGGGCAGTATGGTGGACAGCTTTGTACGTCAGTGTTAGGATTTTGAATTTGATCCGTTGCGCAATCGGAAGCCAGTGGAGGGATTGGCAGAGGGGGGTGGCGGAAATGGAGCAGTTGGAAAGGTAAATGAGTCTGGCAGCCGTATTCATGATCGACTGAAGCAAATATATATAATTTTTTTTTTCAAATATATTGAATACGGCCAAAATTGTAGTATTTCAAATATACGTCAATATACAGTATACATACGGTATATTTGAAATACTACAATTTTGGCCGTATTCAATATATTTAAAAAAAAATTATATATATATATATATATATGCTGTATGTTGAAATGTGTTTTTGTTATATTACAAAATATATGAAGAACAATTTTACAAATATATACTTTTTAAATATATTCTTCAGATTTTTTTGAACTTATAAAAAAGTCATTTTAACATATATTTGTAAATGCATTTCAAAAATGTAGATTAAATGTATTTTTAAAGACATACAGTATATTTAAAATGTATTTTTTTAAATATTTTTCATAAAAATGCATTTCAACATGCAGTATATATATATATATTATTTATTTCAGGTACTTATATAGGGCTGTCAATATATGCAGTGCTTTACACATATGTTGTACATTCACATCAGTCCCTAACCCTCAAGGGGTGTACAATCTAAGGTCCCTAACTTTCATTTATACATACACATACTAGGGCCAATTTATACAGGAGCCAATTCACCTACCAGCATGTCTTTGGAGTGTGGGAGGAAACTGGAGTACCCGGAGGAACCCCATGCAGGCACAAGGAGAACAAGCAAACTCCAGGCAGGTGGTGCTGTGGTTGGGAACTGAACCAACGACCCTAGTACTACCAGGTGAAAGTGCTAACCATTTAGCCACTGTGCTGATATACAGTTGCAAGAAAAAGTATGTGAACCCCTTGGGAGTACGTGGAGTTTTGCATGAATTGGGCATAAAATGTGCTCTGAACATCATCTAAGTCACAACAACAGAAGAACACAGTCTGCTGAACATAATACTACACAAACATTAGATGTTGCCATGGTTTAATTGCACATAACATGTAAACATTCACAGTGCAGGGAGGAAAAAGTATGTGAGGCCCTAGCTTAATGACTTCTCCCAGAGCCAATTGGAGCAAGGAGTGAGCCAACCTTGACTCCAATCAGTGTGATGATATTGGATGTGTTGCTGACAGCTGTCCTGCCCTTAAAAAACACACACCTGTTTTGGGTTTACTGGTTTCAAGAAGCACTGTCTGATGTGACCCATGCCTCGCAGAAAAGAGTTCTCCGAAGACCTACGATCAAGAATTGTTGACTTGCATGAAGCTGGAAAGGGTTACAAAAGTATCTCCAAAAGCCTTGATGTTCATGTGTCCACGGTAAGACAGACTGTCTACAAATGGAGAAAGTTTAGCACTGTTGCTACTCTCCCTAGGAGCGGTCGTCCTGTAAAAATGACTGCAAGAGCACAGCGCAGAATGCTGCATGAGGTAATGAAGAATCCCAGAGTGTCAGCTAAAGACCTACAGAAATCTCTGGCACATGCTAACATTTTTGTTGACACAGATACAATAAGGAAAACATTAAACAAGAATGGAGTACATGGGAGGACACCACGGAGAAAGCAATTGCTGTCCAAAAAGAATATTGCAGCACGTTTGAAGTTTGCAAAAGAGCACCTGGATGTTCCACAGCACTACTGGCAAAATATATTGTGGACAGATAAAACCAAGATTGAGTTGTTTGGGAAGAACACACAACACTATGTGTGGAGAAAAAAAGGCACAGCACACCAACATCAAAACCTCATCCCCACTGTAAAACATGGTGGAGGGAGCTTCATGGTTTGGGGCTGCTTTGCTGCCTCAGGGCCTGGACGGATTGTTGTCATTGATGGGAAAATGAATTCCAGAATTTATCAAGACATTTTGCAGGAAAACGTACGACCATCTGTCCGCCAACTGAAGCTCCGCAGAGGATGGGTGATGCAACAGGACAATGACCCAAAGCATACAAGTAATTCAACAAAACAATGGCTGCAACAGCACAGAATACGCCTTCTGGAGTGGCCCAGTCAGAGTCCCGACCTCAACCCGATTGAAATGCTGTGGCATGACCTTAAGAGAGCGATTCACACCAGACATCCCAAGAATATTGCTACACTGAAACAGTTTTGTGAAGAAGAGTGGTCCAAAATTACTCCAGATCGTTGTGCAGGTCTGATCTGCAACTACAGGAAACGTTTGGTTGAGGTCATTGCTGCCAAAGGAGGGTCAACCAGTTATTAGGTCCAAAGGTTCACATACTTTTTGCTCCCTGCACTGTTGAATGTTTACATGTTATGTGCAATTAAACCATGGCAACATCTAATGTTTGTGTAGTATTATGTTCAGCAGACTGTGTTCTTCTATTGCTGTGACTTAGATGACGTTTAGAGCACATTTTAAGCCCAATTCATGCAAAACTCCACGTAATCCCAAGGGGTTCACATACTTTTTCTTGCAACTGTATATATATATATATACATATATATATGCAAAACGCAATACATGCTTTTCTGCAACGTTTCCATTTAAGTCTATAGAACCAAAAACTCAACTTTTTGCATTAAAAAAAGTCCCTGACCCTTTCCAAAAAACGCACATGTCCCATAGGAAATCATGTTAAATGGACTGTATTGCGTTTCTGCAAAACACAAAACGCTGCAGAAAAAGCTTAGGTGTGAACCTAGGGAAAGTGTCATTTCTGTCTGTGGCATCATTCCTCTGCTATCAGCATAAGTCACTTCTGACACCAAGAAAAAAATGGTGACAGAGGATGGAGCTCCAGCAGATAGACAGCCTCAGCTCTGTTTCTGTGAGCTGTATGAAGAGGGAGGTGTCTCTTTTCACCAATCAGCTCTCAGAGCTCTCTTTACTAACATCAGCTCCCCGCCCCCCTGCTTTTCAGAGCTGAGAGATCCTATGTAAATTCTGCACTTTGAAAGGATGCAGGGAAATGACAGCTGTAGGTAAACAGGCACAACTTATGCTTTGTTTCATCTCTGCGTATCACTTGAGGCCAGTCACTTCACTGGGTACATGTGAAGGTTTACAATTACGTTAAGGATATGTTATAGCACATTTGAATTACTGTGGACAATTACAATGCAGTGTATCGTCTTTCTAGCTGCCTCAATATACTGAAACTGCAGGAAATAAAATACTCTTTAATGATCTGTATATCAGTTTGCAAAATAACTTGTTAAGCATTTGTGCGCCTTAAGGAGATAATGCTGTTGCCATGGTTCCTAAGGATGCCGAGTTAAATCACGCATTAAATATTACATTAGCGTTGATGTAAAGCATTGAGTTTGCATAAAGTGGAAGCAGCAGGGGAGGAAGATCAGCAAGGTATAATACTACAATCAAGCCGCGCTATTGTTTAGTGCACTGATGTGCGTTATTATCTTCGCACGT